>NC_053036.3:18891615-19202832 GCF_002575655.3 Aegilops tauschii subsp. strangulata
GGTGTAAGAATCATTACTGTGTAATCTAGATTATTGACTCTAGTGCAAGTGGGAGACTGAAGGAAATATGCCCTAGAGGCAATAATAAAGTATTATATATTTCCTTATATCATGATAAATGTTTATTATTCATGCTAGAATTGTTTTAACCGGAAACATAATACATGTGTGAATACATAGACAAACAGAGTGTCACTAGTATGCCTCTACTTGACTAGCTCGTTAATCAAAGATGGTTATGTTTCCTAGCCATAGACATGAGTTGTCATTTGATTAACGGGATCACCTCATTAGGAGAATGACGTGATTGACTTGACCCATTCCGTTAGCTTAGCACTCGATCGTTTAGTATGTTGCTATTGCTTTCTTCATGACTTATACATGTTCCTATGACTATGAGATTATGCAACTCCCGTTTACCGGAGGAACACTTTGTGTGCTACCAAACGTCACAACGTAACTGGGTGATTATAAAGGTGCTCTACAGGTGTCTCCGAAGGTACTTGTTGGGTTGGCGTATTTCGAGATTAGGATTTGTCACTCTGATTGTCGGAGAGGTATCTCTGGGCCCACTCGGTAATGCACATCACTATAAGCCTTGCAAGCATTGTGACTAATGAGTTAGTTGCGGGCTGATGTATTACGGAACGAGTAAAGAGACTTGCCGGTAACGAGATTGAACTAGGTATCGAGATACCGACGATCGAATCTCGGGCAAGTAACATACCGATGACAAAGGGAATAACGTATGTTGTTATGCGGTCTGACCGATAAAGATCTTCGTAGAATATGTAGGAACCAATATGAGCATCTAGGTTCCGCTATTGGTTATTGACCGGAGAGGTGTCTCGGTCATGTCTACATAGTTCTCGAACCCGTAGGGTCCGCACGCTTAAAGTTACGATGACAGTTATATTATGAGTTTATATGTTTTGATGTACCGAAGGTTGTTCGGAGTCCTGGATGTGATCACGGACGTGACGAGGAGTCTTGAAATGGTCGAGACATAAAGATTGATATATTGGAAGCCTATGTTTGGACATCGGAAGTGTTCCGGGTGAAATCGGGATTTTTCCGGAGTACCGGGAGGTTACCGGAACCCCCCGGTAACCTAATGGGCCTTATTGGGCCTAGGTGGAAGAGAGGAGAGGAGGCTAGGGCAGGGCCGCGCCCCCTTCCCCCCCAGTCCGAATAGGACAAGGAGAGGTGGGCGGCGCCCCCCTTCCTTCCTCCCCTCCACCTCTTCCCCTCTTCCACTCCTAGTCCAACATGGAAAGGGGGGAGTCCTACTCCCGGTAGGAGTAGGACTCCTTCTAAGCGCGCCTCTCCTCCTAGGCCGGCATCCTCCCCCTTGCTCCTTTATATACGGGGGTAGGGAGGCACCTCTGGACACACAATTGATATACGATATTTTAGCCGTGTGCGGTGCCCCCCTCCACCATATTACACCTCGATAATATCGTTGCGGAGCTTAGGCGAAGCCCTGCGTCGGTAGAACATCATCATCGTCACCACGCCGTCGTGCTGAAGAAACTCTCCCTCAACACTCGGCTGGATCGGAGTTCGAGGGACGTCATCGAGCTGAACGTGTGCTGAACTCGGAGGTGCCGTGCGTTCGGTACTTGATCGGTCGGATCGTGAAGACGTACGACTACATCAACCGTGTTGTGTTAACGCTTCCGCTTTCGGTCTACGAGGGTACGTGGACAACACTCTCCCCTCTCGTTGCTATGCATCACCATGATCTTGCGTGTGCGTAGGAATTTTTTTGAAATTACTACGTTCCCCAACAGTGGTATCAGAGCTTGGTTTTATGCGTTGATGCTATGCACGAGTAGAACACAAGTGAGTTGTGGGCGATATAAGTCATACCGCTTACCAGCATGTCATACTTTGGTTCGGCGGTATTGTGAGATGAAGCGGCCCGGACCGACATTACGCGTACGCTTACGCGAGACTGTTTTCACCGTTGCGAGCACTCGTTGCTTTAAGGTGACTGGCGGGTGTCTATCTCTCTCACTTTAGTTGAACCGAGTGTGGCTACGCCCGGTCCTTGCGAAGGTTAAAACAACACCAACTTGACAAACTATCATTGTGGTTTTGATGCGTAGGTAAGAACGGTTCTTGCTAAGCCCGTAGCAGCCACGTAATACTTGCAACAACAAAGTAGAGGACGTCTAACTTGTTTTTGCAGGGCATGTTTGTTGGGGAACATAGCAGAAATTCAAAATTTTCTACGCATCACCAAGATCAATCTATGGAGTAATCTAGCAACGAGGGTAAGGGGAGTGCATCTACATACCATTGTAGATCGCGATGCGGAAGCGTTGCGAGAACGCGGATGAAGGAGTCGTACTCGTAGCGATTCAGATCGCGGTTGATTCTGATCTGAGCACCGAAGAACGGTGCCTCCGCGTTCAACACACGTGCAGCCCGGTGACGTCTCCCACGCCTTGATCCAGCAAGGAGAGAGGGAGAGGTTGGGGAAGACTCCGTCCAGCAGCAGCACAACGGCATGGTGGTGATGGAGGAGCGTGGCAATCCCGCAGGGCTTCGCCAAGCACCGCGGGAGAGGAGGAGGAAGAGGGAAAGGGCTGCCCAAGAGAGAGAGAGAGGTTCTCATGTGTATGGCAGCCCCAAATACCTCAAGTATATATAGGGGAAGGGGACGGGCTGCGCCCCCATCTAGGGTTCCCTCCCCAGGGCTGGCGGCAGCCCCCAAACCCATCTAGGGTGCGGCCAAGGGGAGGAGAGGGGGGGGGCGCCACTAGGGTGGGCCTTAAGGCCCATCTGGACCTAGGGTTTGCCCCCTCCCACTCTCCCATGCGCCTTGGGCCTTGGTGGGGGGGCGCACCAGCCCACCTGGGGCTGGTCCCCTCCCACACTTGGCCCACGCAGCCTTCTGGGGCTGGTGGCCCCACTTGGTGGACCCCCGGGACCCTCCCGGTGGTCCCGGTACATTACCGATAGCACCCGAAACTTTTCCGGTGACCAAAACAGGACTTCCCATATATAAATCTTTACCTCCGGACCATTCTGGAACTCCTCGTGACGTCCGGGATCTCATCCGGGACTCCGAATAACATTCGGTAACCACGTACAAACTTTCCCTATAACCCTAGCGTTATCGAACCTTAAGTGTGTAGACCCTACGGGTTCGGGAACCATGCAGACATGACCGAGACGTTCTCCGGTCAATAACCAACAGCGGGATCTGGATACCCATGTTGGCTCCCACATGTTCCACGATGATCTCATCGGATGAACCACGATGTCAGGGATTCAATCAATCCCGTATTCAATTCCCTTTGTCTATCGGTATGTTACTTGCCCGAGATTCGATCGTCGGTATCCCGATACCTTGTTCAATCTCGTTACCGGCAAGTCTCTTTACTCGTTCCGTAACTCACATCATCCCATGATCAACTCCTTGGTCACATTGTGCACATTATGATGATGTCCTACCGAGTGGGCCCAGAGATACCTCTCCGTTTACACGGAGTGACAAATCCCAGTCTCGATTCGTGCCAGCCCAACAGACACTTTCGGAGATACCTGGAGTGCACCTTTATAGCCACCCAGTTACGTTGTGACGTTTGGTACACCCAAAGCATTGCTACGGTATCCGGGAGTTGCACAATCTCATTGTCTAAGGAAATGATACTTGATATTAGAAAAGCTCTGAGCAAACGAACTACACGATCATGTGCTAGGCTTAGGATTGGGTCTTGTCCATCACATCATTCTCCTAATGATGTGATCCCGTTATCAACGACATCCAATGTCCATGGTCAGGAAACCGTAACCATCTATTGATCAACGAGCTAGTCAACTAGAGGCTTACTAGGGACACGGTGTTGTCTATGTATCCACACATGTATCTGAGTTTCCTATCAATACAATTCTAGCATGGATAATAAACGATTATCATGAACAAGGAAATATAATAATAACCTATTTATTATTGCCTCTAGCGCATATTTCCAACAGTCTTCCACTTGCACTAGAGTCAATAATCTAGTCCACATCACCATGTGATTAACACTCATAGGTCACATCACCATGTGACCAACATCCAAAGAGTTTACTAGAGTCAACAATCTAGTTCACATCACTACGTGATTAAACTCAATGAGTTCTGGTTTGATCATGTTATGCTTGTGAGAGAGGTTATTAGTCAACGGGTCTGAACCTTTCAGATCCGTGTGTGCTTTACGAATATCTATGTCATCTTGTGGATGCTACCACGCGCTATTTGGAGCCATTTCAAATAATTGCTCTACTATACGAATCCGGTTTACTACTCAGAGTCATCCGGATTAGTGTCAAAGTTCGCATCGACGTAACTCTTTACGATGAACTCCTTTTCACCTCCATAATCGAGAAAATTCCTTAGTCCACTAGATACTAAGGATAGGTTCGACCGCTGTTATGTGATCCATTCCCGGATCACTATTGTACCCCTTGACCAACTCATGGCAAGGCACACTTCATGTGCGGTACACAGCATAGCATACTGTAGAGCCTACGTCTGAAGCATAGGGGACGACCTTCGTCCTTTCTCTCTCTTCTGCTGTGGTCAGGTCTTGAGTCATAGTCAATACTCACACCTTGTAACACAGCCAAGAACTCCTTCTTTGCTGATCTATTTTGAACTCTTTCAAAATCATGTCAAGGCGTGCGTTCTTTGAAAGTATCATCAGGCGTCTTGATCTATCTCTATAGATCTTGATGCCCAATATGTAAGCAGCTTTATCCAGGTCTTCCTTTGAAAAACTCCTTTCAAACAACCCTTTATGCTTTTCAGAAATATTACATCATTTCGGATCAACAATATCTCATTCACATATACTTATCAGAAATGTTGCAGCGCTCCCACTCACTTTATTGTAAATACAAGTTTCTAACAAACTTTGTATAAACCCAAAAACTTTGATCACTCCATCAAAGCGTATATTCTGACTCCGAGATGCTTGCTCTAATCCATGGAAGGATCGCTGGAGCTAGCATACCTTTTAGCATCCTTAGGATCGACAAAACCTTTCTGATTGTATCACATACAACCTTTCCTTACGAAAACTGGTAAGGAAACTTGTTTTGACATCCATCTGCCAGATTTCATAAATGCATCTAATGCTAACATGATTCTGACGGACTTAAGCATCGCTACGGATGAGAAAAACTCATCGTAGTCAACTCCTTGAACTTCTGAAAATACTCTTTGCCACAAGTCGAGCTTTATAGACCGTAACCTTAGCGTCCACGTCCGTCTTCTTCTTAAAGATCCATTTATCTTGGATTTCATGGCTTCTAACCATTTGTCGGAATATGGGCCCACCACCGCTTCTCCATAGCTCGTAGGTTCAGTATTGTCCAACAACATGATATCTCATACAGGATCACGTACCACTCTGAAGTAGCACGCATCCTCGTCGTCCTAGGAGGTTTGGTAGTGACTTGATCCGAAGTTTCATGATCACTATCATGAGCTTCCACTTCAATTGGTGTAGATGCCATAGGAACAACTTCCTGTGCCCTGCTACACACTAGTTGAAGTGACGGTTCAATAACCTTATCAAGTCCCCACCATCCTCCCACTCAATTCTTTCGAGAGAAACTTTTCCTCAAGAAAGGACTCGTTTCTAGAAGCAATTACTTTTGCTTCCAGATCTGAATAGGAGGTATACCCAACTGTTTTGGGTATTCTTATGAAGATGTATTTATCCGCTTTGGGTTCGAGCTTATCAGCCTGAAACTTTTCACATAAGCTTCGCAGCCCCAAACTTTTAAGAAACAACAACTTAGGTTTCTCTAAACGGTGTCGTCTCAACGGAATTGCGTGGTGCCCCTTTTAAAGTGAATGCGGTTGTCTCTAATGCCTAACCCATAAACGATAGTGGTAATTCGATAAGAGACATCATGGTATGCACCATATCCAATAGGGTGCAGTTATGATGTTCGGACACACCATCACACTATTGTGTTCCAGGCGGTATTAATTGTGAAACACTTTCCACAATGTCTTAACTGTGTGCCAAACTCGTAACTCAGATACTCATCTCTATGATCATATCACAGACATTTTATCCTCTTGTCACGACGATCTTCAACTTCACTCTGAAATTACTTGAACCTTTCAATAATTCAGGCTTGTGTTTCATCAAGTAAATACACTCAGCATCTACTCAAATCATCTGTGAAGTAAGAACATAACGATATCCACTGCATGCCTCAGCACTCATTGGACTACATACATCAAAATGTATTACTTCCAATAAGTTGCTCTCTTGTTCCATCTTACTGAAAACGAGGACTTTCAGTCATCTTGCCCATGTGGTATGATTTGCATGTCTCAAGTGATTCAAAATCAAGTGAGTCCAAACGATCCATCTGCATGGAGTTTCTTCATGCATATATACCAATAGACATGGTTCGCATGTCTTAATCCGTTCAAAAATGAGTGAGTCCAAAGATCCATCTACATGGAGCTTCTTCATGCGTTTTATCCCAATATGACTCAAATAGCAGTGCCACAAGTATGTGGTACTATCATTACTTTTGGCATGAACATGTGTATCACTACCATCGAGATTCATTTTAGGTGCAAGACCATTGAAGGTACTATTCAAATAAACAGAGTAACGATTATTCTCCTTAAATGAATAACCGTATTGCGATAAACATAATCCAATCATGTTTATGCTCAACGCAAACACCAAATCTCGATGGTAGAGGGAGCATGCGATGCTTGATCATATCAGCCTTGGAAACACTTCCAACACTTATCGTCATCTCACCTTTAGCTAGTCTCCATTTATTCCGCAGCTTTTATTTCGAGTTACTAACACTTAGCAACCGAACCGGTATCCAATACCCTGGTGCTGCTAGGAGTACTAGTAAAGTACACATTCATATAATGTATATCCAATATACTTCTGTAGGTCTTGCCTGCCTTCTCATCTACCAAGTATCTAGGGTAGTTCCGCTTCAGTGAACGTTCCCCTCATTACAGAAGCACTTAGTCTCGGGTTTGGGTTCAACCTTAGGATTCTTCACTAGAGCAGCAAATGATTTGCTGTTTCATGAAGTATCCCCTTTGCCCTTGCCCTTCTAGAAACTAGTGGTTTTACTAACCATCAACAATTGATGCTCCTTCTTGATTTCTACTTTCATGGTGTCAAACATCGCGAGTTGCTCAAGGATCATCATGTCTATCCCTGATATGTTATAGTTCATCACAAAGCTCTACTAGCTTGGTGGAAGTGACTATGGAGAACCATCACTATCTCATCTGGGAGATTAACTCCCACTCGATTCAAGTGATTGTGGCACTCAGACAATCTGAGCACATGCTCAACGATTAGGCTCTTCTCCCTTAGTCTGCAGGCTCAAGAAACTTGTCAGAGGTCTCATACCTCCTGACGTGGGCACTAGTCTGAAATCCCAATTTCAATCTTCGGAACATCTCATATGTTCTGCGACATTTCAAAACCGTCTTTGGTGCCACAATTCTAAACCGTTAGCATTACTCACTGAACTATCACGTAGTCATCAAAACGTGTATGTCAGATGTTCCGCAACATCTACAGACGACGCTGAGGTTCAGCACACTGAGCGGTGCATTAAGGACATAAGCCTTCTGTGCAGCAATGAGGACAATCCTCAGTTTATGGACCCAGTCCGCATAATTGCTACTACCAACTTTCAACTAAATTTTCTCTAGGAACATATCTTAAACAGTAGAACTAAAGCGTATGTCATAATTTGTAAAGACCTTTTGACTATGTTCATGATAATGAAGTTCATCTGATTAATGAACTCCCACTCAGATAGACATCCCTCTAGTCATCTAAGTGACACATGATCCGAGTCAAACTAGGCCGTGTCCGATCATCACGTGAGACGGACTAGTCATCATCGGTGAACATCTCCATGTTGATCGTATCTTCTATACGACTCATGCTCGACCTTTCGGTCTCTTGTGTTCCGAGGCCATGTCTGTACATGCTAGGCTCGTCAAGTCAACCTAAGTGTTTTGCATGTGTTCCGAGGCCATGTCTGTACATGCTAGGCTCGTCAACACCCGTTGTATTCGAACGTTAGAATCTATCACACCCGATCATCACGTGGTGCTTCGAAACAACGAACCTTCGCAATGGTGCACAGTTAGGGGGAACACGTCTCTTGAAATTTTAGTGAGGGATCATCTTACTTACTACCGTCATTCTAAGCAAATAAGATGCATAACCTGATAAACATCACATGCAATCAAATAGTGACATGATATGGCCAATATCATTTTGCTCCTTTGATCTCCATCTTTGGGGCACCATGATCATCTTTGTCACCGACATGACACCATGATCTCCATCATTGTGTCTTCATGAAGTTGTCACGCCAACGATTACTTTTACTTCTATGGCTAACGCGCTTAGCAATAAAGTAAAGTAATTTACATGGCGTTATTCAATGACACGCAGGTCATACAAAAATAAAGACAACTCCTATGGCTCCTGCCGGTTGTCATACTCATCGACATGCAAGTCGTGATTCCTATTACAAGAATATGATCAATCTCATACATCACATATATCATTCATCACATCTTCTGGCCATATCACATCACATAGCACATGCTGCAAAAACAAGTTAGACGTCCTCTAATTGTTGTTGCAAGTTTTTACGTGGCTTGTATAGGTTTCTAGCAAGAACGTTTCTTACCTACGTAAAACCACAACGTGATATGCCAATTTCTATTTACCCTTCATAAGGACCCTTTTCATCGAATCCGTTCCGACTAAAGTGGGAGAGACAGACACCCGCTAGCCACCTTATGCAACTAGTGCATGTCAGTCAGTGGAACCTGTCTCACGTAAGCGTACGTGTAAGGTCGGTCCGGGCCGTTTCATCCCACAATGCCGCCGAAACAAGATAAGACTAGTAGCGGCAAGAAGAATTGGCAACATCTACGCCCACAACTGCTTTGTGTTCTACTCGTGCATAGAAACTACGCATAGACCTAGCTCATGATGCCACTGTTGGGGAACGTAGCAGAAATTCAAAATTTTCTACGCATCACCAAGATCAATCTATGGAGTAATCTAGCAATGAGGGTAAGGGGAGTGCATCTACATACCATTGTAGATCGCGATCCGGAAGCGTTGTGAGAACGCGGATGAAGGAGTCATACTCGTAGCGATTCAGATCGCGGTTGATTCCGATCTGAGCACCGAAGAACGGTGCCTCCGCGTTCAACACACGTGCAGCCCGGTGACGTCTCCCACGCCTTGATCCAGCAAGGAGAGAGGGAGAGGTTGGGGAAGACTCCGTCCAGCAGCAGCACAATGGCATGGTGGTGATGGAGGAGCGTGGCAATCCCGCAGGGCTTCGCCAAGCACCGCGGGAGAGGAGGAGGAAGAGGGAAAGGGCTGCCCAAGAGAGAGAGAGAGGTTCTCATGTGTATGGCAGCCCCAAATACCTCAAGTATATATAGGGGAAGGGGAGGGGCTGCGCCCCCATCTAGGGTTCCCTCCCCAGGGGTGGCGGCAGCCCCCAAACCCATCTAGGGTGCGGCCAAGGGGAGGAGAGGGGGGGCGCCACTAGGGTGGGCCTTAAGGCCCATCTGGACCTAGGGTTTGCCCCCTCCCACTCTCCCATGCGCCTTGGGCCTTGGTGGGGGGCGCACCAGCCCACCTGGGGCTGGTCCCCTCCCACACTTGGCCCACGCAGCCTTCTGGGGCTGGTGGCCCCACTTGCTGGACCCCCGGGACCCTCCTGGTGGTCCCGGTACATTACCGATAGCACCCGAAACTTCTCCGGTGACCAAAACAGGACTTCCCATATATAAATCTTTACCTCCGGACCATTCCGGAACTCCTCGTGATGTTCGGGATCTCATCCGGGACTCCGAACAACATTCGGTAACCACGTACAAACTTTCCCTATAACCCTAGCGTCATCGAACCTTAAGTGTGTAGACCCTACGGGTTCGGGAACCATGCAGACATGACCGAGACGTTCTCCGGTCAATAACCAACAGCGGGATCTGGATACCCATGTTGGCTCCCACATGTTCCACGATGATCTCATCGGATGAACCACGATGTCGGGGATTCAATCAATCCCGTATTCAATTCCCTTTGTCTATCGGTATGTTACTTGCCCGAGATTCGATCGTCAGTATCCCGGTACCTTGTTCAATCTCATTACCGGCAAGTCTCTTTACTCGTTCCGTAACTCACATCATCCCGTGATCAACTCCTTGGTCACATTGTGCACATTATGATGATTTCCTACCGACTGGGCCCAGAGATACCTCTCCGTTTACACGGAGTGACAAATCCCAGTCTCGATTCGTGCCAACCCAACAGACACTTTCGGAGATAACTGTAGTGCACCTTTATAGCCACCCAGTTACGTTGTGACGTTTGGTACACCCAAAGCATTCCTACGGTATCCGGGAGTTGCACAATCTCATGGTCTAAGGAAATGATACTTGACATTAGAAAAGCTCTGAGCAAACGAACTACACGATCTTGTGCTAGGCTTAGGATTGGGTCTTGTCCATCACATCATTCTCCTAATGATGTGATCCCGTTATCAACGACATCCAATGTCCATGGTCAGGAAACCGTAACCATCTATTGATCAACGAGCTAGTCAACTAGAGGCTTACTAGGGACACGGTGTTGTCTATGTATCCACACATGTATCTGAGTTTCCTATCAATACAATTCTAGCATGGATAATAAACGATTATCATGAACAAGGAAATATAATAATAACCTATTTATTATTGCCTCTAGGGCATATTTCCAACAATGTTGTGATGTGATATGGTCAAGACATGATGCTATATTTTATTGTATGAGATGATCATGTTTTGTAACCGAGTTATGGGCAACTGGCAGGAGCCATATGGTTGTCGCTTTATTGTATGCAATGCAATCGCCATGTACTTGTTTTAGTTTATCACTAAGTGGTAGCGATAGTCGTAAAAGCAATAAGTTGGCGAGATGACAACGATACTACGATGGAGATCAAGGTGTCGTGCCGGTGACGATGGTGATCATGACGGTGCTTCGGAGATGGAGATCACAAGCACAAGATGATGATGGCCATATCATATCACTTATATTGATTGCATGTGATGTTAATCTTTTATGCATCTTATCTTGCTTTGATTGACGGTAGCATTATAAGATGATCTCTCACTAAAATTTCAAGATAAAAGTGTTCTCCCTGAGTATGCACCGTTGCGAAAGTTCTTCGTGCTGAGACACCACGTGATGATCGGGTGTGATAGGCTCTACGTTCAAATACAACGGGTGCAAAACAGTTGCACACGCAGAATACTCAGGTTAAACTTGACGAGCCTAGCATATGCAGATATGGCCTCGGAACACGGAGACTGAAAGGTCGAGCGTGAATCATATAGTAGATATGATCAACATAGTGATGTTCACCATTGAAACTACTCCATCTCACGTGATGATCGGACATGGTTTAGTTGATTTGGATCACGTAATCACTTAGATGATTAGAGGGATGTCTATCTAAGTGGGGGTTCTTAAGTAATATGATTAATTGAACTTGAATTTGTCATGAACTTAGTACCTGATAGTATCTTGCTTGTCTATGTTAATTGTAGATAAATGGCCCGTGCTGTTGTTCCGTTGAATTTTAATGCGTTCCTTGAGAAAGCAAAGTTGAAAGATGATGGTAGCAATTACACGGACTGGGTCCGTAACTTGAGGATTATCCTCATTGCTACACAGAAGAATTACGTCCTGAAAGCACCGCTAGGTGCCAGGCCTCCTGCAAGAGCAACACCAGAAGTTATGAACGTCTGGCAGAGCAAAGCTGATGACTACTCGATAGTTCAGTGTGCCATGCTTTACGGCTTAGAACCGGGTCTTCAACGACGTTTTGAATGTCATGGAGCATATGAGATGTTCCAGGAGTTGAAGTTAATATTTCAAGCAAATGCCCGGATTGAGAGATATGAAGTCTCCAATAAGTTCTACAGCTGCAAGATGGAAGAGAATAGTTCTGTCAGTGAGCATATACACAAAATGTCTGGGTATAATAATCACTTGATTCAACTGGGAGTTAATCTTCCGGATGATAGCGTCATTGACAGAATTCTTCAATCACTGCCACCAAGCTATAAGAGCTTCGTGATGAACTATAACATGCAAGGGATGAATAAGACAATTCCCAAGCTCTTCGCAATGCTAAAGGCAGCGGAGGTAGAAATCAAAAAGGAGCATCAAGTGTTGATGGTCAGTAAAACCACTAGTTTCAAGAAAAAGGGCAAAGGGAAGAAGAAGGGGAACTTCAAGAAGAACAGCAAGCAAGTTGCTGTTCAGGAGAAGAAACCGAAGTCTGGACCTAAGCCTGAAACTGAGTGCTTCTACTGCAAGCAGACTGGTCACTGGAAGCGGAACTGCCCCAATATTTGGCGGATAAGAAGGATGGCAAGGTTAACAAAGGTATATGTGATATACATGTTATTGATGTGTACCTTACTAATGCTCGCAGTAGCACCTGGGTATTTGATACTGGTTCTGTTGCTAATATTTGCAACTCGAAACAGGGGCTACGGATTAAGCGAAGATTGGCTAAGGACGAGGTGATGATGCGCGTGATAAATGGTTCCAAAGTCGATGTGATCGCAGTCGGCACGGTACCTCTACATCTACCTTCGGGATTAGTATTAGACCTAAATAATTGTTATTTGGTGCCAGCGTTGAGCATGAACATTATATCTGGATCTTGTTTGATGCGAGACGGTTATTCATTTAAATCAGAGAATAATGGTTGTTCTATTTATATGAGTAATATCTTTTATGATCATGCACCCTTGAAGAGTGGTCTATTCTTAATGAATCTCGATAGTAGTGACACGCATATTCATAATGTCGAAGCCAAAAGATGCAGAGTTGATAATGACAGTGCAACTTATTTGTGGCACTGCCGTTTAGGTCATATCGGTGTAAAGCGCGTGAAGAAACTCCATACTGATGAACTTTTGGAATCACTTGATTATGAATCACTTGGTACTTGCGAACCGTGCCTCATGGGCAAGATGACTAAAACACCGTTCTCCGGAACTATGGAGAGAGCAACAGATTTATTGGAAATCATACATACAGATGTATGTGGTCCGATGAATATTGAGGCTCGTGGCAGATATCGTTATTTTCTCACCTTCACAGATGATTTGAGCAGATATGGGTATATCTACTTAATGAAACATAAGTCTGAAACATTTGAAAAGTTCAAAGAATTTCAGAATGAAGTTGAAAATCATCGTAACAAGAAAATAAAATTTCTACGACCTGATCGTGGAGGAGAATATTTGAGTTAGGAGTTTGGCCTACATTTGAAACAATGCGGAATAGTTTCGCAAATCACGCCACCCGGAACACCACAGCGTAATGGTGTGTCCGAACGTCGTAATCGTACTTTACTAGATATGGTGCGATCTATGATGTCTCTTACTGATTTACCGCTATCGTTTTGGGGTTATGCTTTAGAGACGGCTGCATTCACTCTAAATAGGGCACCATCAAAATCCGTTGAAACGACACCTTATGAACTATGGTTTGGCAAGAAACCAAAGTTGTCGTATCTTAAAGTTTGGGGTTGCGATGCTTATGTGAAGAAACTTCAACCTGATAAGCTCGAACCTAAATCGGAGAAATGTGTCTTCATAGGATACCCAAAGGAGACTGTTGGGTACACCTTCTATCACAGATCCGAAGGCAAGACATTCATTGCTAAGAATGGATCCTTTCTAGAGAAGGAGTTTCTCTCGAAAGAAGTGAGTGCGAGGAAAGTAGAACTTGATGAGGTAACTGTACCTGCTCCCTTATTGGAAAGTAGATCATCACATAAACCAGTTTCTGCGACACCTACACCAATTAGTGGGGAAGTTAATGATAATGATCATGAAACTTCAGATCAAGTTATTACTGAACCTCGTAGGTCAACCAGATTAAGATCCGCACCAGAGTGGTACGGTAATCCTATTCTAGAGGTTATGTTACTAGACCATGACGAACCTACGAACTATGAAGAAGCAATGGTGAGCCCAGATTCCGCAAAATGGCTTGAGGCCATGAAATCCGAGATGGGATCCATGTATGAGAACAAAGTATGGACTTTGGTTGACTTGCCCGATGGTCGGCAAGCCATTGAAAATAAATGGATCTTCAAGAAGAAGACTGATGCTGATGGTAATGTTACTGTCTATAAAGCTCGACTTGTTGCGAAAGGTTTTCGACAAGTTCAACGGATTGACTACGATGAGACCTTCTCACCCGTAGCGATGCTAAAGTCTATCCGAATCATCTTAGCAATTGCCGCATTTTATGATTATGAAATTTGGCAAATGGATGTCAAAACTGCATTCCTGAATGGATTTCTGGAAGAAGAGTTGTATATGATGCAACCGGAAGGTTTTGTCGATCCAAAGGGAGCTAACAAAGTGTGCAAGCTCCAGCGATCCATTTAAGGACTGGTGCAAGCCTCTCGGAGTTGGAATAAACGCTTTGATAGTGTGATCAAAGCAGTTGGTTTTATACAGACTTTTGGAGAAGCCTATATTTACAAGAAAGTGAGTGGGAGCTCAGTAGCATTTCTGATATTATATGTGGATGACATATTGCTGATTGGAAATGATATAGAATTTCTGGCTAGCATAAAGGGATACTTGAATAAGAGTTTTTCAATGAAAGACCTCGGTGAAGCTGCATATATATTAGGCATTAAGATCTATAGAGATAGATCAAGACGCTTAATTGGACTTTCACAAAGCACATACCTTGACAAAGTTTTGAAGAAGTTCAAAATGGATCAAGCAAAGAAAGGTTCTTGCCTGTACTACAAGGTGTGAGATTGAGTAAGACTCAATGCCCGACGACTGCAGAAGATAGAGAGAAGATGAAAGATGTTACCTATGCTTCAGCCATAGGCTCTATCATGTATGCAATGCTGTGTACCAGACCTGATGTGTGCCTTGCTATAAGTTTAGCAGGGAGGTACCAAAGTAATCCAGGAGTGGATCACTGGACAGCGGTCAAGAACATCCTGAATTACCTGAAAAGGACTAAGGATATGTTTCTCATTTATGGAGGTGACAAAGAGCTCATCGTAAGTGGTTACGTTGATGCAAGCTTTGACACTGATCCGGACGATTCTAAATTGCAAACCGGATACGTATTTACATTGAACGGTGGAGCTTTCAGTTGGTGCAGTTCTAAGCAAAGTGTCGTGGCGGGATCTACGTGTGAAGCGGAGTACATAGCTGCTTCGGAAGCAGCAAATGAAGGAGTTCATATCCGATCTAGGTGTCATACCTAGTGCATCGGGACCAATGAAAATCTTTTGTGACAATACTGGTGCAATTGCCTTAGCAAAGGAATCCAGATTTCACAAGAGAACCAAGCACATCAAAAGACGCTTCAATTCCATTCGGGATTTAGTCCAGGTGGGAGACATAGAAATTTGCAAGATACATACGGATCTGAATGTTGCAGACCCATTGACTAAGCCTCTTCCACGAGCAAAACATGATCCGCACCAAGACTCCATGGGTGTAAGAATCATTACTGTGTAATCTAGATTATTGACTCTAGTGCAAGTGGGAGACTGAAGGAAATATGCCCTAGAGGCAATAATAAAGTATTATATATTTCCTTATATCATGATAAATGTTTATTATTCATGCTAGAATTGTATTAACCGGAAACATAATACATGTGTGAATACATAGACAAACAGAGTGTCACTAGTATGCCTCTACTTGACTAGCTCGTTAATCAAAGATGGTTATGTTTACTAGCCATAGACATGAGTTGTCATTTGATTAACGGGATCACCTCATTAGGAGAATGACGTGATTGACTTGACCCATTCCGTTAGCTTAGCACTCGATCGTTTAGTATGTTGCTATTGCTTTCTTCGTGACTTATACATGTTCCTATGACTATGAGATTATGCAACTCCCGTTTACCGGAGGAACACTTTGTGTGCTACCAAACGTCACAATGTAACTGGGTGATTATAAAGGTGCTCTACAGGTGTCTCCAAAGGTACTTGTTGGGTTGGCGTATTTCGAGATTAGGATTTGTCACTCCGATTGTCGGAGAGGTATCTCTGGGCCCACTCGGTAATGCACATCACTATAAGCCTTGCAAGCATTGTGACTAATGAGTTAGTTGCGGGATGATGTATTACGGAATGAGTAAAGAGACTTGCCGGTAACGAGATTGAACTAGGTATCGAGATACCGACGATCGAATCTCGGGCAAGTAACATACCGATGACAAAGGGAACAACGTATGTTGTTATGCGGTCTGACCGATAAAGATCTTCGTAGAATATGTAGGAACCAATATGAGCATCCAGGTTCCGCTATTGGTTATTGACCGGAGAGGTGTCTCGGTCATGTCTACATAGTTCTCGAACCCGTAGGGTCCGCACGCTTAAAGTTACGATGACAGTTATATTATGAGTTTATATGTTTTGATGTACCGAAGGTTTTTCGGAGTCCCGGATGTGATCACGGACATGACGAGGAGTCTCGAAATGGTCGAGACATAAAGATTGATATATTGGAAGCCTATGTTTGGACATCGGAAGTGTTCCGGGTGAAATAGGGATTTTTCCGGAGTACCGGAAGGTTACCGGAACCCCTCGGTAACCTAATGGGCCTTATTGGGCCTAGATGGAAGAGAGGAGAGGAGGCTAGGGCAGGGCCACACCCCCTTCCCCCCCAGTCCGAATAGGACAAGGAGAGGTGGGCGGCGCCCCCCCCTTCCTTCCTCCCCTCCACCTCTTCGCCTCTTCCACTCCTAGTCCAACATGGAAAGGGGGGGAGTCCTACTCCCGGTAGGAGTAGGACTCCTCCTAGGCGCGCCTCTCCTCCTAGGCCGGCAGCCTCCCCCTTGCTCCTTTATATACGGGGGCAGGGGGCACCTCTGGACACACAATTGATATACGATATTTTAGCCGTGTGCGGTGCCCCCCTCCACCATATTACACCTCGATAATATCGTTGCGGAGCTTAGGCGAAGCCCTGCGTCGGTAGAACATCATCATCGTCACCACACCGTCGTGCTGACGAAACTCTCCCTCAACACTCGGCTGGATCGGAGTTCGAGGGATGTCATCGAGCTGAACGTGTGCTGAACTCGGAGGTGCCGTGCGTTCGGTACTTGATCGGTCGGATCGTGAAGACGTACGACTACATCAACCGCGTTGTGTTAACGCTTCCGCTTACGGTCTACGAGGGTACGTGGACAACACTCTCCCCTCTCGTTGCTATGCATCACCATGATCTTGCGTGTGCGTAGGAATTTTTTTGAAATTACTAGATTCCCCAACAATTAACTCCTATTGCAAGCATCCGCAACTACAAAAGAAGTATTAAGGTAAACCTAACCATAGCATGAAACATATGGATCCAAATCAGCCCTTTACGAAGCAACTCATAAACTAGGGTTTAAGCTTATGTCACTCTAGAAACCCATCATCTACTTCTTACTTCCCAATGCCTTCCTCTAGGCCCAAACAATGGTGAAGTGTCATGTAGTCGACGTTCACATAACACCACTGGAGGAGAGAGAACATACTTCTCATCAAAATATCAAACGAATACCAAATTCACATGACTACTTATAGCAAGACTTCTCCCATGTCCTCAGGAACAAACATAACTACTCACAAATCATATTCATGTTCATAATCAGAGGAGTATTAATATGCATAATGGATCTGAACATATAATCTTCCACCAAATAAACCAACTAGCATCAACTACAAGGAGTAATCAACACTACTAGCAACCTACAGGTACCAATCTGAGGCTTTGGGACAAAGATTGGATACAAGAGATGAACTAGGGTTTGAGAGGAGATGGTGCTGGTGAAGATTTTGATGGAGATTGACCCCGTCCCGATGAGAGGATCATTGGTGAGGACGATGGCGATGATTTCCCCCTCCAGGAGGGAAGTTTCCCCGGCAGAATAGCTCTGCCGGAGCCCTAGATTGGTTCCGCCTCGTGGCGGCGTAGTTTCTTCCCGAAAGCTTGCTTATGATTTTTTCTCGGACGAAAGACTTCATATAGCAGAAGATGGGCACCGGAGGCCTGCCAGGGGGCCACGAGGCAAGGGGGCGCGCCCAGGGGGGTAGGGCGCGCCCCCACCCTCGTGGCCAGGGTGTGGGCCCCCTCTGGTACTTTCTTTCGCCAGTATTTTTTATTAATTCCAAAAATAACTTTCGTGAAGTTTCAGGACTTTTGGAGCTGTGCAGAATAGGTCTCTAATATTTGCTTCTTTTCCAGCCCAGAATTCCAGCTGCCGGCATTCTCCCTCTTCGTGTAAACCTTGTAAATAAGAGAGAATAGGCGTAAGTATTGTGGCATAACGTGTAATAACAACCCATAATGCAATAAATATCGATATAAAAGCATGATGCAAAATGGACGTATCACATGGCAGGGCATGCATCAGTTGAATTGTAAAAAACAGAAATTACATGTTGAAGCAAATAATCACAAGTCATGCTTAATTACGAACAAATATTTGTGGTCGTTTACGTACCGTAAAAACATTGAAGGTCTCGCCCATCTTGAGCGATCTACCATTTTCCTAGGTGATGCCTGTCGCACATACCCCGGTGGTCACTGCATTATTCGCACTCAGGTATCCTATCATCGCCAGACACTTCATGTGTTCATAATTCAAAGATTATAAATTGATGGCTATTACCAAAAATTCAACACACAGATCACTCTTAAGCACAGGTTGACTTTCGGTCTGTCGAGTCTTCTGTGAAAACTCTCATCTCACGTGGTGTATATGGTGGGAACTCCCTCTCTGATATATTCGACCGTCGGTGATGGTCACTCCTTCCTTCATTCCCTAGTGCATTACACCAAAATGTCTGGCACACGGGAATGAAGGAGAAGTGACCCCCACGACAACAGTCGGGATTCTTCGTCTATGATATTTCGGCCGTATATAGTGGACACTCTCTCACCGATTTTTCGAGCATCGATGATGGTCGCTCTTCTCTGCATTACCAAAAGGTCTATCATGAGAAAGAAGAGGAAGAGCGACCCCCACAATAACAATCGGCATTCTTCTTCTCTCATATATGGTGGACACTCTCCCTCACTGATTTTCTGACCATCATGTATGAAGCCTCAACAGACTTAAAGTTAATCCGAAATGTTGTTTAATTCTCTTTCTGGCAAATCTAGGGCACTCGATATTTCCTATATATGCTAGCACAAGTCATGCTAAAATTCACGGAAAATTCCGGCATGACCTTTGCTGAAATAGGACATATCGAACACCTAAAATTTGCTAGAACGGAAATGAATCTACACTCCGGAAAAACGTAGCCCACTCGGAGGTGTTCCCTGCAAACATAGGCCACTAGGGAATATCCTTCATTTTTGTATTTAAGCAACCGCACAGACCATGTTTAGTCACTATAGATGATGGTTGTCGACAATGCGAGTGTCGTCGGTGATCTTCTAGGCGTCATCGACCGGCTCGTCGGTGATGTACCCTGCGCCACGCATGGGCACTCACACATGAACATTTATGTAGAAAATTTCAAACTTGGCGTTCATTGCATTCAATGGTTCAATATTGACAGAAACATCTCAATATATCTTATAACCCTAACATTTCATTTGGACAACAAGCATAACTAAATACTCTATTCTATTGAAAGCACTTACATTTACTGAAAATTTTCTACTCTATTCAAAACACATACATTTACTAAAAAATTTCCATTCACTAAAATAATCTACATTCTATTGTGTTGAAAAACATTGCCAAATCTACTGTCTACAAAAAAAGAGGGAGCAGACGGGTATGGAGGGAGGGTGGCGATAGGAGGAGGAGGGCGTGGACGGAGGGCGGCAAGAGGAGGGAGAAGGGTGGCGAGAGGAGGAGGGAGGGAGATACCTCCAGGGAGACGATAGGCAACGGCTGCGGCAGGCGACAACGGCGGCAGAGAGAGCAAGGGCAAGAGAGTGTGAGGGCAGAGTGACGAGCGAGAGAACAGGGCCTCGGGTGGAGGAAGAGGATAGGGCCCGTTAGCACTAGCTCGGCGTACGGCCGATGCTATTGCTAAGCCCGTTAGCTGTAGTGCCAGGACAGTACTGATAATCCCCACGTGTAGGGAATCATCGTAGCAATTTCCAAAGGTGGAAGTGATAAGTATGGAGCTAAAGGTAAGATCAATATTCTTTCAAGCCCTATCTGCCACCGATACGACTCTACGTACGCCGAACGTTTGCTTCCAACTAGAAACGAGAAATAAAACTATGTTGTGGGTATGAAGAGGATAACTTTGCATGATATCGGAGAGCTAAAATATAAAAGTAGTTGCTGATATCATAAAGTTAGAATATACTACTAAATATTATAAATAGCGAGTGTGGAATAATGATGGATCGGTGTGCGGAATTGTCCTAGGCAATTGTTAACAAGACCGATAGTCGTCATTGCAATTTCATATGAGGGAGAGGCATAAGCTAACATACTTTCTCTTCTTGGATCATATGCACTTATGATTGGAACTCTAGCAAGCATCCGCAACTACTAAAGATCATTAAGGTAAAACCCAACCATAGCATTAAAGCATCAAGTCCTCTTTATTCCCATACGCAACAACCCCCTTACTCAGGTTTATGTTTCAGTCACTCACCAACCCACTATAAGCGAATGATGAACGTATTGCAACACCCTACAGCGGGAATCCCTCACGCTTGCGCGACACGGAGGGCACAATAGGACAGCACCAAAATAAAACATACAACCCGTACCAATCTAGATCATCAATCAACCCAAAGACAAAGGATATCTACTCAAAACATCATTGGATCATAATATGTGGCACAAAGCACCATGTTCAAGTAGGGATTACAACGGGGTGCGGGAGAGTGGACCGCGTAAAATAGATGAGGATGGTGATGTTGATGAAGACGATCACCGCGGCGATGATTCCCCTCCCGATGGCACTCCGGCGCCATCGGGAGAGAGGAGGAGAGGTTCTCCCCCTTGTGCTTCCTCCTCCATGGCCTCCCCCATAGATGGGGAGAGGTTCTCCCTCTGGTCCTTGGCCTTCATGGCGTTGATGGCCCCTCCGGGATCCTCCTTCATGGCCTCCGGTGATGATGGCCCCCTCCGGCAGGGTGCCAGAGAGGGCCTAGATTGATTTCTCATGGCTACGGAGGCTTGCGGCGGCGAAACTTCTGATCTAGGTTAATTTCTGGGGGTTTCTGTATTTATAGGAATTTTTGGCGTTGGTTTCACGTCAGGGGGGGTCTCCGAGTCGTCCACGAGGCAGGGGCCCACGCCTAGGGGGGTGGGAGCGCCCCCCACCCTCGTGGATAGCCCGGGACTCTTCTGGCCCAACTCTTTTGCTCCAGGGGCTTCTTTTGGTCCATCAAAAATCAACCAAAATTGGCACATCAATTGGACTCCGTTTGATATTCCTTTTCTGTAAAACTCAAAAACAAGGAAAAACAGAAACTGGCACTGGGCTCTAAGTTAATAGGTTAGTCCCGAAAATCATATAAAATAGCATATAAATGCATATAAAACATCTAAGATGGATAATATAATAGCATGAATACTTCATAAATTATAGATACGTTGGAGACGTATCAGCATCCCCAAGCTTAATTCCTGCTCGTCCTCGAGTAGGTAAATGATAAAAGAAATAATTTATGAAGTGTGAATGCTAGCAGGTGCACAAGTTTGATCAATGATAATTTCAATCACCTTTTCTAGCATCATTATATGTCATAACAGTAGCTCATCTCATAAAACTTTTCATGATCAAGTAACAAGCTATTCACATGTTAAAGTATAGATCATAAACTTTCTTGAAAACTAACAAACAGTGCTCTTAGTCATCAAACAATTGCAATTCATCTTATTTTCAGGAAGGGTCTATGTCAGAGCTTTGATTTAGCAAACTCCACATACTCAACTATCATTTAATCTTTCGCAATTGCTAACACTCATGTGATATTTATGGGTTCAAAGTTTTAATCGGGCACGGAGAAAGATAGGGGCTTATAGATTCGCCTCCCAACCTTTTACCTCAAGGGTAATGTCAACAATAATAGTTCATGATAACTTACATCCAATTGGATATATATATATCAGGATCTTTCCAACACAATGTGCTTGCCAAAGGATAAAATGTAAAAAGAAAAGGTGAAGATGACCATGACTCTTGCATAAGGTAGAAGATAAAATTAAAAGATAGGCCCTTCACAGAGGGAAGCAGAGGTTGTCATGTGCTTTTAAGGTTGGATGCACAAAATCTTAATGCAAAATAACTTCACTTTATATTGCCTCTTGTGATAGAGACCTTTATTATGCAGTCCGTCGCTTTTATTTCTTCCCTATCACAAGTTCGTATAAAGCTTATTTTCTTCGCACTAATAGATCATACATATTTAGAGAGCAATTTTTATTGCATGCACCGATGACAACTTACTTGAAGGATCTTACTCAATCCATAGGTAGGTATGGTGGACTCCCATGGCAAAACTAGTTTAAGGGATATTTGCAAGCACAAGTAGTATCTCTACTTGGTGCTCGATTTTCTCTTAAAGCTTGAAGATGGCCTCCCCAATGTCCTTGCCATCCAGCTTGTGGTTGTTGGTGAACTCCGTGATCATTATGTGATTGGAGTCAAGTCCGCGCTCCACCATCTCCTGACACTTGAAAACTTGTTGCTCCATCGCCTCGAGCCTTGTCTCCACGCTTTCGGTCCTCCTTGGTCCCTCAACATCGCGGATGTGCAGCACCCCCTCATGCATCTCAATGGTTTGAGGGTGTTGCAGCACTTCCGCAAGGTAGGGGTTGATGACCTTCTCGAAGAACTTGTCCTGGGGGCACTTGGAGACGTCATGGCGATCTAGATCTGTGAGAAAAACAGCTCGAAACAAAAACAGAGGATATTTGCGTGATACGGTGGTCAAAACATTCGGGAGATTATATAATGAATTTTTACCGGCCAAAAGAAGTATCGTGCAAGAAAACGGAGTCCCGAGGGCACACGAGGTGCCCACGAGGCAGGGGGCGCGCCCGGGGGGTAGGGCACCCCCTCCACCCTCGTGGAAGCCTCGTGTCCTTCCCGGACTACTTCTTATTTTCCTATTTTCTTAAATACTCCAAAACGGAGAAAAATTGCCATTAGAACTGTTTTGGAGTCGGTTTACTTACCATACCACGTACCTATTCCTTTTCGGAGTATGAAACGTTCTGGAAAGTGTCTCTTATGTATTCCTCCGGGGTTACGGTTTCAATAACATTAGTTTCAACATTTATAGGATTACCTGAGATATAATGTTTGATTCTTTGACCGTTCACCACCTTCGGATTTGTGCCTTCGAAGTTGTTGATTTTTATGGCACCGGAACGATAGACCTCCTCGATAATGTCAGGACCTTCCCATTTAGAGAGAAGTTTTCCTGCAAAAAATCTTAAGCGAGAGTTGTATAGAAATACATAATCACCTACATTACACTCACGCTTTTGTATCCTTTTGTCATGCCATCCTTTAACCTTTTCTTTAAATAGCTTGGCATTCTCGCAGGCCTGGGTTCTCCATTCATCAAGTGAGCTAATGTCAAATAGCCTCTTCTCACCGGCAAGTTTGAAATCATAGTTGAGCTCTTTAATGACCCAATATGCCTTATGTTCTAGTTCAAGAGGTAAGTGACATGCTTTTCCATAAACCATTTTATACGGAGACATACCCATAGGATTTTTATATGCAGTTCTATAGGCCCATAGTGCATCATCAAGTTTCTTGGACCAATCCGATAGTCGTCATTGCAATTTCATATGAGGGAGAGGCATAAGCTAACATACTTTCTCTTCTTGGATCATATGCACTTATGATTGGAACTCTAGCAAGCATCCTCAACTACTAAAGATCATTAAGGTAAAACCCAACCATAGCATTAAAGCATCAAGTCCTCTTTATTCCCATACGCAACAACCCCCTTACTCGGGTTTGTGTTTCAGTCACTCACCAACCCCTTATAAGAGAATGATGAACGTATTGCAACACCCTACAGCGGGAATCCCTCACGCTTGCGCGGCACCGAGGGCACAATAGGACAGCACCAAAATAAAACATACAACTCATACCAATCTAGATCATCAATCAACCCAAAGACAAAGGATATCTACTCAAAACATCATACGATGGCAACACATCATTGGACCATAATTTGTGGCATAAAGCACCATGTTCAAGTAGGGATTACAGCGGGGTGCGGGAGAGTGGACCGCGTAAAATAGATGACGATGGTGATGATGATGGTGATCTTGATGAAGACGATCACTGATAATCCCCAAGTGCAAGGAATCATCGTAGCAATTTCCAAGGGTGGAAGTGATAAGTATGGAGTGTCGAACCCACAAGGAGCTAAGGGTAAGATCAATATTCTCTCAAGCCCTATCTGCCACTGATACGACTCTACGTACACCGAACGTTTGCTTCCAACTAGAAACGAGAAATAAAACTACGTTGTGAGTATGAAGGGGATAACTTTGCATGGTATCGGAGAGCTAAAATATAAAATTAGGTACTGTTATTATAAAGTTAGAATATATTACTAAATAATATAAATAGCAAGTGTGGAATAATGGTGGATCGGTGTGCGGAATTGTCCTAGGCAATTGTTAACAAGAACGGTAGTCGTTATTCCAATTTCATATGAGGGAGAGGCATAAGCTAACATACTTTCCCTACTTGGATCATATGCACTTATGATTGGAACTCTAGCAAGCATCCGCGACTACTAAAGATCATTAAGTTAAAACCCAACCATAGCATTAAAGCATCAAGTCCTCTTTATTCCCATACGCAACAACCCCCGTACTCGGGTTTGTGTTTCAGTCACTCACCAAACCACTATAAGCAAATGATGAACGTATTGCAACTCCCTACAGCGGGAATCCCTCACGCTTGCACGACACGGAGGGCACCATAGGACATCACCAAAATAAAACATACAACTCGTACTAATCTAGATCATCAATCAACCCAAAGACAAAGAATATCTACTCAAAACATCATAGGATGGCAACACATCATTGGATCATAATATGTGGCATAAAGCACTATGTTCGAGTAGGGATTATAGCGGGGTGCGGGAGAGTGGACCGCGTAAAAGAGATGAGGATGGTAATGTTGATGAAGACGATCACCGCGGCGATGATTCCCCTCCCGGTGGCACTCCGGCGCCACCAAGAGAGAGGAGGAGAGGTTCTCCCCCTTGTGCTTCCTCCTCCATGCCCTCCCCCCTAGATAGGGAAAGGTTCTCCCTCTGGTCCTTGGCCATCATGGTGATGATGGCCTCTCCGGGATACTCCTCCATGGCCACCGGTGATGATGGCCCCCTCCGGCAGGGTGCCGGAGAGGGCCTAGATTGATTTCTCGTGGCTACAGAGGCTTGCGGCGGTGGAACTTCCGATCTAGGTTAATTTTCCGAGGTTTCTGTATTTATAGGAATTTTTGGCGTCGGTCTCACGTCAAGGAGGTGCCCGAGGTGTCCACGAGGCAGGCCCACGCACCTGGGGGGTGGGCGCGCCCCCCACCCTCGTGGACGCCCCGGGACTCTCCTGGCCCAACTCTTTTACTCTGGGGTCTTCTTTTGGTCCATAAAAAATCATCCAAAATTGGCACGTCAATTGGACTCCGTTTGATATTCCTTTGCTTGTAAAACTCAAAAACAAGGAGAAAACAGAAACTGGCACTGGGCTCTAGGTTAATAGGTTAGTCCCAAAAATCATATAAAATAGCATATAAATGCATATAAAACATCCAAGGTTGATAATATAATAGCATGAGTACTTCATAAATTATAGATACGTTGGAGACGTATCAGCATCCCCAAGCTTTATTCCTGCTCGTCCTCGAGTAGGTAAATGATAAAAGAAATAATTTATGAAGTGTGAATGCTAGCAAGTGCATAAGTTTCATCAATGATAGTTTCAATCACTTTTTATAGCATCATTATATATCATAACAGTAGCTCATCTTCATAAAACTTTTCATGATCAATTAACAAGCTATTCACATGTTAAAGTATAGATCATAAACTTTCTTGAAAACTAATAAACAGTGTTCTTAGTCATCAAACAATTGCAATTCATCTTATTTTCAGGAAGGGTCTATGTCAGAGCTTTGATTCAGCAAACTTCACATACTCAACTATCATTTAATCTTTCACAATTGCTAACACTCACGTGATATTTATGGGTTCAAAGTTTTAATCGGACACATAGAAAGATAGGGGCTTATTGATTCGCCTCCCAACCTTTTACCTCAAGGGTAATGTCAACAATAATAGTTCATGATAACTTACAACCAATTGTATATATATATATATATATATATATATATATATATATATATATATATATATATATATATATATATATATATATCAGGATCTTTCCAACACAATGGGCTTGCCAAAGGATAAAATGTAAAAAGGAAAGGTGAAGATCACCATGACTCTTGCATAAGGTAGAAGATAAGAGTAAAAGATAGGCCCTTCGCAGAAGGAAGCAGAGGTTGTCATGCGCTTTTATGGTTGGATGCACAAAATCTTAATGCAAAAGAACGTCACTTTATATTGCCTCTTGTGATAGAGACCTTTATTATGCAGTCCTTCACTTTTATTACTTCCCTATCACCAGTTTGTATAAAGCTTATTTTCTTCACACTAATAGATCATACATATTTAGAGAGCAATTTTTATTGCATGCACCGATGACAACTAACTTGAAGGATCTTACTCAATCCATAGGTAGGTATGGTGGACTCTCATGGCAAAACTAGTTTAAGGGATATTTGGAAGCACAAGTAGTATCTCTACTTGGTGCTAAGAATTTGGCTAGCATAAGGGGGAAAGGCAAGCTCAGCATGTTGGATGATCCAGGACAATATACTTTATTTTGGATATAAGAAAACATAACCCATTACATTGTCTTCCTTGTCCAACATCAACCTTTTAGCATGTCATATTTTAATGAGTGCTCACAATTACAAAAGATGTCCAAGATAGTATATTTATATGTGAGATCTCTCTTCCTTCAATATTCTTTCATGAGTTGTTCAAGTGACCAATTCTACGTTTGCTAACTTTCAATAAGTTTACTACCTATACTTATTATGTGTGAACTCATTACTCCCCATGTTATAAGCATATGAAACATATATAAATTCAGACTTATGATATTCAATTATTCAACCATTTACTCATAGGATATACGTGAAGCACGTGAGTAAATGACAAACTACTCCAAAAGATAATAGTGAAGGACACTGAGTAGTCAAATAATTAACTAGCCATGGGAGGATTATTTTTCATTCAAGATTTCAGATCCAATTATTTTATTCAAACAGCAAGTAAAATTGAAAATATGCTCCGAGCAAAATACATATCATGTGACGAATAAAAATATAGCTCCGAGTAAAGTATACCGATAGTACAGAAGACGAAAGAGGGGATGCCTTTCGGGGCATCCCCAAGCTTAGGCGCTTGAGTCTTCCTTGAGTATTAACTTGGGGTGCCTTGGGCATAACCAATCCTAGGGTCTTTCCACACCTTATTCTCCTCATATCGATATCTCACCCAAAGCTTGAAAACTTCAATCACACAAAACTTAACGGAACTTCGTGAGATAGGTTAGTATGATAAAGAGTAAACCATTCACTTCGGTACTGTCAAAGACAAGGTCCATAATTGTCCTCACACAATGCCTACTGTACCATATCATTTCTACAATTTATATTGAGAAATATAAGCCATAGAAACTAGAAAACAAGCAAACTATGCAATGAAAACAGAATCTGTCAGAAACAGAACAGTCTGTAATGATCTGAACAGCCACCATACTTCTGCTACTCCAAAAATTATGAAATAAATTGGTGGACGTGAGGAATTTTTCTATTAATTTTCTGCAAAAATAATCAACTTAAAAGAACTCTTTTGTAAAAAATGACAGCTAATCTCGTGAGCGCAAAGTTTCTGTTTTTTACAGCAAGATCACATTAACTTTCACCCAAGTCTTCCCAAAGGTCTTACTTGGCACTTTATTGAAACAAAATCTATAAAAATGATTACTACAGTAGATTAATCATGTAGACACATAAAAACTGTAAGGGTAAATATTGGGTTGTCTCCCAACAAGCGCTTTTCTTTAATGCCTTTTAGCTATAGGCATGATGATTTCAATGATGCTCACATAAAAGATAGGAATTGAAACATAAAGAGAGCATCATGAAGAACATGACTAGCATATTTAAATCTAACCCACTTCCTATGCCTAGGGATTTTGTGAGCACATAATTTATAGGAACAAGAATCAACTAGCATAGGAAGGCAAAACAAGTATAACTTCAAAACTTTAAGCACATAGAGAGGAAACTTGATATTATTGCAACTCCTATAAGCATATATTCCTCCCTCATAATAGTTTTCAGTAGCATCATGAATGAATTCAACAATATAACCATCACATAAGGCATTCTTTTCATGATCTACAAGCATATAAATTTTTCTACTCTCCACATAAGCAAAATTCTTGTTATTCGGAATAGTGGGAACACTAATTCCTAAAGTTGACAATCTTCCAAACCCACTTCAGATGATAGTATTATTCATACTCCAAAAGATATAAGTGAAGTTCATGGAGCATTCTACAAAACCATACTCAAAAGATTTAAGTGAAGCACAAAGAGCAATTCTATAAGATCGTACTTAAAAGATATAAGTGAAGCACATGAGTATTCTATAAATCAATGAAGGGCTATCTCACACTAGCATGGTTCTTAAAGTAAAAACAAAAACACAAAGGACACAAATCGTGTGAACAAAATAAAAACCGAAGTATACCGATATTTGTTGAAGAAGAAAGATGGGATGCCAACCGGGGCATCCCCAAGCTTAGATGCTTGAGTATCCTTTGAAATATTTACTTGGGGTGCCTTGGGCATCCCCAAGATTGAACTCTTGCCTCTCTTTATTCTTCTCATATTGATAGCTCCCCGATCTTCGAACACTTCATCCACACCCGTTAGTGTAATAAAGCAAACTACCACTTTAAGGTACTGTAATGAACTCATTCTTCATTTATATTGGTGTTAAACCTACTGTATTCCAACTTCTCTATGGTTCATACCCCCCGATACTAGCCATAGATTCATCAAAATAAGCAAACAACAGGAGAAAAACAGAATCTGTCAAAAACAGGACAGTCTGTAGTAATCTGGAAGTTTAGTAAACTTCTGTAACTCCCAAAATTATGAAATAAATTTGAAAATTAGAAAAATTTGTACAGATGTAATGTGCAAAAAGTTTCAGACCCATTTGACCTTCCAGTAAAAAAGGTAAAATCACACACTACAGCCAAAGTTTCTGTTTTTGTTCTGCACATAGTAAACAAGCAATCTAATCATCCTAAAACCAAAGCCTGGCACATTTTTTTATAACACAATGGATATACACAAGGGGATAATTATTTATGGAGAAACTTCCATGAAAAATTCTACATTGTTTCCGTGAGCATGAACACAAGTGCTTACGGTCGACCCTCACTTCTTCAATGCATAACTTTCCAATCACTTCACTTTTTGAAAAACTTTTTAGGCATGAGAGGCAAATAATTTTTTTTGTATTTTTATTCTGTAAAAAAAATTGTATGTTTCACCCACAACTAAACAGAAACAAAAAGGAAAAACAAAATCTACTTAGTGAAGAAAGCAAACAAGCAAACACGAGAATATCAACCCCACGCTATTGCTCCCCGGCAACGCCGCCAGAAAAGAGCTTGATTATCCCCAAGTGCAAGGAATCGTCGTAGCAATTTCCAAAGGTGGAAGTGATAAGTATGGAGTGTCGAACCCACAAGGAGCTAAAGGTAAGATCAATATTCTCTCAAGCCCTATCTGCCACTCATACGACTCTACGTACACCAAACGTTTGCTTCCAACTAGAAACGAGAAATAAAACTATGTTGTGGGTATGAAGAGGATAACTTTGCATGGTATCGGAGAGCTAAAATATAAAAGTAGGTGCTGTTATTATAAAGTTAGAATATATTACTAAATAATGTAAATAGCGAGTGTGGAATAATGGTGGATCGGTGTGCGGAATTGTCCTAAGCAATTGTTAACAAGACCGGTAGTCGTCATTGCAATTTCATATGAGGGAGAGGCATAAGCTAACATACTTTCCCTACTTGGATCATATTCACTTATGATCGGAACTCTACCAAGCATCCGCAACTACTAAAGATCATTAAGGTAAAACCCAACCATAGCATTAAAGCATCAAGTCCTCTTTATTCCCATACGCAACAACCCCCTTACTCGGGTTTGTGTTTCAGTCACTCACCAACCCACTATAAGCGAATCATGAACGTATTGCAACACCCTACAGCGGGAATCCCTCACGCTTGCGCAACACAGAGGGCACCATAGGACAACACCAGAATAAAACATACAACTCGTACCAATCTAGATCATCAATCAACCCAAAGACAAAGGATATCTACTCAAAACATCATAGGATGGCAACACATCATTGGATCATAATATGTGCCATAAAGCACTACGTTCAAGTAGGGATTACAGCGGGGTGCGGGAGAGTGGACCGCGTAAAAGAGATGAGGATGGTGATGATGATGGTGATGTTGATGAAGACGATCACCGCGACGATGATTCCCCTCCCGATGGCACTCCGGCGCCACCGGGAGAGAGGAGGAGAGGTTCTCCCCCTTGTGCTTCCTCCTCCATGGCCTCCCCCCTTGATGGGGAGAGGTTCTCCCTCTGGTCCTTGGCCTTCATGGCGATGATGGCCCCTCCGGGATCCTCCTCCATGGCCTCCGGTGATGATGGCCCCCTCCGGCAGGGTGCCAGAGAGGGCCTAGATTGATTTCTCGTGGCTACAGAGGCTTGCGGCGGCGGAACTTCCGATCTAGGTTAATTTCTGGGGGTTTCTGTATTTATAGGAATTTTTGGCGTTGGTTTCACGTCAGGGGGTCTCCGAGTCGTCCACGAGGCAGGGGCCCATGCCCAGGGGGGTGGGCGCGCCCCCCACCCTCGTGGACAGCCCGGGACTCTTCTGGCCCAACTCTTTTGCTCCAGGGGCTTCTTTTGGTCCATAAAAAATCAACAAAAATTGGCACGTCAATTGGACTCCGTTTGATATTCCTTTTCTGTAAAACTCAAAAACAAGGAAAAAACAGAAACTGGCACTGGGCTCTAGGTTGATAGGTTAGTCCCAAAAATCATATAAAATAGCATATAAATGCATATAAAACATCTAAGATGGATAATATAATAGCATGAATACTTCATAAATTATAGATACGTTGGAGACGTATCAAGTACCCACGCTACTGCTAAATGGGATAGTATCTCCTGCTCTCGGGTAGGGATGAAAACGACGCGGAAACGTATGGAACTAGGTGCTACCATATTTGTTTTTATATTTTCTTGCAGAAACAGAAACGAATATAGAAACCCCGGAAACGAATACGGAAACAGATAGTACAGAAAACAAACACAACGTGAATACATAGCGGACACGGAAGCAAAATTGTGTGTTGACCGGAACTTAAAACCCCTTGAATCATAGAGAAATACAAAAAAAAAATAGAATAGTTAACGTGGGCTACAAAATAATATGGTTGTGTTAGCAACATAAGGTAGTATTGTAGTAGTACATGACAATTCCGCATAGGGTCTAGTTGAGTACGTGTGTGATAGTAAAAGTTGGTCCTCAAATGATCCATTCTGCTCATTCTACTCATTGTATTATTGTGTGTTGTTTGGTAGTTGCGCTACAAAGCGGCCATGAGCCTATAGTATAAACATAAATTCCATATTCACGAAAAGAGAAAGTCCCATTTCCACGTCTGTTCCGTCGAAAAATACCGTTCCGTTTTTGTTTCCGTATCCGCATAAAAAATTCCATTTCCATTTCCGTTTTGCAAATTTCCGTTATCGATTTCATATTTCTTCTCCATTTCCATTTTTTCCTCCGGAAAGGCGGAAACTTTTCACTCCATTTTCATCCCTACTCTCGGGTGCACAGTGGCCTGCGTGGGAAGAAAATGTGTTGTTTGGATGTCTGCATTCACTATTCGGCCTGCATCGCATGGAGCTTAAAGCAGCTCCCATCCAGACCCGCTAGGAAATGCCGAATCAACAGTTTCCAGCCAGTCAGGCTGAGTTGAGTCACATATGAGTGCAAATGGAGGGCCACCTTGCACGAGAGTATGCCAGTGTGATGTGAGGCCTATACCTGCTATCTTCTCTTACCTAGAGTGAGCTCGTCTCTAATCTCCTTTCTTCCTAGCCCTTTCCAATCTACCCAACGATGTATCAATTTGAGATAAGCTCTACACAAAAAAGGTGCACAACGATGTTATAGTTCCATTCAGGCGATCGGTTTGTAGTTTCGTCGATCGTAAATGCTTAAATTCGTGTTCATGTTTGGACCTATTTTGCACGAATTTTGTCAAATTCGTCGTGCACGTACGATCGTTTGAAATTTCTTTTAACCGGTAGCTTCGTCTTGTAGTTTCACACGACTTTCGTATTGCACATTTTTTGTTTCGACGATTATAGACAAGTAGATCTTACTTCTTTCTTGTCGGAACGTATCGTATGCATATGTGTGATGTGTGTTAATGGCACTCATTAATCTCGGTCTCAAGCCCCGTGTCCTTCTACAATGGCGCCATCGTCGGAGTCGTTCCCCTCGGCCTCCTCTCACGTGTGTTGTTGCACTAGCGCCACCGTCGACGTTGTTCCTCTCAACCTCCTCTCCTGCATCGTACTAAACTAGGGTGGTCGTGGTTCCTCTCTGTTTTCTCTCCCACGTGGTGCTATGCTGAAGCCTTTCTTTCGACCTACTCGCTCACGTCCTACTACACTGACGCTATCGTCAGCGTTGTTCTTTTTGGCCTTCTCCTATGTACAGACACGATTATGGCATGCAAACTGCATTTGTCCTCCATATTTTTCTTCCTCGGCGTCATGACATCGCCAGAATTATGTGTAGTTGTCAACCTTGTATGATGGATGCCATGTTGTGCCCGGCGCTGCAGCCGGCGTCGTTTCTCTCGGCCTATTTACCCTCGCCTTACACTGACGCCGCCATTGCGAGCAACTCTACGTGTCATGTGTAGGTGTTAACTCTTAATCATATCCCGTATACACAACCGAACACCGTGTAGTTGCGTGAGTGAAGCCAATGCAGCACACCAAACAACGTGCCAAATTCAATCCCCTAATGCAAAAAGTCTAGATGCAGGCTACCAGATATTGGTTTTTTGCCTATTTTTCCTCAGTCAGGCTAAACTGGGACATGTATGCAATGTAGGCAAATTCGTAGATGACATCCAAACGCGCCCTTAATGTTATTCTGTGTATTAAGTGCAAGTCTTAACTCTTAATCATATCACGTGTATACAACCAAACACCGGTTGAATGAGCCGAGCCAATGCATGGCACCAAATGCTGTGCCAGAACCAATCTGCTAATGCGGACAAGCAAACGATGTGCAGATGTTGATATTTTTCATGTTTTTTCTCAACCAAGCCCAAGTGAGCCACACATACAATGTAGGCAAATTCCCAAATAGCAACCAAACACGCCCCGGACTGCTTCCAAAGCCAGCCTCTACGTGCGCGTTTGCTGCCATTGAAAAGCATCGATGGGCCGAGCCAGCCTGTACACATGCGAGATCGCCCGAAAATAGTAACCGGCGGTCCCGGCCAGTGCCAACAGCAGACAGGCACACGCGCGATGCGATCGAGTACAGCTACTCCTGGCCATCACTTACGTTCGACGTTGTGCATGTATGCATGCATAGCACAGCACCTGTGTCGAAGTCGAATCACTCGGTGCACTCGCCGTAGCGGTCAAAATAATCTTCCCTAAGGCTGGAAAGAACATAGCTATTGGCTGCTCATATTTAAGTCACACACCTACTAAAAAACCTTGATACCGAGCACATTAATGAAATTATTACATTTTTTTGAGAAACACCAGTGTGGTGGACTTGTTGGCGTGTACTACGTACGGACGGACCCATCCACGATACCACTATATGAATGGGATCAATCATTCAAACATGCCTGGACCTGACGAGACAAAGAACTATAGTGGTATCAATCATTCAAACATGCATGGGCGTGGTAATGTCATTTAGAGTTATATTTAGAGTATGATATAGAACTATAAGTAGATGATCTCCACAGACATATTTATGTTAACATGCATCTATATCATTGCAATGTGTATAGATGAGTTTTCGCAAAAAAAAAGTGTATAGATGAGAAAATGTCCATTTCAACATGGGACCATCCATGCAAAATGCTTAAATGTTATAATTATATTATATTATGAGATTCATGTTGATTAATTATTTTATAATTATACTTTTATAATTATCATATACTTTAACAATACAAGCAGCTCTCTATTGTTCGAATTTTTTTTTTTTTTAGAAAAGGAGGATGACCCCCGGCCTCTGCATCTGGGAGATGCATACGGCCACTTTATTGATTATTCTCGAGGACCTTACAAAGTATTACAACAATGTGCCTGAATCCACCATCTTGGCAACATATGCCTCTACTCCTGTCCAAAATGATGAAGGGGTGCTAGCTGGGCCACTACCCAAACCACTCACCTAAGCCTAACATCAAAAGCCGGAAGCCGAAACTCATTCGGAAGCCCCAGCCGAGCCACATACCGGGTCCGGGGCACAATCCGATCAGACGCACTCGTGTGTCGTCGCCTCCATCTTCCACAGGTCTTCAGATCATATTGAGGCTTCTACCTTGTCTGGCCACTCGGCCATCGACGTCACCATGACGCCAGACAGCAACCTCCTCCTGCGCGAGCCCATCTCCGCGCATCGGACGCCGAGTCTCCACAGCGCCATGCCATCGATCTCCGCCACCCGCCGCCAAGCTGCGCCGCGTGCCACCAGCCATGGCCGCCGCCATGGATCCGAGCCGCGGGCGGGCCGCCAACCGCGGGGCCCCGCGGGAGAGGAGAGCCGCGCCACGGGGGGAAGGCCCCGCCGCCGCCGCCACGACGCGGGCTTCGCCTGGTGGTGGCCTCCGGCGGCGGCGAGGGGATTAACTGGAGAAGGGGGGCCCGGCGGCGGCGCAGTTGGGGGCTGCCGCCCGTGTCGCCTACCCTAGGCGACGCGGGGGCCTTCCAATGATTATATATTTGATTAATTTGAATTTAATTTCTTTTGCAAGCAGTACAAACACAGATGCTCACAGACACACACCCTACCTCTATGAGCACCTCCGAGACACTGAGCCGGCAGAACATCTTGAGATTGACGAAGTCACCATGGACTCCATAATAGACTGAAACTTCTCCTCTCACTGAATGAATATAACCGAAAAGTTTAGAACATGAACCTTGGTTGACCGATTCCACATAAGAACCTATCCATTTGAGCCACACTCAGTTCACATTTGATATTTTGCAGGTTAAATCTAAATATTCATTCTTACATAATCAAATGTCTCGTCGAAATATAGTGCAAGTAATTTCTGCAGCAACGAGCGAAGTATTAAGTAGCTACGTACTGCCGGGCTTCCAGGCGCCACACATGGACGTACAAGCCTCTTCAGCCCGAGGTCACCCAAACCGGTCTCGTGCATTGCCCACTATATATCGTGAGGATCGCTCAAGGGACCGATGTAAGGTTTGCCTCTACCAATCAGTTCACGGCGACGATGGCCAAGAGTTGTTCATCGAGCTGCCTTATGCTCGCAACGACAATGGCGCTGGGCGTAGTCGTCCTGCTGTCGACGCCGTCTGAGTGCGCGCGCGCCTTCTTCGTGTTCGGCGACTCCCTGGTGGACAACGGCAACAACAACTACCTGATGAGCACGGCGCGCGCCGACTCGCCGCCGTACGGGATTGACTACCCCACGCACCAGGCCACCGGCCGCTTCTCCAACGGCCTCAACATCCCGGACATCATCAGTACGTACGCGACAACCACCGCTAGCAAGCTGCCATTAATTAGCTAGCGCATGCATGAGCTCGTAATTAATGTAGATGTCCATCGGGTCGCGTCTCAGGTGAGCATCTCGGAGCTGAGCCCACGCTGCCGTACTTATCTCCGGAGCTCCATGGCGAGAAGCTGCTCGTGGGCGCCAACTTCGCGTCGGCGGGCGTCGGCATCCTCAACGACACGGGCATCCAGTTTGTACGCATCTCCAACTTGATCAATCCCACGAGCAGCTTCTCTCGTCGGAGAGTACTCAATTAACTCATGAACAATCGGATCTACACAGATGGAGATGGTGAGGATGAGCAGGCAGCTGCAGTGCTTCCATGAGTACCAGGGGAAGCTGCGCGCTCAAGTGGGAGCGTCCCAGGCGACGCAGATCGTGAACCAGGCGCTGGTGCTCATCACCCTCGGCGGCAACGACTTCGTCAACAACTACTACCTCATCCCCTTCTCCCTCCGCTCCCTCCAGTTCTCCCTCCCCGACTACGTCCACTACCTCATCTCCGAGTACAAGAAAATCCTCATGGTAACAGTCCTTGTATACACAATAATCGAATAGTCGCAGTCTACTAAGACTTCATTATGTATCAGAAAATGCTATATTCGTGTGATCTTATATTAAAATCCATGCTTTTTTTTAGTTTTGTTCTTTTATGATTCTTACATGTATAATTAAATCTCATTCGACTAAGACCTAGCCACACCCCTAAAGCTTATATGCGGTGTAAAAAGCAACGAAGGAAGTACTAACAAGGTAGACAAGCACCACCTAATACGTACATATGCTGGAATGTATGCAGAGGCTACACGATATGGGCGCGCGGCGTGTGCTGGTGACAGGGACGGGTCCACTGGGTTGCGCGCCAGCGCAGCTCGCCCGGAGCCGTGGTGGGAAGTGCGACGCCGACCTGATGCGCGCCGCGGAGCTGTTCAACCCACAGCTGACCCGGATCCTGGAGGAGCTCAACGCACGCTACGGCGATGGAACGTTCATCGCCGCCAACACCTTCCGCATCCACTTCGACTTCATCAGCGACCCGGCGGCGTACGGGTTCCGGATGGCCACCGAGGCGTGCTGTGGGCAGGGGCCGCACAACGGGATCGGGTTGTGCACCGCGCTGTCCAACGTCTGCACCGACCGGGACCAGTACGTGTTCTGGGACGCCTACCACCCCACGGAGCGCGCCAACCGGATCATCGTCAGCCAGTTCATGACCGGCTCGCTCGACTACATCAGCCCGCTCAACCTCGGCACTGCCCTTCACATAGACGCCAGCCTCAAGGACTGATATATATGTCCCGAGGGTCCATGACGCTTGGGCCACGAACGCGTGCGGGGCCTTTCGTATGTCCTCTTTTGCGTTGATATTTTGTGTGGCGATGCGGTTGTTATCTGTCATTTAATTTAATTTGTGTGTATACTTTTTTGGCACTTGTAGTGACTAATTGATGATTTGTTTTCAGTACCGGACTAAAATAAAGATATATTGATAATTAACCATGGACAACTATTATGATATTTCTTTGTTTAGTCTTAACTATACGACAATATTATGGCTATATTCTTTTCTGGAATTATAATTTATTTTCCCTTTGAGGTGACTGAATAATAATGTGTATCTATATCTATATCTATACTACTATTAAAAAAGCGAACATGAATTATTCTAAACCCACCAAACTTAGTGTACACAAATGAACCAGCACCCTTGGATCTAACCCACTTAATCTATACTTACTACTCCCTCTGTCCCTTAATATAAGAGCTTTTTTTACACTAGTATAGTGTAAAAAACGTTCTTATATTATGGGACGGAGGGTGTATTAAAAAAGCGAACATGAATTACTCTAAACCCACCAAACTTAGTGTACACAAATGAATCAGCACCCTTGGATCTAACCCACTTAATTATATCTAAGAGCCCGTATTACTTTGGTGGTCTGCCATCGAAACGAATGGACGAGATTAAATGTTCTGCCAGTCTGCCACCAACGTACGGTCTCCACGCATGCCCACGAATCTGCTCACGACCTCATACCCCCGAACCAACATCACGTATCAGTTGCAAAAAAAAAAAAAGAATCACGTCCTCAACTCCAACAATAGCGCCCACCTCTCCCCCAGCCGCCACAGAACTCCTCCCTGTTCCCATCGCCGCCGCCCGCCGCCCGCCGCTCCTCCTCTCCTCTGCTACCCAAGGCACAAGGAACCAACCTCCCGAAGCAACCGGAGTGGCAAGCGGCGGAGGAATAAAGAGATGGCGTCTACGGCGGTGGGGAAGGAGATGGGGCGGGCGTCCTACATCCGGATCAGCACGAAGAGGAGTTGCGCGAGGCGTCCTGGAGGGAGCCCGATGTTGCCGCGCGCTTCGGCGAGCTCCGCGACCACATCCTCGCCGCTCGCACCTCCTTCGCTGTCCTCGCCGCACAGCACTCCGGCTGCTCCTCCGCTCGCCGCGGCGGCGACCTAGGTACGCCTCCACCTGCCCTGCCTACGGGCTTTGCAGGCTTTCAGATAGGGTTTCCGATCCTGGCGAACTCGAAGCACCAGCCCAGGAAGAGCTCGACAGCGTGGAGGTCCTCTCCAGCCAGCAGTACGTGACCAGCCCGAGATCCACCACCGAGCCAAGCACTTCTCCATTCTTTTTCTTCTTCTGTTACCCAGCCAAAACAATTTTCTTGAGAACAATCGTATCTGGTTAGGATGAACACATGAACCTAGAACCTACAGCACAAATAATGGAGGAGCGACAACAATAGAGGATGGACCTGTGGTTGCTTTCCAGCTCTTTTCTTCAAAACAATCTGAGAAAGAGTGCAAAGGAAATTGGAGCATAGGCAACGGAAAATTTCTCAGGAATTTCTCCATCTTATGCTTATTGCTTTGATGTACAGTGACCTATAAAAGGGTCAAAACAATCAGCGAGATACTTCTCTGGATGTAGAGCTCATTGACATACACCTAAAAAAATAAAATTATATTTTTTACATTATTATTCTCAATAGTATGGTTGAACATTCATTACCTTGTGTTTCATACTTGGTCCCAGCCTCCCAAGCTTAAATCTGAAGTTGTTCTGTATAGGGGAGTGAATTGTATGAGAGTGTGTTTTCAGGCTTAAATCTGAAATTGTTGTGTATACTATCTGTGCATGCAGTTCATATGGAAGAACCAATCGATTTGCAGAATATGGCATGACCCGGAAGGGTTATTGGTGCGGCCACCGGAAGGCTCGGCAGTGCTGATCGCCGGAGCTACACTGCCGGCAGTGCCATCCAAATCCTCGGTGACGCTCAAGGTATATACAATGTACACACGAAGGTCCACATTGCAATTATCTAATTATTGGATGCATCAGATTAACGTGCTCAATGAATCACATGTGTATACTTGAGACAAATGAATGTATTAATGGTTAGTCATTTTTTTTTGCCCTTTTATGTGTCCTCCAGGGTGACCATAGTAGCATCTTGAGCCCAAGTACAATGCTGCCATCAACGCCTCCTGCAATTTTTTAGCTCCAGGAATTTGGACCGTCCTGCAAGAAGAATCAGTTGAGAAGGTTGGTCTATGCTACTTCTCTAGGGTTGAGTATATACTCTGTTGTTAATTGTAGTGATAGTTCCTATTATTGAAACTGAAAGTTATTGCTTGATGAGCTTACTCTTGTTCGTCACATTGCATCCCTCTTACATCGGAATCATTGAATGTTCACACATATGTATGTCTTTTAGTTGTCATTTGCTATCTTTTTATTTCGATCTTCCTTTTTGTGTGGATAATCCAATTTCTTTTATTATCAATGGATCTTGAACATCTTCACTTCTGATTTCTATTTCAAACTGATAGTGCAGCTTTGATGGCCTTTTATTTCATGCCGACAAGTGTATTTTGTTCCATTAGAAAAATATAACTATATTTTATTCCTGAGAGAGAAATCTTATACGGGAATATAGTGCTGTGTTTGTGCACCCTCATTTGCCAAGAGTTCATATTACTATTTGTCTCTGTGTGAAAGTTCTCACGTTAGTTCATGCAGAATATGTCTATATTTTCACCAAGGGGTTCTAATGATTCTAGGACTGCATATGTGCAGATCTAGAAACTCTTTCTTCCCAAGATGGGCAATGTGCAGATCTAGAAATGGTATGTCCCCTATGTGTGTTTGACTGTTGGCGGAGATGTTCATACTTTAGGATCTTTGATTCCTGAGTTAGTGAGGTGCATGCTCACGACCCTGATATCTACTTACTCTATTGTCATATATAGTCTGCATCATGCTCTGCGCTTAATGTCCATTGGGTGCATAGCACAACATGAATTTAAGATGCCCTTATTTGTTTGATGAAATGCCTCCTTGATCTGCATGCCAGGTATTATATTAAAAATTCAGATCATCATACCACAATTTGCTATACTATCCTTTGAGAAGAAAGCATATCATGTAGAGAAGCTGTAGATATCTCCCCCCACGCCCCCAACAAAAGAAACTGCAGCTCTCAGTTTGAATGTCGAAGAACCTGAGTCATCAGCCCCACAAGTATAACCAGGTAATACCAATAATGTCAAGATTTACTGTCGTGTTGAATGTTACTTCTGTACCAAATAAGGCCTCTGAAATATGTTAAAGTATCATCCAGTTTGCACAAGTTAGCCTACATAGGATGCCACTCAAAACTGTATTGAAAAACCTGTGTTCTTATGTTTTAGATCATGACGCCACAGTAAATTAAACTTTAATGAATTCAAATGTAGGTTCTGAAGAATGAATTGAGAATGATGCTACCTTCCGGATCCACACATATTTTGCCTGAACACTTATTCAGATGTTTGTTTCTTCACAATACTTTAGCTCTGTAGATTGCAATGCTTCAGCTATGCCGCAAGCTTGCAATTGTTGAACACGAGAATAAAATGGGCTTAAGCAAATAAAAGGTACGAGGTATGTATGTTCCACCAAATCCAACATTTGCAGGCAACAACAAATAACACAATACTCCAGAGTATATCATAATGCAGCTGGTGCAGGGGTTATCAGCTACTCCAGTGTTGTCATGTTTCTTGCTTCTTACTAGGCCTGGGCGTTTTTTCGGTTTCTACTGTTTGGTTATTTTGTATATTCGGTTAGCAAATCTGGAAACCGAAATAAGCTTGGAAAATCTACTAGCCGAAACTTCGGTTAACTGAAAATTCGGTTTGGTTTTCGGTTTACTACCGAAATTTATACACAGAACATAATGTGCAGATTTCAGTTTCAGATTTTGTCACTTTACACATGATTTTAGACAAGAAATCGATGGGAACAGAAACAAAAAATAGGAATAAACGCAGCACATCTGGTGGGGCGCTCATCTGTGAAGTTTTGTTGTGGTGGTGGAGTGGTACGCGGCTAGATCTTGGAGAGAAGAAAGAGGAGCGCATATGGCGGTGGCGAGCCAGCGACGACAAGCGCATGTCAGGGCGGCCGGCAGGGCAGATTAGCACGAGTGGCGGCGGCGGCGTAATCGAGCCAATCAATTCAAATTGGGTTAATTATCCTTTTGCCCTCAATGGTGTCCATGTACTCAGTTTTGCCCTCAGATGCGAATTGTGCTCAGTTTTGCCCCTAGTCCGTGCGCACCGACTCGTTCCGTGAACTCTGTCGTCTCCGTCAGGTCAACCTTTTGACTCGGCCCTTACAGGTGGGACCAGGCGGCAGAGACGGCCAATTTTATTCAGACAGTTGCATGCGTGGCTTGTGGGACCCAGCACAGAGCCGTTGCGGGTGTGCTATATAAGCGGGCGACAGCGGCGGTGACCACGGCTACAGAGAGCATGGCGGTGACCACGGCGAGAGAGAGAGAGCACGGCGGTGGGAAGCTAGCTGTGGAGGGCGCGGCGGCGTTGAGATCCCCTTCGGCTCCGAGCTCCATGTCTTCCTCAAGCTCCCGCGCCACCTCGCGGATGCAGAGCTGGGCGCGTGTGGACATGCCTGTCTTCGTCTGTCCGCGGTGCCGGGCGGGCGTTCATCGGAGGGTTTCTCACACACCGAGGAACCAGAATCGTCCGTTCTACGTGTGCAGCGAGAATGGGGTAAGAATCGGGGCAATTGCACCATTTTCGTGGTAGGGATCTTTGAGCAATGGGTTGATTTGTTTGGTGTTCATGCAGGTGACATGCTTCTTTCTTTGGGTCGATGCTCTGGCCAAGACTCTGATGAATGAACTGCAAGAAGAGCATGAAGAATGGTTGCGCATGCTGCCACGAACGGCAGTTGCCGCAGCACGAGCTCCAGAAGAAGAGATGGAGGGCGAAGCACGCACTGACAGAGAGCTAGCTCTTGAGCTTAGGATGTTGAAGAAGAAGGTTAGGAAGCTTGAAGATCAAGCACTACCAATACCCATTTGCAAATACTTTTGGGCATTTGTAGGTATGGTAATCGCACTGGTTGTAATGTTGAAAATGTATGGAAAGGCATGAATTATGGAGGAATTTGTTATCTTGAAATTGTATGAGAAATTCACCTAGTTTAAATGTTGGTCACAGTTGTTTAAATGTTGAAAAAAAAGAGAAGAAGTGACCAACATTTAAATATGTTGAAAAAAGGAGAAGAAATGAGGAATTCAGAAACTTTTGATCAATGAAATGCAGCTCTCTGCTCTGCCTTTCTGTCAAAAAAAAAGGTTGCTCTTGGGCCAAATTCAGTGCGTAGAGCCAAGTGCAGGCTAGACTAATGGGCCAACTGCATCCAATTAGGCCCATTCGGGGGTTCTCTTGCGTGTTTTTCTGTTTGCTGTTCTGATTTAATTTAGGTAGTAAATCATAATGCTGAAACTTTTTGTGGAAGCTAATTGAATTATTCCAGAGCCAAACAATTAAGGTTAGAAATTTTTTGGAGCTGTTAAATATTTAATAGCAATTTAATTAATCCAATTCAAACACACCATGATTTAAATCAAAGACCAAAATGTCATAGAAAATGTGCCTCACCTCTAGTAGAGGTTTACACCTGGTGCCAAAATAAATAAACATTTTTAAGGGCATTACATTGAGAAAATAATAATTTGTCTAATGAAATGAAGGGTGGAAAATGCACAAAAAATTGGTGCGGCTGGGGACTCGAACCCAGGACCGCGCGGGTTTGTGTCGTTTAGGGCTGCGCTGATAACCGCTAGGAAAGATGGCAAGACTTTGACATGGGTAGGGAAGGAAGGTATACATAGTGAGACTGTGAAATTTGTCAAAAAAATAGTGAGACCATGAATGTTTGCACACGCGTGAGAGTGGTTTTCCTTTGTTTTGCACTGAAATTTTGGAGGGTTGGAAGGTTGAAAACGTATGTTTGTACTGCCACGTGATTTTGGTTAGAGTGGCACTTGGTTTAGGGTTAGAGTGGCACTTGGTTTAGGATTTAAAGGGAATAATTTTGCATGTTAGTTCATGACTTTTTTTTGAATGAAACAGAGGGCTTCTCACCCCCTCCGATTTTCATTAATGAAAACCACAAGTTCTCGAACTTCATGACTTGGTTTAGGGAAGAAATGATATGTTTGGGCACGGACATTTTTTAACACGCATAATAAACCCTAATAACTTAGATAAGATGCAACACACCGTACCATTACAATAATAAGTTCATGGACACATGACGAAACATGACACGACACGACATAGAAAAGCAACAAAATAAAAACGAAACATGACGAGCTTGACTCCGGGCTTGAACATCTTCATCTTGACCTCCTTCTTCCACCTTGGCCGCGCGCGCCCCTTCAACACCGTCTTCATCTTCACACCTCCTCCTCCTCGTCGTAGGGAAGGGAGTGCATCTGGCCTTGAGTGGGGAAGATGCTCTCGTAGTTGGTGTAGATGTTGTACATGGTGAAGAAGATGGCCTCACAGCCGCACCAGAAGACTGTTGGAAATATGCCCTAGAGGCAATAATAAATGGTTATTATTATATTTCTTTGTTCATGATAATTGTCTATTGTTCATGCTATAATTGTGTTCTCCGGAAATCGTAATACATGTGTGAATATATAGACCACAACGTGTCCCTAGTAAGCCTCTAGTTGACTAGCTCGTTGATCAACCGATAGTCATGGTTTCCTGACTATGGACATTGGATGTCGTTGATAACGGGATCACATCATTGGGAGAATGATGTGATGGACAAGACCCAATCCTAAGCATAGCATAAAAGATCGTGTAGTTTCGTTTGCTAGAGCTTTTTCAATGTCAAGTATCTTTTCCTTAGACCATGAGATCGTGCAACTCCCGGATATCGTAAGAGTGCTTTGGGTGTGCCAAACGTCACAACGTAACTGGGTGACTATAAAGGTGCACTACGGGTATCTCCGAAAGTGTCTGTTGGGTTGGCACGGATCGAGACTGGGATTTGTCACTCCGTATGACGGAGAGGTATCTCTGGGACCACTCGGTAATGCATCATCATAATGAGCTCAATGTGACTAAGGCGTTAGTCACGGGATCATGCATTGCGGTACGAGTAAAGAGACTTGCCGGTAACGAGATTGAACAGGGTATGGGGATACCGACGATCGAATCTCGGGCAAGTAACATACCGATTGACAAAGGGAATTGTATACGGGATTGATTGAATCCTCGACATCGTGGTTCATCCGATGAGATCATCGTGGAACATGTGGGAGCCAACATGGGTATCCAGATCCCGCTGTTGGTTATTGACCAGAGACGCGTCTCGGTCATGTCTGCATGTCTCCCGAACCCGTAGGGTCTACACACTTAAGGTTCGGTGACGCTAGGGTTGTAGAGATATGTGTATGCGGAAACCCGAAAGTTGTTCGGAGTCCTGAATGAGATCCCGGACGTCACGAGGAGTTCCGGAATGGTCCGGAGGTGAAGAATTATATATAGGAAGTCAAGTTTCGGCCACCGGGAAAGTTTCGGGGGTTACCGGTATTGTACCGGGACCACCGGAAGGGTCCCGGGGGTCCACCGGGTGGGGCCACCTATCCCGGAGGGCCCCGTGGGCTGAAGTGGGAAGGGAACCAGCCCCTAGTGGGCTGGGCGCCCCCCCATGGGCCTCCCCCTGCGCCTAGGGTTGGAAACCCTAGGGTGGGGGGGGCGCCCCACTTGCCTTGGGGGGCAAGGCACCCCCTTGGCCGCCGCCCCCCCTCCAGATGGATCTTGGCCGGCGGCCCCCCTCCCAGGGGGCCTATATAAAGGGGGGGGAGGGAGGGCAAAAAAGAACAGCCTTGGGCGCCTCCCTCCTCCCCTGCTACACCTCTCCCTCTTGCAGAAACTCGGCGAAGCCCTGCCGAGACCAGCTACATCCACCACCACGTCGTCGTGCTGCTAGATCTCCATCAACCTCTCCTTCCCCCTTGCTAGATCAAGAAGGAGGAGACGTCGCTGCACCGTACGTGTGTTGAACGCGGAGGTGCCGTCCGTTTGGCACTCGGTCATCGGTGATTTGGATCACGGCGAGTACGACTCCGTCATCCACGTTCATTGGAAAGCTTCCGCTCGCGATCTACAAGGGTATGTAGATGCACTCCTTTCTCCCTGTTGCTAGTATACTCCATAGATGCATCTTGGTGAGCGTAGGAAAATTTTAAAATTATGCTACGATTCCCAACAGTGGTATCAGAGCCAGGTTTATGCGTAGTTACTATGCACGAGTAGAACACAAAGTAGTTGTGGGCGTTGATGTTGCCAATTCTTCTTGCCGCTACTAGTCGTATCTTGTTTCGGCGGTATTGTAGGATGAAGCGGCCCGGACCGACCTTACACGTACGCTTACGTGAGACAGGATCCACCGACTAACATGCACTAGTTGCATAAGGTGGCTAGCGGGTGTCTGTCTCTCCTACTTTAGTCGGAACGGATTCGATGAAAAGGGTCCTTATGAAGGGTAAATAGAAATTGGCAAATCACGTTGTGGTTTTACGTAGGTAAGAAACGTTTTTGCTAGAAACCTATACAAGCCACGTAAAAACTTGCAACAACAATTAGAGGACGTCTAACTTGTTTTTGCAGCAAGTGCTATGTGATGTGATATGGCCAGAAGATGTGATGAATGATATATGTGATGTATGAGATTGATCATATTCTTGTAATAGGAATCACGACTTGCATGTCGATGAGTATAACAACCGGCAGGAGCCATAGGAGTTGTCTTTATTATTTTATATGACCTGCGTGTCATTGAATAACGCCATGTAAATTACTTTACTTTGTTGCTAAACGCGTTAGCCATAGAAGTAGAAGTAATCGTTGGCGTGACGACTTCATGAAGACACAATGATGAAAATCATGATGATGGAGATCATGGTGTCATGCCGGTGACGAAGATGATCATGGTGACCCGAAGATGGAGATCAAAGGAGCATAATGATATTGGCCATATCATGTCACTATTTGATTGCATGTGATGTTTATCATGTTTTGCATCTTATTTGCTTAGAATGACGGTAGTAAGTAAGATGATCCCTTATGATAATTTCAAGAAAAGTGTTCCCCCTAACTGTGCACCGTTGCGAAGGTTCGTTGTTTCGAAGCACCACGTGATGATCGGGTGTGATAGATTCTAACGTTCGAATACAACGGGTGTTGACGAGCCTAGCATGTACAGACATGGCCTCGGAACACACGCAATACACTTAGGTTGACTTGACGAGCCTAGCATGTACAGACATGGCCTCGGAACACGGAGGACCGAAAGGTCGAGCATGAGTCGTATAGAAGATACGATCAACATGGAGATGTTCACCGATCTTGACTAGTCCGTCTCACGTGATGATCGGACACGGCCTAGTTAACTCGGATCATGTTTCACTTAGATGACTAGAGGGATGTCTATCTGAGTGGGAGTTCATTAAATAATTTGATTAGATGAACTTAATTATCATGAACTTAGTCTAAAATCTTTACACTATGTCTTGTAGATCAAATGGCCAACGTTGTCCTCAATTTCAACGCGTTCCTAGAGAAAACCAAGATGAAAGATGATGGCAGCAACTATACGGACTGGGTCCGGAACCTGAGGATCATCCTCATAGTAGCCAAGAAAGATTATGTCTTAGAAGCACCGCTAGGTGAAGCACCAATCCCAGAGAACCAAGATGTTATGAACGCTTGGCAATCACGTGCTGATGATTACTCCCTCGTTCAGTGCGGCATGCTTTACAGCTTAGAACCGGGTCTCCAAAAGCGTTTTGAGAAACATGGAGCATATGAGATGTTCGAGGAGCTGAAATTGGTTTTCCAAGCTCATGCCCGGGTCGAGAGATATGAAGTCTCCGACAAGTTCTTCAGATGTAAAATGGAGGAAAATAGTTCTGTAAGTGAGCACATACTCAGAATGTCTGGGTTGCACAACCGCTTGACTCAGCTGGGAGTTAATCTCCCGGATGACGCGTTCATTGACAGAATCCTTCAGTCGCTTCCACCAAGCTACAAGAGCTTTGTGATGAACTTCAATATGCAGGGGATGGAAAAGACCATTCCTGAGATATATTCAATGCTGAAATCAGCGGAGGTGGAGATCAGAAAAGAACATCAAGTGTTGATGGTGAATAAAACCACTAAGTTCAAGAAGGGCAAGGGTAAGAAGAACTTCAAGAAGGACGGCAAGGGAGTTGCCGCGCCCGGTAAACCAGTTACTGGGAAGAAGTCAAAGAATGGACCCAAGCCTGAAACTGAGTGCTTTTATTGCAAGGGAAGTGGTCACTGGAAGCGGAACTGCCCCAAATACTTAGTGGAAAAGAAGGCCGGCAACACCAAAGGTATATGTGATATACATGTAATTGATGTGTACCTTACCAGTACTCGTAGTAGCTCCTGGGTATTTGATACCGGTGCGGTTGCTCATATTTGTAACTCAAAACAGGAACTACGGAATAAACGGAGACTGGCGAAGGACGAGGTGACGATGCGCGTCGGGAATGGTTCTAAGGTCGATGTGATCGCCGTCGGCACGCTACCTCTGCATCTACCTACGGGATTAGTTTTAAACCTCAATAATTGTTATTTAGTGCCAGCTTTGAGCATGAACATTATATCTGGATCTTGTTTAATTCGAGATGGCTACTCATTTAAATCCGAGAATAATGGTTGTTCTATTTATATGAGAGATATGTTTTATGGTCATGCCCCGCTGGTTAATGGTTTATTCTTAATGAATCTCGAACGTGATGTTACACATATTCATAGTGTGAATACCAAAAGATGTAAAGTTGATAGCGATAGTCCCACATACTTGTGGCACTGCCGCCTTGGTCACATTGGTGTCAAGCGCATGAAGAAGCTCCATGCAGATGGACTTTTGGAGTCTCTTGATTACGAATCATTTGACACGTGCGAACCATGCCTCATGGGTAAGATGACCAAGACACCGTTCTCCAGAACAATGGAGCGAGCAACCAACTTATTGGAAATCATACATACCGATGTGTGCGGTCCAATGAGTGTTGAGGCTCGCGGAGGATATCGTTATGCTCTCACTCTCACTGATGATTTAAGTAGATATGGGTATGTCTACCTAATAAAACACAAGTCTGAGACCTTTGAAAAGTTCAAGGAATTTCAGAGTGAGGTTGAGAATCAACGTGACAGGAAAATAAAATTCTTACGATCAGATCGTGGTGGAGAATATTTAAGTCACGAGTTTGGTACACACTTAAGGAAATGTGGAATAGTTTCACAACTCACGCCGCCTGGAACACCTCAGAGAAACGGTGTGTCAGAACATCGTAATCGCACTCTATTGGATATGGTGCGATCTATGATGTCTCTTACCGATTTACCGCTTTCATTTTGGGGCTATGCTTTAGAGACTGCCGCATTCACTTTAAATAGGGCTCCGTCGAAATCCGTTGAGACGACACCGTATGAATTATGGTTTGGGAAGAAACCTAAGCTGTCGTTTCTAAAAATTTGGGGATGTGATGCTTATGTCAAGAAACTTCAACCTGAAAAGCTCGAACCCAAGTCGGAAAAATGCGTCTTCATAGGATACCCTAAGGAAACCATTGGGTATACCTTCTACCTCAGATCCGAAGGCAAGATCTTCGTTGCCAAGAACGGGTCCTTTCTGGAGAAGGAGTTTCTCTCGAAAGAATTGAGTGGGAGGAAAGTGGAACTTGATGAGGTGATAGTCACCCCTTTCGAACCGGAAAGTAGCGCAGTGCGGGAAAATGTTCCTATGGTGCCTACACCGACTGGGGAGGAAGTTAATGATGATGATCATGAAGCTTCGGATCAAGTTACTACTGAACTTCGTAGGTCCACAAGGACACGTTCCACACCAGAGTGGTACGGCAACCCTGTCCTGGAAATCATGTAGTTAGACAACGGTGAATCTTCGAACTATGAAGAAGCGATGGCGGGCCAGGATTCCGACAAATGGCTAGAAGCCATGAAATCCGAGATAGGATCCATGTATGAAAACGAAGTATGGACTTTGACTGACTTGCCCGATGATCGGCGAGCCATAGAAAACAAATGGATCTTTAAGAAGAAGACGGACGCGGATGGTAATGTGACCATCTACAAAGCTCGACTTGTCGCTAAGGGTTATCGACAAGTTCAAGGGGTTGACTACAATGAGACTTTCTCACCCGTAGCGAAGCTGAAGTCCGTCCGAATCATGTTAGCAATTGCCGCATACTATGATTATGAGATATGGCAGATGGACGTCAAAACGGCATTCCTTAACGGCTTCCTTAAGGAAGAGTTGTATATGATGCAGCCGGAAGGTTTTGTCGATCCTGAGAATGCTAACAAAGTATGCAAGCTCCAGCGCTCAATCTATGGGCTGGTGCAAGCATCTCGGAGTTTGGACATTCGCTTTGATGAGATGATCAAAGCGTTTGGGTTTACACAGACTTATGGAGAAGCCTGTGTTTACAAGAAAGTGAGTGGGAGCTCTGTAGCATTTCTCATATTATATGTGAATGACATACTATTGATGGGAAATGATATAGAATTCTTGGAAAGTATAAAGGCCTATTTGAATAAGTGTTTTTTAATGAAGGACCTTGGAGAAGCTGCTTATATATTAGGCATCAAGATCTATAGAGATAGATCAAGACGCCTCATTGGTCTTTCACAGAGTACATACCTTGACAAGATATTGAAGAAGTTCAATATGGATCAGTCCAAGAAGGGATTCTTGCCTGTATTGCAAGGTGTGCAATTGAGCACGGCTCAATGCCCGACCACGGCAGAAGATAGAGAAAAGATGAGTGTCATCCCCTATGCCTCGGCCATAGGGTCTATTATGTATGCCATGCTGTGTACCAGACCTGATGTAAACCTTGCCGTCAGTTTGGTAGGAAGGTACCAAAGTAATCCCGGCATGGAACACTGGACAACGGTCAAGAATATCCTGAAGTACCTAAAGAGGACTAAGGATATATTTCTCGTTTATGGAGGTGACGAAGAGCTCGTCGTAAAGGGTTACGTCGACGCTAGCTTCGACACAGATCTGGATGACTCGAAGTCACAAACCGGATACGTGTATATTTTGAATGGAGGAGCAGTAAGCTGGTGCAGTTGCAAGCAAAGCGTCGTGGCGGGATCTACATGTGAAGCGGAGTACATGGCAGCCTCGGAGGCAGCACAGGAAGCAGTCTGGATGAAGGAGTTCATTACCGACCTAGGGGTGATTCCCAATGCGTCGGGCCCGATGACTCTCTTCTGTGACAACACTGGAGCTATTGCCCTTGCGAAGGAGCCCAGGTTTCACAGGAAGACCAGGCATATCAAGCGTCGCTTCAACTCCATTCGTGAAAGTGTTCAAAATGGAGACATAGATATTTGTAAAGTACATACGGACCTGAATGTAGCAGATCCGTTGACTAAACCTCTCCCTAGAGCAAAACATGATCAACACCAGGACGCAATGGGTGTTCGATTCATCACAATGTAACTAGATTATTGACTCTAGTGCAAGTGGGAGACTGTTGGAAATATGCCCTAGAGGCAATAATATATGGTTATTATTATATTTCTTTGTTCATGATAATTGTCTATTGTTCATGCTATAATTGTGTTATCCGGAAATCGTAATACATGTGTGAATATATAGACCACAACGTGTCCCTAGTAAGCCTCTAGTTGACTAGCTCGTTGATCAACCGATAGTCATGGTTTCCTGACTATGGACATTGGATGTCATTGATAACGGGATCACATCATTGGGAGAATGATGTGATGAACAAGACCCAATCCTAATCATAGCATAAAAGATCGTGTAGTTTCGTTTGCTAGAGCTTTTTCAATGTCAAGTATCTTTTCCTTAGACCATGAGATCGTGCAACTCCCGGATATCGTAAGAGTGCTTTGGGTGTGCCAAACGTCACAACGTAACTGGGTGACTATAAAGGTGCACTACGGGTATCTCCGAAAGTGTCTGTTGGGTTGGCACGGATCGAGACTGGGATTTGTCACTCCGTATGACGGAGAGGTATCTCTGGGCCCACTCGGTAATGCATCATCATAATGAGCTCAATGTCACTAAGGCGTTAGTCATGGGATCATGCATTGCGGTACGAGTAAAGAGACTTGCCGGTAACGAGATTGAACAGGGTATGGGGATACCGACGATCGAATCTCGGGCAAGTAACATACCGATTGACAAAGGGAATTGTATACGGGATTGATTGAATCCTCGACATCGTGGTTCATCCGATGAGATCATCGTGGAACATGTGGGAGCCAACATGGGTATCCAGATCCCGCTGTTGGTTATTGACCAGAGAGGCGTCTCGGTCATGTCTGCATGTCTCCCGAACCCGTAGGGTCTACACACTTAAGGTTCGGTGACGCTAGGGTTGTAGAGATATGTGTATGCGGAAACCCGAAAGTTGTTCGGAGTCCCGAATGAGATCCCGGACGTCACGAGGAGTTCCGGAATGGTCCGGAGGTGAAGAATTATATATAGGAAGTCAAGTTTCGGCCACCGGGAAAGTTTTGAGGGTTACCGGTATTGTACCGGGACCACCGGAAGGGTCCCGGGGGTCCACCGGGTGGGGCCACCTATCCCGGAGGGCCCCGTGGGCTGAAGTGGGAAGGGAACCAGCCCCTAGTGGGCTTGGCGCCCCCCATGGGCCTCCCCCCTGCGCCTAGGGTTGGAAACCCTAGGGTGGGGGGCGCCCCACTTGCCTTGGGGGGCAAGGCACCCCCTTGGCCGCCGCCCCCCTCCAGATGGATCTTGGCCGGCGGCCCCCCCTCCGAGGGGGCCTATATAAAGGGGGGGAGGGAGGGCAGAAAAAGAACAGCCTTGGGCGCCTTCCTCCTCCGCTGCTAGACCTCTCCCGCTCGCAGAAGCTCGGCGAAGCCCTGCCGAGACCCGCTACATCCACCACCACGCCGTCGTGCTGCTGGATCTCCATCAACCTCTCCTTCCCCCTTGCTGGATCAAGAAGGAGGAGACGTCGCTGCACCGTACGTGTGTTGAACGCGGAGGTGCCGTCCGTTCGGCACTCGGTCATCGATGATTTGGATCACGGCGAGTACGACTCCGTCATCCACGTTCATTGGAACGCTTCCGCTTGCGATCTACAAGGGTATGTAGATGCACTCCTTTCCCCTCGTTGCTAGTATACTCCATAGATGCATCTTGGTGAGCGTAGGAAAATTTTAAAATTATGCTACGATTCCCAACAGAGACTTGGCCGAGGAGCTCGCGCGCGTCAAACGGGTTGGTGAAGGTGACCGTGAGCAGTAGGAGGATGCCGCCGCGGTCATGAACCTCGTTGAGGGTGAACATCCTCGGCGAGCCCTGTGGGAGGTGGGCATAGCCGGCTCTGAGGAAGGCGCGGGTGAGTTCGACGGAACCCCTCCACCTTGAAATAGCACACACACGGAGCTCCGTCTCCACGAGCACGCCCGGTGGGTAGCGCAGCTCCGGCATGACAGGCGGACGGTTGAAGGTCGGCCCGTTGAACTGCATCTTCACTTGGTCTCTCTTGGGGAGGGCTCGGTCGCTTGGGTGTTTGAAGTTGGAGAGAATGGATCGGATCTGGCTTGTGGGTGGGAGAGGAAGAGAGGCACCCCATTTATAGGCCTGTGGGTGGGAGAGGAAGAGAGAAAGGATGAGAACGGTGCATGTGTGAATCCAGACGGGTGTGTGTATCCGTTACGTTTTGTACTCTTTAATTTTTGCATGAAAACGATGCATGGGACGCGTGCGTGCATCTGAATCACTGCATAGCTCTTTGACCGGGCGGTTCATCTGACTCGCTGCCCTGAACCACTGCCCTGAACCACCTAGCTCGCCTCGCTAGCCTAGCTCGCCTAGCGCGCCTCGCTCGCCTTGCTCGCATGCATGCACGTCCGCCTCCCGTGCATGCAAACCCACGTCGCCGCCTCCCATGCATGCAAGGCCTGAAAAGGCAGGGACAGGCTATTTACTGCGGTCTCAGGCCCAGACAACGAGACGGCCCAACGGTCCATCCAGCGCGCCCGTTATTTGTTAAAAAAAAAACAATCTCCCAGCCAATCAGATTGCATCTCGCGGATCGCCCCCCTCCTCCTCGCAGATTCCTTCTAGAAGGGTTAGATCGCTGGCCCTTGGTCGCCGCTAGGGTTAGATGAACGGTCCTTGTTCAGCGCTAGGGTTAGCGGGGTTTGGGAGGGGTTTGGAGCAGTCAAAGCTATGTTTGACCAGATTTCAAATGAGCATAATAAATTAAATAAAAATCAGAAAAATAAAAAACCTGCGCACATAGTCTTCTTATGTCATATACTAACGATTTAAGTTGATAAACAAGGTTTACATACATTTAAACGATAAGTTCATGTGTATTGTGTGATATCTCGAGTATCTCAAAATCTCTTATGAAGTGAAGAGGAGTGTTTTGGGGAAATGAACATGAAAATTTCGAAAAACTCACCACAGCTTTATTTTGGAGTGACTAAGAAGGATCCAGGCTTAGTTTTTCACTTTGATGTTTTACACTTGTTTAAATCTTGGTCAAAGTTAAGTTTGACCAGAATTCAAATAAGCAAAACAAAATAAAAAAAATCAAAAAATGGAAAAACCAGCGCACATAGTCTGTATATATAGAATATATGTGTAGGAAAGTTATTTGGCTGATTTAGACAAGGTCGAAAAAAACCTTGCTTAGAAATGAGGCCGTTTACCCTACCTTTGGACCCCTCTTTTTAGCACATTTTTCATGAAAATTTCAAAAACCTCACCATAGCTTCAATTTGGATTGACTAAGAAGGATCCAGGCTTAGTTTTTCATTTTGATGTTTTAGACTTGTTTAAATCTGGGTCAAAGTTAGGTTTGACCAGAATTCAAATGAGCGAAACAAAATTAAAAAAAACAAAAAAAGGAAAAACCATATGCTCATTCAAACATCATCCAAAAGATTTAAACATCATGTCAAACATAGTTCTAACATAGGTCCAACAGAAATACAACATTATTCATAATGTTTCATAATTATTCATATATAGTGTTGGACTTCTGTCTGTTCCTTGAGCTTTTTGCCATCACTTTGCTCCTCGTGCACCTTGTGCCCATTGCTTCTTCTCTTCTCCTCTTGGTTGTCGGTACCTTGCACGTCTTCTTCAAATCTATCATAGAGCTATGCAAAACATAAAGGGTAATGATATCATGTCAAGTGATAAATGTACAGTAGTATTTGACCCTTGCAAGATTTACATACCTAGCAGAACTCACAACAACAGAAGGTTGGTCACCATTTGGAGCCTCACTTGGATCATCATTTGGAGCTTCACTTGGATCACCATGATCACCATTTGGAGCCTCACTTGGATCACTATGATCACTATTTGGAGCCTCACTTGGATCATCATTTGGAGCCTCACTTGAATCATTATTTGGAGGATATTTTGGATCATCGTCAAAATCATGCGGCTATTGACCATCGTCATTTGGAACCTCGTCAAAATCCTCATCTGATGCAACCAACTGTTGACCATCATTTTCATCATCTGTTGAGGCAACCGGCTGCTGACCAACATTTTCATCGAAGCCTTCATCGAAACTCTCTCCGAATGCTGGATCTACTGTGTTGTCACAATACCTACCGAAATGACCAGACCCACAACACCTTGTGCACTTACGCTTCCTCGCTCCAAGTCCAGCTCCTTCGCTGCGAGGTCTGATTCGACTCTTTCTTGGTCTACCTGCTGCTTTCTTCAGAACTGGAGCGCAAAGCTTGAATCCAGGGTCCACCATGTCCCATTGTTGTTTTCCTTCCATAGCAGGCAAGGCATAAGCATATGTGGCTTTGAACCTTGCAACAGAGTAGTAATCATGCACATACTGCTGTATGTTCTCTGCTGGACCTGGGAGAGAAGTGATGAAAAACAAGGCATGAATGCATGGCAACCCAGTTATCTGCCATTGCCTACAACTGCAAGTTCTAGCTTCTAAATCCACTGGATATCTCCATTCCCTCTTCTCTTTATCCAAATATGATATCTCTGCTGTGGTACCCGAGCAAAGAGTCATGTTCATTTCCAAGCCTGTTGTTTTCTGCTTCAGTTCATTCATCATGGCAGGGATGATAATGTGGCCCATGAATTTGCCTCGGCTATTCCTGCACGATAATGAAATTTCTACATGTATTCTATCCTTATCCTGTCAAGCAAATCCACCACATAATGACCCTTTAGTTTCCGGATCGTTGAGTTGAAAGACTCTGCTAAATTATTATGCACATAGTCAATTTTGCTCAGTTCACTGAATTGGCTTCTGGCCCATAACTTGGAGTGGTGTGTTTCCAAGTATTCTTTCACTTTGGGATTCATGTATAACTGCCTCAAGTGGTAGTTGTGCTTCTTCACACTGCAAGTCAAAGATGCTGGCCATAAATTGTCGGTATATACCTTTCCTTTGAATTTCTTCATGAAATTTGCAGCAAGGTGACGCATGCATTCCCTATGCTCTACTCCAGGGAACACATTGTCCACGGCCACTTCTATACCTTTGCAGGCATCTGTATGAATGACCAACCCATCGGGATGTGCAATAGCCCGGCGCAGATTATGCAAAAACCAAGTCAAGCTCTCCTCAGACTCTGTCTCCAACACACCGTAGGCAACTGGAAATACAAAACTGTGTGCATCAACTGCACAAGCTGCTACTAACTGTCCTTTAAACCTCCCTGTGAGAAAAGTGGCATCAATAGCCAAATAAGGCATGCAGCCTGCCAAAAAACCCCGGCGACAAGCCTCAAAGCAGGCAAAAACCCTTCTAAAGCATTCCTTGGTCTTTCTCACTCCCCTGAATGTGTACTCCACGGTGTGGTGATCAATATCTACAATACTACCTAGGCTTGTCCTCTCCACTTCACCTTTGAATGAATACAACAGTTGAAAACTTTCCTGCTAGTTACCATAAATAGAATCCATAGCATGTTGTTTACCATTGAACAACCTCATGTATGGTAAATCTATCTTGAACTTATCTTTGATGTTCTTCTGCAATTCCTTTGGACCCACTTGCTGGTTTTCTTTCACCCACTTCTTTACTTCTTCTGCCACCCATCTTGACTTGGCTCTACTGATTGTATCCTTCCTAAGGGTTGATTCCTGGCATGTGTGCTTAAAAGGGTTCACTTTGACCTGAACATTAGTGCTATTTCACATTTTAGATGCGAGCAGCCTCCATGGACAACCCTCAGTCGGATAGTGCACTCTGTAACGTACTTGATCGCTCTTGTCAACTTTGAAAGTACGTTCTACCTTGACGCAGTATGTCACAAGTGCATTTCTACACTCATTCATGGATGCAAAAACTGTACCTTCTTCCATATGAGGCTTCAAAGGGTCCCATTCAACAGCTGCAAGGTCTTCGTCCTCACCCACTGCGTCATCATCCACACGGACTGCATTGTGAGCCTCATCTTGGTTTTCAGCCGGAGGTGCCCGTCGTAAATTCTGAATAATATCAGAATATAGCTTCTCTTCATCAACCCCAGAATTGTAGTCATCATGCTCCACTTCAAGGGGGACCCTACTGTTGTTGCCCACACTTGTCGAGCCACCACGTCGCTGTGCACCAACTGAATTGTTCTGGCTAGAGATGCCATTACGACGACTTGGTTCTCCCTGAGATGTTGCACCCGTCATCCTAGGTCCAAATGCCTGCTCAAGCACATCAACTTGCAGCCTCACATGAAAATTATATTTCTCTTTATGCCTAACAAACATGGTAGCTAGCTCTTCATCATTACTAACTGTAACCCATTTCTTTTCCCCATCATAGTATTTGTATACCACTTCATCAAGCAAACCCCAAGGATATTGGCTACAAATTACCTCACCAAATTGTCTGGAACTCCAATTACTAGCCATTGGCAATCGATAATCGAAACCTCCTTGGTATTTCTTCTTATCCTTTGCATCGAACATGTGCCGATCCCTTCTAATGTGCACCAAGAAAGCAAACCGCAACTCCATCCTAACCAGCGAAAAACAGAGACGCAATCAGCACACTAATTGGGCAAACCTACTCGAATCGAGTGTTCAAATGCACAACTAAGCTCAATCTAAACAGGAGGCGACACTTACCGCTCGGGAAACCAGTCGTGGACATGGCGGATCTCCGGCCCGATGCCTGCCTCGCCAAATACTCCGGGGTCGCCGCTGCTCGCCATTTCGCCCTAGGGTTCTTCCTCCTAGTTCAAACAGCTCCAGCAGCCCCCCACCTTTGAGCGCTCCGGCCGGGCGCACGGAAGGAGGCCGCGCCGCGGGTCGAGCAGGTGGCGGGCGCCCCACCCGTGGCGTCGCAGGAAGGTGGCGGGCGTCGCAGGTAGCCGTGGAGCGTAGGCGCATGACGGTAGCGGCGGATCAGGCCGTGCAGCTGGTGGCGGGGCAGGTGCTGGCCGCGGCGCAGGACAGCCGGCCGGCGGATGGGCAGAGTGAGCTAGAATCCTACGAATGATTTGGGGATTTAGTTGCACGGGCCTACACGTCAGCTCCGGACCCACGTCCACGCGGTCCCACGTGCAAGCTCCAGACCCACAACCACTAACGCCGGCGGACGGAATGGACTCAAATATGGCAGTTTGGCCTCGTCATAGTAGCTGTGCATGGACTAGGGGCAAAACTGAGCGCAATTCCCATCTGAGGGCAAAACTGAGGACATGGACACCACTGAGGGCAAAATGATAATTAACCCATTCAAATTCTGAAGATGACATGTAGCCTGAATCCAAGAGGGAACAAATTCAGTTGTTCCAAGACTGCGTTCTTTTTTGTATATCTTGCTGACAGTTTGCAGCTCTCCCATGGTCACTTGGACATATATTATAAGTCCTTCCATGTTTACTTGCAATTTCATCTTGGATTATGATTTCGTTTTTGTCTACTCCAACTTCGCATACACCCTCAGAAGATAAATACGGGTTTTGTATTGAACTTCACCTTTAGAGAGGTAGGGATTATTGGCACTACAAAATTCAATAGACATGAATTTAATGTGTTACTTTGGTTGAGACGTGCGTTGCACGTGCATGCTTACTAGTTGTCTATAAAGTGAGAAAAACTTCAAAGTCTTCGAATGAGCCGATCCTAAAAGTAAGTTTATCCTTACAAACTAAAGGGACTCCCTATTCGGCGCCTTTAGCGCCCCTGAAGACAACCGGCGCTCATTGGAGCGTCACGTGGGCTGGCCCACGAAGACGGGCTGGTGGCTTGATCGGGTTGCCCCTGCCATGGGTTTGAGTTTGATTTGTTCAATTGATCCTGTTAACCACCAACTGGGCCGTTGCCTATTCGAAAAAAGTTTACGCATTTGCAAAGTTCATATATTTAAAAAAATCAAAAAACATGGAAATGTTTTATGAAATATGAAAAGGACTAACATCCTACCGTGCGGTCTGTTAGTAACAGATCCGCACGATTCCTATATTTCATCGATCACCCTCGCTCAAAAGACCTCCTTTCTTTTCTTAAGTGTGGCTGACGTGGATGAGAGAATGAGCGCACGATGCATGCTAATTATGCCTCAAAAAAATTCATGCATGCATGACAGAATTGCTGATCAGCAAAGATTCCATCAAATTTCAAAATTCAAAATTTTTTCTAGCTCAAACCGTCACTCTGATCAAAAAACTGTTTTCACATAAAAGATCCGCCGCGACGAGACCTTCGAAACTAGATCCCATATTGGTATGTTTCGACGACTTTTTTTGGGTGAAAAGTTACCAGACATGTGCGACGTAAGTTATCACGACTGTGGCACATAAGTTACCAAGTAGTAATTAGCGGGTATGAAAAGATGGTCTTCCAAATTTTCTTTCCACGTGCACATGCATATATGCACTAGATGACAAAACTATGATGCCATTCTATATTCTCCCTATTTCGAAATTTCAAAATGTTCTATAGCTCGAACCGTCGCTTTGATCAAAAAATTGTTTTCACATAAAATATTCGTCGCAACGAGAACTTCCAAACTAGATCCCACGTTGGTATGTTCCAATGACTTTTTTCAAATAAAAAATTACCATGCATGTGCAACACAAGTTATCATGCTAGTTGAGCGTAAGTTATGATGTTTTTACACATAAATTACCGAGGCATAAAAAATGATTTCTTCAACATTCTCCACAAAAGCACATTCTTGTGCCCCAGGGAACGAAAAATGCTAATGTCAGGGAGGATCCCACCGAAACTCAAAAAGAAAAACAAATGTTTTGTAACTCAAACAATCGCTCCGATAAAAAAATCATTTTCATATAAAAAAATTGTTGCGACGAGCCCTTCAAACTAGATCTCATGTTGGTATGTTTCGACAACTTCTTTCGGTCAAAAAGTTATCAAGCCTGGGTTAACCAAGTTATCATCTCTGTTGTGTGTGTATTACCATGCTATTCACACACGAGTTACCGAAGGGTGTTTTTAACAAGCCCCCCCCCCCCCTTTCAAAAGTTATCACACCTAGACTAATTAAGTTATCAAGTAAGTTGTGCATATATTATAACGTTATTTAATCATGAGTTATTTGGTCAAATTTATCACCGTGGCTGTACGTAAGTTACTAGGTTTGCGGTGCGTAAATTACCATGTAATTCACACAAGAATTACCGGGGACATGTTTCTTCAACTTTGTTTTCAAAGGTCAAAAGTTATCAAACGTGTTGCACATAAGTTATCAGGTCTACGGTGCATAATTACCATGCTTCACACGGAAGTTATCGGGGATGAATTACAACAACCCCAGCCCCGCCAAACTTATCATAGTGTTAGTACATAAGTTATCAGGTGTGTGATGCGTAAATTATCATGCTCTTCACACAGAAGTTATCAGGGATATGTTTTCAACTCACCCCCCCCCCCCCCACCGGGGGTAGGTTTCAACTAACTTTTCCCCCGCGGTCGAAGTTACCGCCGCGGTATTTGTACGTAAGTTATCAGGTCCGCGTTTCCTATATTATTATGCTACTTACACAGAAATTACGAGGGTATACTTCAACAATTTTTTCCCGTGTCAAAAGTTATCATGGTGTTCGTACGCCTCATTGGCTCATTGAGAAAATGTCCTCATTATCATTGTAGTGTTCAAAGGGGTGCAACAAAGTGTATTTACCATGTGAATGATACAATGGAGAAATGTAGCAAAAAATCATGATGAACTAATAGCTTTTATACCCAATATTATGCATTTATTTTCTTGTGAGTGTTCTTCCTACTAAATGCAAGAAATTTGGGGTTAAAAAGGCCTCAACTTAAAAATACAAACAGAGCAGCCGAGCCATTTGACTATTAAAATGAAGAAGAAATAGTAGGAAAAAGAAGGAAAATTCGGTGTAAAAAAGTAAAGAAGAAAAGGACACTTTATTATTCACGCCACGGTTTTTACAGGTACAAAAACTACCTAATCTAAATGTAGTCACATCCTCAATCTAGTCCGGGTTGTTAGGGGCACTGCGAGATGCCAATGAGGTACTGAGTTCGATTCCATTTTCTCCCAAATTTTACTGCCTTCAAAAAGGAAAAAGGGAAGAGGGAAAAACAAGTCCCGAACGATTCGATCCGAATTGTGCGGATCTGTTGCAGAATTCCAGATGGCAGGAATTTAGCTTCTAGGTTTTGAAATAAAAACTCATGATTTCAAAAAAAATCATGAATTAAAAAATATTAAATTCTAGAAGGTTTGTGAATCCAAAAAAATCACAAATAATAGACTCATTCGTTCCGGGAGGGGGGTGAACAAGACCTCATGTTCGGTGCTCTTAGCGCTGGTTAGTGTTGTTGGCATTCGCCCGAAACGTGGAGCCGGTCGGCCTTGCAAACGTGAAGAAAAATAATAGACTCATTCGTTCCGTTCCGCTCGAGCGGACCAGTTGCTTGTTTCGCTCGTTCGCTCGAGAGATCTCCCTAGTTGACCGGTTGACCTGCTGGCCAGTTGACTATTGACTTTGGGAAAAAATGATAAAATGAAAAGGGAAAGTAAAGTTGAAAAGATTACACAAAAAATAGAAAGTAAAAGTAAACTAGAAAAAGTTCAAGTATTTGAAAAAGTTCATAAAAACTGAGAAGAGTTCATGAAAATACGAAAAGTTCACAAATTTGAAAATTTTCATGAAGAATGAGCAAAGTTTATGAAATGAAAAAAAGATCATGACACTAGAATAAGTTCACAAAGTTAAAAAATCTCGCGAATGTGATTTTTTTTCCTGAAATTTGAAAACAATAATGAGATTTGAAAAAAATGGAACATCTAGAAAATATTTCACAAGCTAAAAGCTTGTCAATTTTAAAAATTATTGCATTTGAATAAGTTCAAAAAATTGAAGAAATTGCACGGGCTAAAAAAATCACGAATTTGACAGATATTCATGCATTTGAAAAAAAACCATAAATTATTAAAAAGTATACACATTTTTTAATTGTTTACAGAAAATGAAAACAGAAAAGTAGAAAAATGGACAGAAAATCAAAAATGAAAAAGAAACAAAGAAGAAGAAGAAGATACAGAATAGAAAAACCGATAGAAGAACACGGTAGGAAAAACTTAAAAACTGGAAATTGATAGGACAGCCCGCACATGGGGCGTGCACCCAGTACGCAAATGCCCTTAACGGCAGCTTAAGGCGCTGAATGGGACCTCCTAGTTGACGACCCGCGTGATGGGAAGCGCTGAAGAACGCACACCCCAAGTCATTTTAGGCTGGCGTCACTAGTTACGGGTTACCCTTTACAAACGTCTTCCCATCTTCTCAGGTCCTCACAAGGGACGCATTGCAGGTGTGTTGCTTGTCACCTCGCGTCATTTTAAACATGTGCCACTGGTTTTGTTTTTTCAAATTTGTTTATTTAAAACATCATTTTATCGTCGACTTTCTTGTGACGATGCCTCCGAAACTACATCACATGTTCCTAGGTCTTGACGAAGTTTTGTTCACAAAAAAAAAACAAAAACCAAAAAAAATTCTAAGAAAAACTAAAAAGAAAGAACTGGCAACAAAAAAAATAAAAAAATTAGAAATAAACCGAAGCCTGGAAACATGGTTGCGGTTTTCGAGTTTTTTTAGAAGCACATGCTATGCTTTTGACGGAAAGAAATATGTGCTCTCTCGAAAGCACAACTGTTGTAGAAGCACATGTCGTGCTTCACAACATGTGCTTCCGATGAAAGTAATGATTGTGCTTCTTGGAAACACAACTCCATGCTTTTACGGGAAGCAAGTATTTCCTTCTCGTGGAAGCGCATGCTTTGCTTCTCACCGGAGGAAGTATGTGCTTTCACGTCTTGCACTTCTCGTGGAAGCACAACTTGTGCTACTTGTAAAGGCACATGTTGTGCTAAAAAAACAAATTTTTGGTTCCAAAGCCTAGGGAAAACCAGGCAAAAACTGAAAGGCCGACCACCCCCTCTCTCCAAAACTCATCTAAAACCCTAAAACGCGTACATAAAAAAATTCAAGGGGACCGTCCAACATGTGTCACGTGACGGCGGTTGGGCGCTCTCAGGAAAAAAATAACCCTTGCGGGAGCCCAGCAAAATTTGAACTTTTGTTTTCCTTTTTTTCGTTTCTTTTCTTCCCAGTTTACAGTTTTTGCATTTTAATAAAATTTGCGGTTCCAAAAAATGTTCATGATTTCCCAAAAATGTTCATAAACTAATAAAATCCTAAAAATTTGCAAAACAAATTGTACACGAATTTTAGAAAATATTCACCAAATATGCAAGACAAATGTTCCAAATTTGAAAAAACCTGTTGTATGCTCGAAAGGAAAAATGAAGAAATGTTCACTAATTTGTAAAAAAGGTATATGGATTCCAAAAAATGTTCATGAATTCTTTGCAAATATTCGCTGATCCAAAAATGTTCACGAATTTCTAAAAATGAACATTTTTCTTATTTTTTATGAACATATTTTGTATTTAATGAAAAAAATCAAATCAACGAACATTTTGAATTTGATGAACAATTTTTGGAACTGGTGAAAACTTTTTGAGAATATGAACATTTCAAAATATATGTACATCTTTCGAATTGTGATGAACATTTCTTTGTATTTGATGAGGACATTTTGAATTAGATAACCACTTTTTGCTACTTTAAATTGAAGTTGCGCTTTCCAAAAAATGGTCATGAATTCAGCAAATGTTCATAAATTTATAGAATCAAATTTTCATAAAACTTCACGAATTAAAAAATGTTAACAAAATTATAAAAGCAAATGGTCTAAGTCCAAAAAACTTTTCACTAATCTCTGAAAAATATTGATGAATTTCACGAAATGTTCGGTAATGGAGAATTTGTTCACGAATTTCTAAAAGTGAACATTTTGAACAAATTATCAATTGAATTTTTTTAGTTTGATGAAATATTTTTGAATTGAATGTAATATTTTGAATTGGACGAATAAATTTTGCACTCATTTACCTTTTTGAAAAATCATGAACAATTTAGATATATGATAATTATTATTATTGTGTGGTGAAGATTTTGTTGAATTTAATGAACAAAAATTAAATTCGATGACATTTCTTTGGAAATTAATGAACATTTTATATTTATTTAACATGAAATATATGAAAAAAGTTCATCAATTATAAAATGTTTGCGAAATGATAATGCAAAATAGGAAGAAAAAATTAAAAATAGGAATGAACATGAAAAAAGGATAAAAAAGGAAAAAGAAACGATAAATAAATCAAAATAGTAAAAACGAAAAGCAAAAGAAAACTACTCACAGGCGATCATGGTGGCCGGCAAGTTGATGTAAATGACCACCGTGATGATTTTCCCCTCCGATGCAGTAGCAAAAAAGGCCTCCAGATTGGATCATGAAGAAACAGTGATGTGCGGTAGTTAAAAAATTATGGTGATAAATTCCCAAAGGGTTTCATAGGTATATATAAATGGACATGGACGGAGAGGCCGTGGATCGGAGCAACAAGGGAGGCATGCGGCAGGGGGGCACGCCCCCTAGGTATCGTGGGGGTGCCGCCTGGAGGCCTTGGGTGCACCCAACCAATGTCAGTGCTTTTTGGAACCTTCTCGACTTCAATATTCCGCTGATTTTTCTGGGATCGACAATCTTTTTCCTGCAAAATCTAAAAACAATAGAAAATAACAACTGGCAGCGAGCACTGGATTAATAGGTTAGTCAATAGAAATAATAATAAGGGGTTTAAATTGGTGCCCAAACTATGCTAATACAAGATAAATCGGACATGAAACAAGCAAAAACTATAGATACGTTGGAGACGTATCTATTCAACACAAACAGCCTTTGGTTCAACTTTATTGAGGACTCGATGCAGCAATATTCAAGAATCAAGTCGGCCCCATGTGTTAAAAATGTGATACATCAAAAAATATGATGGGTGCAGAGACAAACACTCACCTAAATCAGACCAATCATTATGAATCTCACCCTTTGGCTATAGATGCAATGGAAGTCAATGGATTTTCGACCAACACACACACACACACACACACACACGCACACACACACACACACAATATATATTTATACTTTTGTTCAATAAGAGGGATAACATCCTCAGCCTTTGCAGCAAATACAACCCATCCATCGGTTGCATATTGAGACCATGAATGTCTGGGCGGTGAGGAAAACACCATATATAGATTCAATTTATAGCCTTGAAAATAATCTGTAATGTGTGTAGAGCTTTTGATTAATTAAATACACAATCACTGCGACAAATTAAAATATCCCAAAGTAAAGAACAAACTCCGACCTGAATTGAGCCTTAATGTTAGGATGAATACATGCTAACTAGTTGACAAACATATTCGAACTACTCATAAGTGGCGACAGATCAAAAGTACATGAACACTACGAAACTATAGTTTGACGAGAGGGTATTGAAGTAAAAGATGCCGAATCAATTCCTCATTGAGACAAACCAACATTTTGTGTAACCTTCCCATATGCTTTTTCAGATTATTCATAGTTAGGATCACTTTCCTATCCACGTACCACAAGAAATTTTTGATCTTAAAAGTGATTTTTAATCTTTCAACATATTTGTGATGAAAAGGGTGGCCATCATGGATGAGGCCCATATACATGGATTTAACTAAGAACGTGTTGAAAGGATTCAACTTTTAGCGAAAAATACCTTGTTCGTCCCGAGGTTGACCGCCACCCACATATTGATAAGGTGCAACTGGTCAATCTATTTTTTTTCAGTGCAAGGCCATCGGAATGCAATATTCAAAGGTACGTGTCCCGACATCGATGCAACAAAAACATATTTCCCTTGCACAAGGTTGTATAGACGCAAGTATTATCATAGCTAGGGGTGCATCTCCATCCATGTATCCTCCCAAAAGAATGTGGTCAAGCTGCTAACCATGAAATAACCTCTTGTGAAAACGTCATTTGACCCCACCAAAACTTTTCAAAAATCAAGCGCTCATTTTTTTATCTCTAGATCCACCACAACAAGGCCACCTTGGTTCTTAGGACTACAAATCACATTTCATCTTGTTAGAAGGTACTTGTGTTTGTGTTCATCAAATTGGTAGAAGAATCTGGACCTATAAAAGTCCAATATTTCTAATACCCTAAGGCTATTTCAAAGATGGATAACACAATTTGCTGATGTCACACAATTTTGATTGGACTATTATAAATTTTTGTAGTGATGTAGAGAAGCACGTATTTGCACAGAAATATAGTACCGTAGGCTAGTTACTTAGATACAAATGGTACGATTTCTATGGGGATGGCCGTTTTGGCTCTCGGTGGCTTCCTTGCTTGACAGGCTTTCTTGATGAACAGTAAATTTGAAATGCATAGTAAATAAAATCGAAAAAATTATGTTATTTTACGTGTTCTTGTTAGTGTAACAAGCATATTTGGCAGTTTTATGTGAAACACGATAGCAGTGCTTCGTCGGTGAAAAAACAGAAATAACTGTAACATTAGGTGTTCGCTAATTTTTTCACAAGTCAAAATGCTTAAGCTTGCCCCCCAATTTTGCAGGTAGCATTTGGGTGTGATATCGAACGCAGCTATTTTTACAAATTCTTTTGACATTTGCAAAAAAAAAAAAAATTAATGCGCAGGAGCATAGCCCAAAAAAAAAATTAAAGCCGAATTTGATTATTTTTTTGATTTCTATGTGCTTCCGTTTTAGAGTATTTAGGCTGCACCAAAAACTAGTATAATAGACATGCGTATGTGCCATAATAAATTAGGGAACGTTTGGAAACGGCCGACCGGACGAACACTCAGCCGGTCGCACCGCTCGCTCGCTTCGTGCAGCTTCCATACGCATCTTGTCGCGACGCATGCAAGCTTATCCTTTCCCCATCGTAGTCGCTGCCTACTCGTTCCCCTTTTCTTGTTCCCCTTCTCTTTCTTCATGTGACAAATCTACCTTCTTCAATCTCCACACCTGCTTCTGCTCCTCTTTGCATCTCCACCTCCCAGCTGCTGTATGTCTCACCACCGCCATGGCAGGGACTCACTCGTTCCCGCGTGTTCTTTCAAAGATGCCTGGGGATGCTTGCCCCTAGATGCCGCCGTGCCGTAATGGCTTTGTTTGCCGCTGATGGACAACGATGACACGAATGCTGGAGGCGAATGCCAGGCATTTGTTTGCTGCAATTGGTGTGCGGATTTGCTGGAACCAGGGAGTGGAATTGCTGGGAATGTAGAGCGAGTCAATGCGGGCGGGCAAGTTGCGACCCGTGACCGAATTTGCTACTAGTGGACAGAGTTTTTGTTGGAACCGGTCATTGATTTTGCTAGCGACATCAAAACGGCAGTGTTTTTTGCTGCGTCGACGATGATTTTTTCTGCTGCCTCCGGCATTTTTTTGCCACTTCTGGTGTTTGCTGGTGCTGGAACCGGCGTCGTTCGATGTTACATCCGGAAGTGGCGATAGTATGGCGGTGACGATGTTTTGCTACTACTGGTGTTTGCAGGTGTGGGAACGGGCATCCTTGGATGCTACATCTGGCGTTTTGCGCTAATGCTGACTTTTTTGCTACTACGGTGGGCGACGATGTTTTGCCACTACTGGTGATCGCGGGTGTTGGACGTAGCGTTCTTGGAGGCTACATCCGGCAAGCAATGATGATACAGCCGAGGACTCTGCACTGGATGTTGCAATAAGCAATTGTCGGAACTGGAGACAGCGGTCAACGGTGCCGGAGACGACCGCCATCGATATTACGGCGTCCTGTTGCTACCACGACTAGCATGATGGTGCTACGACAGCAGCGCCATGCTAGAAGCGGTGAGGACGGATGCCGCAACCTCCAGAAGCGGTGAGGACAGATGCAGCAACCTCCAAGGATGGCGAGGGCGGGGATCGGCCGTGGTGCTCCGAGGTTGGTTGCCTCACTCATCCATGAAGATGTCGACGACGGCCTCTGCTCCCTGTTTTTCTCCTTGTTTTTCGTCGGATGTGTTTTCTTTTGAGAAAAAATGATACATGCGTCTGATCTGACGACCAGAAGCGTACGAATCCAACGCTTGCACCATGATCGGCCAAAAAATGGTCCGGCTGGCCGGCGCCGTCCTAATAAATTATTTTTACCAAATGTTTATGGGGCCGTGACCCTTAAAATCATCAATTAAAGAGTACTTCTTTCGAAGATCACTCCCACCTCCTCAGGTTGCGACAAGTGACGCACTGCATGCGCGCCACTTGTTGCAACCTGTGCTTTTTTCCTTTTTCGTAAATCAGTTTATTCACAACAATTTATCTCTTAAACGGTGCGTCCAAATCTTGAACCGTTTTCATCATTAGATTCCTCGTGTTGAGATCTTAAAAACTAAATTCCATGTTCATAAATTCTGACGTACTATTTTCTTCACGAAGAAAACCGAACAAAAAAAGGCGAACTAAAAAACCAAACTAGGAGCACGCTTTTTTCCTTTCCGAAAGAGGCATAGCCGTGCCTCTCGCGAAAACACAACCATGCCCCTCGCGAAAGAAAAATCGTGCCTCCTGCAGAAGAAAAAAAGAGCATAAAACACGTTTTTTTTTGTTTCCGAGAGACACACCTCTCGCGAAAGCACAACCGTGCCTCTCACAGAAACAAAACCATGCCTCCCGCGGAAGAAGAAAAGAACAAAAAACACGTTTTTTTTTCTGTTTCCGAGAGGTACGACCGTGCCTCTCGCGGAAGCACAACCTTGCTGGAAGCAAAACCGTACCTCTCACGGAAGAAAAAAACAGAAAACGCGTCTTCGTTCGTTTTCGAGAAGCACGGCCGTGCCTCTCGCGGAAGAAAAAAAACAGAAAACACAGAGACACGGCCGTGCCTCTTGCCGAAGAAAAATCATGCCTCTCGCGAAAGAAAAAGGAATCAGAAAACATGTTTTTTTTTCGTTTCTGAGAGAAGTAAAATCATGTCTCTCGTGGAAGAAAAAATCATTTTTTTTTACGCAAAAAATATATTTATTTATCCAAAAGCTAAGAAAAACCGATGAAAACAAAGAAATGGTTTAAAAAATCCAAAACGATGTAAAAAAAGAAAAAAATGAAGAAAACGTCTAGAGTGCACGTGGCGGCAGCTGATAGCACGCCATGTAACATGCTTTTAACACACCAAATAATCATTGAGAGGCTCAGAAAAACGCTCAATAACTAGTTGCTGTCCGTGAATCCATGCCCACACGCTGCTCGATCCGTCCGTGATAGGAATCGATCCAGCAACGTGCTTCCAAAGCCTGCCTCGGTCTACCTGCGTGTTTGCTGCTGGGTAAAAGCATCGATCGGCCGAGCCAGCCTGTGCAACACGTGCGAGATCGGCGCTCCGGCCAGTGCCAACAGCAGACAGCCACACGCGCGATGCGATCGAGTACAGCTAGCTCGGCCGATGCATGTAATCTTGCACGCCCCATGCTGCTTGTGAGAGTATCTCAAGCCGCGTCCCCAGCAGATCCTTTTCATGCGTTTTTTTGGCATCGGCGTCGAAAAATCGGCTCAATCGCGTTCCCAGGAGCCCGTTTTTCGCCGGTTTGGGCCGAAATTGGCGCCGGCGGACCCAGCCGAACCCGGTGCGCTGGGGGGGCGCCCGGGGGCGCCGGGGCGAGTGGTTTTGGCGCGAAAGCGGATGGGCCCGTCGAGTCAGCAAGACGCCGCTTCGTCGTCCTCATCGCCTCGGTTCCCGCGGGAATCAATGCGAAGGCTGCCGCGTCGGTCAGCCTCCATTGATGCCTCTCACGGGCGGCGCAGTGAACGCGCCGCGACGCGTGTCTAGCCACGCGTCGCCCGGCATGCAGCCCGTCACCGCCCCGCTACGGCTATAAAAGGCAACCTCCCCGCCGGTGGACGCCACAGCTCTCATTACCCCCCTCTCCGGCGTAGATAGCAACACTCCTCTCTTCCAGCCGACGAGAAACATGGCCGAGAGGTACCCAGACGACGGCGCGGCGGCGAACGGCTTCGGCCGCCGCCACCTCCAAGAGCAGGAGGCGCGCCTGCTCTACGAGGCCGAGTACCCAGCACCACTACTAGGGAAAACCCTAGTAATAGCGCGGGTTTTGAGGCTATCAGCAGCGCGGGCAGCCGCGCTACCAATAAGGCGCTACAACTAACTGTTAGTAGTAGCGCGGTCTGTACCCGCGCTACTACTATGGACTGTATCAGCAGCGCGTTTCCGGAACGCGCTACTATTAATTAGCTGTAGCTATTTCCTGGCCCCGCGCTACTGCTATATCTTTCATCATTTTCCCCCGGCTTCCTACCCCGTTTCAGCTTCAATAAACAGCAATTTCCAGATACTAGGTACTACTAGATATCAATTTCATAAAGCATTATAGGTACTAGGTAGTACTCCCTCGGTTTCAAATTACTCGTCGTGGTTTTAGTTCAAATTTGAACTAAAACCACGACGAGTAATTTGGAACGGAGGGAGTACTAGATAATAATTTCATATATACTCAACATGCATCCTCAAGCAGTACAAGGTGATATCGATGACGATCATCATATGTAGTTCTAGATAATATCAACGACGATCATCATATGTAGTTCTACATGATATCGACGACGATCATCATATGTAGTTCTAGATGATATAGCCACACACATATGTAGTTCTAGATGATATCGACGACGATCATCAGCCTCAAGCCTGGGCGGTGGGTGTTCCTGATAGTAATTAGGATGGCCTGTCCAACATAAAGATTCTTGCCAACGAGGTATCTCTTCCACCCAACCGAGTTTAAGTGTGTGCGACCGTCTATGTCCATGTAGTAAGTACAGGTGGTGACGGAGCCCCTTGCGGTAAGGCGTAGTCCAGCTGAGCCTTCTTCATCAGGCTCGATACCACAACTCACAGATAGGTTCTTTGGCAATTTCTGAATAAGAAAAACATATCAATTAATAAATAGCCTCGCACATACTCTTGCAAATATATTTCTACACTAGTAGAAAAGGGGGCTTTTGTCCCGGTTGGTAAGGGCCTTTAGTCCCGGTTTTTGAATCGGGACTAAAGGGTCGTTACTAATGCCTCCCCGCTTAGTCCCGGTTCTTACACGAACCGGGACTAAAGACCGTCCACGTGGACGCAGCCTGGAGCTCCACCTTTAGTCCCGGTTGGTGTTTTTTTCCGAATTTTTTTTAAATTTTTTTTATTTTCAAATTTCTGAATTATTTTAACCTGTAATCTCTAATCACCACCCCTCATCACTGCTCAATTTATCCTCTAATCTCTAATCACCCGTCATCATTCCAAATCATCTAACTTCCCGGACGGTCACCCATCCTCTCACTACTCCAGCCTGAGCACGCTTAACTTCCAGGTTCTATTCTACCTCGTTTCCAAGTCTGCATTTGTTGGATGTCAATTCTATTAACCCTCAGGAATTTAGCTTGAGCATGAAGTGACACATTTCACTGTTTGAGTTTGAAACTAATGTTTTAAAAAACAATAATTATTTAGTAACACTAATATTTCTGGAATAATTAGTTTGACCATTGTTTGACCACTGTTTGACCATTGTTTGACCAGATTTGACCAAAATTAAAAAAAACTGAAATAATTATTTAGTAACATTAATATTCTAGAATAATTAGTTTGACCATTACTTGACCACAGTTTGACCACAATTTGAATTTTTTTGAATTTTTTTGCCTCTCCAGATCTTAAAAGACCCGTAACTTTTTTTAAGTTAGGTTTTGAGGATTTTGAAAATGTTTAACTTTTCGAGTAGATGATTTTTCATATAAAAAACTTTTTCATCCGAATTCGTATGCAAAACTTATGCCCATTTTAAGAAATTCGAGAGAGATTTTGCAAATAAAGTCGAAATTCATATTTGTTAATTTTCCCAACGACTAGACCACATATCACATGGGAAACTTATTTTATTTTATTTTTTTGACATTTCCATCATTTTCTTTTGTCTTTTCTAAAACTGAAAAGGCGGTCGTGGGGGGGGGGGGGGAGTAGAGTTTGAAAATGGGCCCTTTAGTACTGGTTCGTGGCATGAACCGGTACTAATGCCTCAAAGCCCATTAGTACCGGTTGGTGCCACCAACCGGTACTAATGGGCATCGCACCCTTTAGTCCCGGTTCGTGGCACCAACCGAGACTAAAGGGCCTAGGTGAACCGGGACTAATGCCTTAGCCGCACGAACCGAGACCAATGCTCACATTAGTCCCGGTTCGTGACTGAACCGGGACTAATGTGAATATTGCCCTGTGACGAAAGCCCTGTTTTGTACTAGTGCTATTAAGTCTAGATTTCTACACTATAAAAAAACACAGTACTACGCATTTGTACTAACTAATCATGAATTCTACTAATAAGTATATATGGATTATTTACACTATTAATAGTTCCTTGGATTCTACACTAATAAGAGCATGTGATCAGACTCTACACTAAAGCATATTATCGACTAGATTCCACAAAGCATATCATTGGACTCTACACTAAGCATATCATCGAATAATTTGCATTTGTAAGTATAACAATAAAGCACATATATATCATCAAATTACTACATGCAGTACGTATAACATACCATTTCATGCCGATCGACCATGGTACTTGTCAGGCGGGTCACGAATGGCACCCCGACAAAGTCATCACGTGGCGGAATTATGTCCCATAGGTTGCACACCTCCTCCTCGCTCAGCCTCATTCTTTGAGCTATGATGTCTTCATGAAGTGGGTTCTCATCATCTTCATCGAGTGGGTCCTCATTATCTTCATCATCTTCGTCATCTTCCACCAGGTTGAGATAAATGACAGCCAGCTTGGGTCTTTCTGCTCTGAAGGAGAAGCTGATCAACTCACCACCACTAAGACGCATGTGGGCAAGGAAACGGGCCCATCCATCTCCTCCAATCTGCGACATATTGCGTCATTTCTCGACCTCCATAGTGTATGGCCCCCCAGGAGCCTCAAATGTCACAGTGTCTCCTGTCAGCTTGTTGAATTTCAACCTCACATTGCATGGGACGATCTGTGTAAAAAAGCAAAATGACACAATGCAGTAATGCCAACACTACAAATAAAATAGTTGTTACATTTCATCTAATTTCTTACCGCCGCATGACGAAAACTCGGCTAGAAGTAGATGCCAAACAGCTTGCCAGTTGCAAGGCTGCTGGCGCACCTTGACTTGCACAGTCGACATAGTGGTGGTGGTGGTGGCGCCATTTTCCTAAAGCAATATGAGCAAAGGATTAACGATTCACTTCACAGGAAAGAAAAACAGTAGCATGTGATATTTTTGGTTCTTCCGCGAGAAGCAATTTTATGGATAAAGCATTTCGGTGGCACCTATTGCCGAAAAACTTTTCACAAATATCTACCAAATAAGGGTACCACCTACCAAGACATTTCATCTCATTTGGCCCCTATTGCCTAAGATAATTGATTAAAAAAACAAGTGGCAAATTTAATTAAATTTGTTCCTACATTTTGCCAAAAAATAACTTATTACAAAAAAGCATCTACCTATCCATGTACAGAAAAAATAACAATAAAATGGTGCATACTAAATCAACTAAATCAACTAGCCTACTAAATCCACTAGCATACTAAATCAACTAAATCAAAATATTCTAAATCAACTAAATCAACTAGCCTACTAAATCAACTAAATCAAGATGTTCTAAATCAACTAAATCAACTACATACTAAATCAACTAAATCAAAATGTTCTAAATCAACTAAATCAAAATGTAGCAGGGAGGAGGGGTTGTGGATGGAGGAGGGAGGAGGGAGAAGGAGGGGCGACTCGAGGAGGGAGAAGAGAGTAGGACGGAGGAGGAAGACGGAGCCAGGAGGGGCCAGCCGGCAGCGAGTGGAGGGAGGACGGAGGAGGAAGGCGGAGCGAGGAGGGGCCGGCCAGCGGCGACTAGAGGGAGGACGGAGGAGGAGGCCGGTACCGAGTCCAGCGAGGAGGAGGTGGCGGCGGCGCAGATCAGAGGAGGGGCGACGGGGGAGGACCGGCGTGGGGGGTTGAGGGGGAGATCGAGTGAGTGTGAGTGTGAGTGGATCGGATAGGTCGGAGAGTGGGGGAGATGGAATGGCTTAGCAGTAGCGCGCTATAGCAAAAGGCGCTACTGCTAAACGACCAAGCAATAGCGCCTTTCACAAAGAGCGCGCTACTGCTATGTGTCTGCATGTAAAAATAGACATCAAAAATACATTGATCATCAATGATCTTTTTGTGTACAATCTGATTTGTCAATATGAGTCCTCGCCAGTTTAGGAACTGGTGAAGACTCATATTGCGGCCACAAATTCTACACATAGAATTCAATGAAGACCAAGTGGTTGTGAAAGTTTGAGAAGTAACATATTTAAGGTGGTACTGTAGCGACCAGACCTCAAACAGTCTAGTCTCTATGCATCAGTGTCATCCCTGGATCGGTAATGCTGACACGCACAGTACTTGAAGGATTTTATAACAGAGTAGCAATCACACACTTGTTACATCGAATAGTCTCAAGAGAGAACTTATTACAATAAATATGGCTTAAGGCCATCTAAAAACGATAACAGCGGAAGGCTTGGAAGATAAAGCGAGTCCATCAACTCCAACGGCATCACTGAGTATAAGACCACGACCTATGACACCTTACTCGTCGTCTGAAAAGTCTGCAACATGAACGTTGCAGCCCGAAAACGGGTCAGCACATGGAATATGCTGGCAAAGTAACACATAGAGAGTAATGAACAGAATAATGCTATCACTACATGCATATTTGGCTGGTGGAAGGCTCTATGGTTACAGTTTTGCGAAAAGCCAATTTTTTCCTACAACAAAGGAATAAATTTATTTAACTATCATGGTGGTTGTTAAACATTGAGAAGGTACCTCCAACTCAATCCCAATTAAGAACGTGATTAACCCAATCAAATTAAATTAAGTAACATGATGCTGAGATTCACATGATAATCCAAGAACTAGATACTCAAGATGTCCATAACCGGGGACACGGCTAACCATGATTAGATTGTACACTCTGCAGAGGTTTGCGCACTTTTCCCCACAAGACTCGATCGCCTCCGTTTGATTTCTCGCACGACACGGTGTTTGAGAAACGGATGACCGAGACACAGTCTTTCAGAAATAATACTCTTTACTCCGGGTGGACAGTTACACCTACTTTCCCCTACATCTGCTAGCCCACCTCTTCAAGAGGTCATGTAACGTACTCAACTATGCTAGAGCCCATAATAGCTTGTGGCTGCACACGGAAGTTTCTAGCATGAATAATCTCATGGTCCCTTTGAGCCTGGGTGGCGGTCCATAGGATGATCACACGGGTACTCCGAGATATCCAAAAATACAGGCAACACTGGGTTCTCCAGGTGCCTCAATCCACCCAGATGTAAATTAAAGTAACCACCTTAAGTTGAACCATTAATTAACAATCTCACAACTGTCATGGAAATTCACTCGAACCCAATCCACGTCTACGAGCATAGCATAGCAATATAAGCAAACGTAGAAGTAACTCCCAAAGGTTTGATAATAAACAGGGCAATAGGTACTACCGCATCTACTTCCCAAAACCCACATATTAATCAGATCGTTATCATGCAATTGTTTGAGGATTGATCTAATGCAATAAAACTGGGTGGTAAAGAGGTATGATCAAAGTGTTACTTGCCTTGCTGATGATCCGTGAAACCTAGAGACTCGTAGTAGCACGCTACGCACTCCGGGTACTCTATCGCAAACAAACAATACATACATAAGCAATCAAGCAAGGGTGCACGGGTAAAACTCAAAATAAGAGATCTAACCAGAAAGTTCATCTTAAGAACTCCGGTTTGCAAAAAGAATCAAAACGAACGAAGCAACAAAACTCAAACGGCGAAAGAAACAAGCTTCATTTACTAATCTGGACCTAAGTCAAATTTTACAGTAGCAAAAACTTGTTTAAGTTGGTTAAACAAAAGGAGGGTTTCGAGATGAAACTCTAGGCGCTTGAATCGCCTGATTTCGATAAACGAGCGAAAAGTTATACTAAAACGAAAAACAGATCGGAAATCCCGATCGAAAATAATCGAGGAAAATCCGAGAAAAAGAAAAACTGACGAACAGGCTATCGAACGAACGTTCGCTGTCTGCAGTTAAACGACGAAAACCGTTCGTTAAAACGAACGTACGGACGAACGTCCACAAAATAAATAAAACGAAAAAAAATAAACCGATCTATAAAAAAAATCTAGGGTTAAAAAACCGAATGAAAAATCGGGTGGTTTTCTCGCGGAAACCGGCGGCGGCGACGGCGGTCAACCTCGTTCGGCGGGACGGCTCCGGCGTCGGGCGGGGCTCCGGTGGGGCGGCGGGGTCGGCGGCGGCGGCGGGGCGGCGCTAGGGTTTGGGCGGCGGGGTGGCTCGGGTTGGGCTGCGGGGTGGCCTCCCGGCTTATAAGGGCCGGCCGGGCCAAGAGTCCTAGCCGGACATGGCCCGGTAGGTCGGTTGACTTTTTTTTTAAAAATAATTCGGACGTGTAGAAAAAGGAAGAAAAGAAATACTAAACGGACTCCAAAAATCCCGATTTTTTTCCCCATCCTCTAAAAATAAGCCGGACAAGATGAACATTTATTTGGGCCTAAAATGCAATTTTGTAAAACACGTATTTTTCCTAGGCAAATAAAATAGAAATAAAATCCGAATAAAATCAAATATTTGTTTTTAATATTTTTCCTCCGATATTTCATTATTTTTGGAGAAGTCATATTATCCCCTCTCATATATTTTAAATATGATACATTTTTCGGAGAGAAAAATAATTAAAACAAATGATCCTATTTTCAAAATTTAAGAAAGCCCAAATATGAAAATAATGAAATCCCCAACTCTCTCCGTGGGTCCTTGAGTTGCGTAGAATTTCTAGGATCGCAAAACAAAATGTAATAAAATATGTTATGCATGATGATCTAATGTATAACATTGCAAATTGAAAATTTGGGATGTTACAAACCTACCCCCTTAAGATGAATCTCGCCCTCGAGATTCGGGTTGGCTAGAAAATAGGTGAGAGTGGTCCTTCTGTAGATCTTCCTCTCGCTCCCAGGTGGCTTCATCCTCGGTATGGTGACTCCACTGAACTTTGCAAAACTTGATAACCTTGCTGCGGGTGACTCTGCTGGCATAGTCCAGAATCTTAACTGGTTTCTCCTCGTAGGTCAAATCACTATCCAGCTGAATGGCTTCCAGTGGCACTGTATCTCTCAGTGGTATCTCAGCCATCTCTGCGTGGCACTTCTTCAGCTGAGAAACATGGAACACATTGTGAACTCCCGACAATCCTTCGGGCAATTCCAACTTGTAAGCAACTTCTCCCATACGCTCCAAAACTTTGTATGGTCCTACAAAACGTGGCGCTAACTTTCCCTTAACTCCAAAGCGCTTCACTCCTCGAAGTGGTGATACTCGAAGATAACCTCTGTCTCCGACTTCGTAAACTGTCTCCTTGCGTTTAGAATCTGCATAGCTCTTCTGCCTGGACTGGGCTAACTTGAGCCTATCGCGAATCAACTTCACCTTCTGTTCAGACTCTTTAATCAAATCTGGTCCAAACAACTGACGGTCTCCAACTTCATCCCACAACAACGGTGTCCTGCATCTCCTTCCGTACAGAGCTTCGAAAGGGCCATCTTCAAACTGGATTGATAACTGTTGTTATAAGAGAACTCTGCATACGGCAAATTGTTGTCCCAACTAGATCCATAATCTAGCGCACAAGCTCTCAGCATGTCCTCCAAAATCTGATTGACTCTCTCGGTCTGTCCGCTTGTCTGTGGATGAAAGGCTGTACTGAACTCTAGCCTGGTACCCAAAGTTTCGTGCAACTGATTCCAAAACTTTGAAGTAAACTGGGTTCCTCTATATGATACAATGGTCCTCGGAACTTCATGCAGACATACGATCCTGGTCATGTATATCTTTGCCAACTGGTATAAGTGGTCTTTACTGGGATGAAATGAGCTACCTTCGTCAAACGATCGACTATAACCCATATCGGGTCATAGCCTGAACGAGTCCTGGGCAATCCCATGATAAAATCCATGCCTAGCTTATCCCACTTCCATTCGGGTATCGCCAATGGTTGTAGCAATCCTGCTGGCTTCTGATGCTCTGCCTTCACTCTCTGACATACATCACAAACTGCTACATACTCCGCAATATCCTTCTTCATTCCGGTCCACCAGAAACTATCTTTCAAATCTGGATACATCTTGGTATTTCCTGGGTGAATCGAATATGGTGAATCATGGGCCTCTTGCAGAATCAACTTCCTCATCTCCGGATCATTGGGCACATAAACGCGGTCCTCAAACCATAAGGTATCGTGCTGATCCTCATGAAATCCCTTGGCTTTTCCTTTACTCATCCTTTCCTTTATCTCAGCAATCTCCTTGTCTGTCTTCTGAGCTTCTCTGATCTTATCCATCAAAGTAGACTGAATCTCCAATGTTGCTACAAAGCCTCTTGGAACTATTTCCAAACATAGTTCGCGAAGATCCTCTGCTAACTCCTTGGGTAACTCTTCAGTCATGAGGGTATTTACATGGCTCTTGTGGCTCAACGCATCAGCTACTACGTTAGCCTTCCCTGGGTGATAATGCAATCTCATATCATAATCCGTAATGAGCTCCAACCATCTCCTTTGCCTGAGATTCAACTCCTTCTGCGTGAAAATGTACTTCAAACTCTTGTGATCCGTGTACACCTCACAATGGTTTCCGATGAGAAAATGTCTCCATGTCTTCAACGCATGCACTACGACTGCTAACTCCAAATCATGTGTAGCATAATTCAACTCATGGGGTTTAAGCTGTTGTGAGGCATATGAAACAACTCTTCCCTCCTGCATAAGCACTGCTCCAAGTCCTCGACGAGAAGCGTCGCAATATACTTCACAATCCTTGCGTTGATCTGGCAGAATCAACACTGGCGCTGTAACTAAACGTTTCTTCAACTCCTGAAAACTAGCCTCACATTCCTCCGTCCAATTGAACTTGGTGTCTTTCTTCAACAACTCCGTCATAGGCTTCGCAATCTTCGAGAAATTCTCAATGAATCTCTGGTAATATCCTGCGAGTCCAAGAAAACTCCGGATTTCTCCAACTGTCGTGGGTGACTCCCAATTTGTCACATTGTTAACATTCGTGGGATGTATTGCTATTCCTTCTCCGGATATAACATGTCCAAGGAATCCAACTTCCTTTAACCAAAACTCGCACTTGCTGAACTTGGCGTATAACTGATGTTCTCTGAGCTTTCCAAGTACCAAACGCAAATGCTCCTTATGCTCTTGTTCATTCTTCGAATAGACCAGAATATCATCAATGAACACTACGACGAACTTATCCAAAAACTCCATAAACACTTTGTTCATCATGTTCATGAAATAGGCAGGTGCGTTAGTCAGGCCAAATGACATAACGGTGTACTCATATAGCCCATACCTTGTGGTAAAAGTTGTCTTGGGTATATCCTCCTCTCGAATCTTCAACTGGTGGTATCCTGGTCGCAAATCAATCTTGGAAAATACTTTAGCTCCTTGTAGTCGGTCAAATAGATCATTGATCATCGGCAGTGGGTACTTGTTCTTGATTGTTACTTCATTCAATCCACGATAATCAACAACCATCCTCAACGATCCATCTTTCTTCTCCACTAGAAGTACTGGTGATCCCCAAGGTGACGAACGTGGTCGAATATATCCTTTATCCAGTAACTCCTTAATCTGCTTCTTAATTTCTTCCAAATCCTTAGCGGGCATCCTGTACGGTCTCTTAGATATTGGCCCTGTGCCTGGCAAAAGCTCAATCAAAAACTCAATGTCTCTATCCGGTGGCATGCCTGGCAACTCCTCTGGAAATACGTCAGGGAAATCCTTCACCACTGGCACTTCCTCCTGTACAACCCATGATAAGGAATTCACTTGAGTCCTCTTCGGCACATGCCGGGATACATACTTAATCCTTCTTCCTTCTGGGGTAGTAAGCAAGACCGTCTTACTGGCGCAATCAATGATTCCTCCATACATCGATAGCCAATCCATTCCCAAAATCACATCCAAACCTTGCGACTCCAAAACTATTAGGTCTGAGGGGAAAACATGCCTACCTATGGCCAATGGCATCTGAAAACATCCTTGGCTTGCCATATACTCTGCTTCTGGCGAGGTTACTAACATAGGTGTTCTAAGAACTTTGGTGGGCAACTTAAACTTATCCACAAATCCCCTTGATATGTATGAATGCGATTGCACCAGTATCAAAAAGAACGATTGCAGTAAATGACTTAACCAAAAACTTACCTATTACTGCATCAGGCTGTGCTTCAACCTCCTCCATGTTAACGTGGTTCACCTGTCATCTGTTGAAAGGGTTCGGCTTCTTCCCCGAGCTTCCATTGCCATGTCCATTCTTTGCTTCCGGACAATCAATGGCATAATGTCCAGTCTTTTGGCACTTGAAACAAGTAACGTGGCTTAGATCCCTCTTGGCTGGGGTTGATGGGTTGGTACGGTTCTGTCCGTTGCTTCCTCCGTTCCCATTGCCATTCTTGGGGCCACTATGATTGTGCGAGCTCCCTCCATTGTGATTGTGACCTCCATGGTTATGCTGAAGGTGTCCTCCCGAGTTCGGGGTAAAACGAGGCTTCTGATGAGCTCCTGTACTGTACTTTCCTTGTCCATACTTCCTCTTACGGCTCTCAATCTGCTGCTGCTTCCCTTCAATCATGAGAGCTCTATCTACCAACTCCTGGTAGTTGTTAAAAGTTGCCACCATCAACTGCATGCTCAGCTCATCATTTAGTCCTTCCAGAAACTTCTCCTGCTTAGCTACATCCGTAGCAACGTCATCTGGGGCATAACGTGCTAACTTACTGAAATCCTCCACGTACTGGCCAACGGTACGTGCTCCTTGGCGTAAGTTGCGAAACTCACGTTTCTTCATGGCCATAGCTCCTGCTGAAACATGGGCAGTACGGAAAGCTTGCTGAAACTGGTCCCATGTGACATTGTCAATGGGGTGAGTGGCTGTGTAATTCTCCCACCATGATGCTGTGGGTCCATCAAGTTGGTGTGCGGCAAACCGCACTCTCTCCCCATCTGTGCATCCTGCAGTGGTCAGCTCCCTTCCAACCTTGCGGAGCCAATCATCTGCAACAATCGGCTCGGTGCTACTAGAGAACACCGGCGGATTCAGCCTAAGGAAACGGGCTATGTGATCAACAGGTGGTGGTGGTGGTGGGTTGTTGTTGTTGTTGTTGTTGTTGCCTTGGTTCTGAACTAGCACTTGCATCAAGGCATTCTGCTGCTGAATCAACTGAGTGATCTCCGGTGGGAAAACAAATCCGGTGTCGCGTCTCGGAGGCATCTGATGGGTTTAGAAAAGATGAGAAAATAGGATAGAATGAGATCTAGAGGGAAAACACTACCCATATGCACATGAGACAAACACAATCATTTCACTCCAATCAATTCAAAAAAGGCATACAATTGATCTAACTATCGTTACAAAGTGCTTGGACTATACTATATACATGGTGGAATACTACTACTACTTTGGTGGTCTACTAGAAAAATTGATCGGTCGAAGACTCCATGATATCTGCTCCGGCTTCATCCTCCCAATCATCATCACTGGGGTCCGAGTCAGTGTCGTCGATGATGATGTAGTTCTCTGGGCAAGTAGAATCGTCATCTTCTCCTCCTGGTGCTGGGTCTCCCATGAAAACTCCTAGCTTCTGTGTCAGGTCACCATTCTTCTCCACTAGTGCGACGATTTCCTCCATATAATCCTCGCGTGTAGCCTTGAGTTCTTCTTCCAGTTCCATGATACTAGTCTTCGCCTTCTTCAAATCTATCATGTCTGCGCACATCTGATTCTCTTGTCGTCGAATGTGCTGATTTAACTCCTGGATGAAAGCTGCAATAGATCTATCCTTCCTGGTGCTGATCATCTCCCATTACTCGCCTCGGCGCCCACAAATCTCGTAGGTAGTATCCTTGAGATCATTATGGTACACTTCTCCAATGCGTCCCATGGTGATGTGGGCTGCCATGCTCTTTCCTAGACTCCAGGTTGGTGCATCAAAGGAAAACTCTATGGGCTCAGTGACTGGCATGAACGTCCTTCCTGGAACTTGAACTTGAATCATCCAGCGCTCCTCTTCTGGTAGTGTGGCGTTGTAGGTCCCAGTGAAGCTTGGTATTCCGATGTTCAGGTACTTAGTAACTTCTTTCAAGTGCCGTCCAAAAGGTGTATCCTCATCCGATTGCGCGAACTTGTTCCTTGCATCCGCCATCCTAAAAGAGTGGAAGAAATGAGAGGAGTCAGAAATGAGAAGAGAGTAGTGATCTAGGGCTTTAGCTTAGTGGTCGTGTCCTACAGTCAGCGTTTGCTCTGATACCATCTTTGTAGCGACCAGACCTCAAATAGTCTAGTCTATGTGCATCACTGTCATCCCTGGATCGGTAATGCTGACACGCACAGTACTTGAAGGATTTTATAGCAGAGTAGCAATCACACACTTATTACATCGAATAGTCTCAAGAGAGAACTTATTACAATAAATATGGCTTAAGGCCATCTAAAAACGATAACAGCGGAAGGCTTGGAAGGTAAAGCGAGTCCATCAGCTCCAACGGCATCACTGAGTATAAGACCACGACCTATGACACCTTACTCGTCGTCTGAAAAGTCTGCAACATGAACGTTGCAGCTCGAAAACGGGTCAGCACATGGAATATGCTGGCAAAGTAACACATAGAGAGTAATGAACAGAATAATGCTATCACTACATGCATATTTGGCTGGTGGAAGGCTCTATGGTTACAGTTTTGCGAAAAGCCAATTTTTCCCTACAACAAAGGAATAAATTTATTTAACTATCATGGTGGTGGTTAAACATTGAGAAGGTACCTCCAACTCAATCCCAATTAAGAACATGATTAACCCAATCAAATTAAATTAAGTAACATGATGCTGAGATTCACATGATAATCCAAGAACTAGATACTCAAGATGTCCATAACCGGGGACACGGCTAACCATGATTAGATTGTACACTCTGCAGAGGCTTGCGCACTTTTCCCCACAAGACTCGATCGCCTCCGTTTGATTTCTCGCACGACACGGTGTTTGAGAAACGGATGACCGAGACACAGTCTTTCAGAAACAATACTCTTTACTCCGGGTGGATAGTTACACCTACTTTCCCCTACATCTGCTAGCCCACCTCTTCAAGAGGTCATGTAACCTACTCAACTATGCTAGAGCCCATAATAGCTTGTGGCTGCACACGGAAGTTTCTAGCATGAATAATCTCATGGTCCCTTTGAGCCTGGGTGGCGGTCCATAGGATGATCACACGGGTACTCCGGGATATCCAAAAATACAGGCAACACTGGGTTCTCTAGGTGCCTCAATCCACCCAGATGTAAATTAAAGTAACCACCTTAAGTTGAACCATTAATTAACAATCTCACAACTGTCATGGAAATTCACTCGAACCCAATCCACGCCTACGAGCATAGCATAGCAATATAAGCAAACGTAGAAGTAACTCCCAAAGGTTTGATAATAAACAGGGCAATAGGTACTACCTCATCTACTTCCCAAAACCCACATATTAATCAGATCCTAATCATGCAATTGTTTGAGGATTGATCTAATGCAATAAAACTGGGTGGTAAAGAGGTATGATCAAAGTGTTACTTGCCTTGCTGATGATCCGAGAGACCTAGAGACTCGTAGTAGCACGCTACGCACTCCGGGTACTCTATCGCAAACAAACAATACAAACATAAGCAATCAAGCAAGGGTGCACGGGCAAAACTCAAAATAAGAAATCTACCAGAAAGTTTAACTTAAGAACTCCGGTTTGCAAAAAGAATCAAAACGAACGAAGCAACGAAACTCAAACAGCGAAAGAAACAAGCTTCGTTTACTAATCTGGACCTAAGTCAAATTTTATAGTAGCAAAAACTTGTTTAAGTTGGTTAAACAGAAAGAGGGTTTCGAGATGAAACTCTAGGCGCTTGAATCGCCTGATTCCGATAAACGAGCGAAAAGTTATACTAAAACGAAAAACAGATCGGAAATCGCGATCGAAAATAATCGCGGAAAATCAGAGAAAAAGAAAAACTGACGAACAGGCTATCGAACGAACGTTCGCTGTCTGCGGTTAACGACGAAAACCGTTCGTTAAAACGAATGTACGGACGAACGTCCGCAAAATAAATAAATCGAAAAAACTAAACCGATCTATAAAAAAATCTAGGGTTTAAAAAAAACCGAACGAAAAACCGGGCGGTTTTCTCGTGGAAACCGGCGGCGGCGACGGCGGTCAACCTCGGGCGGCGGGACGGCGGGGGCGGGGCGGCTCCGGCGTCGGGCGGGGCTCCGGTGGGGCGGCGGGGCTCCAGGCGGCGGCGCTAGGGTTTGGGCGGCGGGGCGGCTCGGGTTGGGCTGCGGGGTGGCCTCCCGGCTTATAAGGGCCGGCCGGGCCAAGAGTCCTAGCCGGACACTGCCCGGTAGGTCGGTTGACTTTAAAAATAATAATTCAAATGTGCAGAAAAAGAAAGTAAAGAAATACTAAACGGACTCCAAAAATCCCAAAATAAATTTTCCCCGTCCTCTAAAAATAAGAAGGACAAGATGAACATTTATATGGGCCTAAAATGCAATTTTGTAAAACGCGTATTTTTCCTAGGCAAATAAAATAGAAATAAAATCCGAATAAAATCAAATATTTGTTTTTAATATTTTTCCTGCGATATTTCATTTTTTTGGAGAAGTCATATTATCCCCTCTCATATATTTTAAATATGAAACATTTTTCGGAGAGAAAAATAATTAAAACAAATGATCCTATTTTCAAAATTTGAGAAAACCCAAATATGAAAATAAGGAAATCCCCAACTCTCTCCGTGGGTCCTTGAGTTGCGTAGAATTTCTAGGATCGCAAAACAAAATGCAATAAAATGTGTTATGCATGATGATCTAATGTATAACATCCCAAATTGAATAGGTACAAACTCTCTTCACGAAGCGAGGTGGGACTAATTTTTTTAGTAAACTTAGCGGTAGCGGTTATTGTGTAAATGCGCTACTACTATGGTCCCTAATAGTAGCGCTCTTCATATTAGCGCGCAGCTGCTAGAACTAGCCTCGCGGCGGCGTCGTGGCAATTATAGCAGTAGCGCGTCTTAGAGTGGGCGCGGTACTGATACATTTATCTCAGCAGCGAGGTTTGTGCACGCGCTACTGCTAGTTAGCAGCAGCGCCTTATTTTAAAGCACGCTGCCGGTAAGATTCTGTGTATAGGCTTTTCCCTAGTAGTGCGCCCCCGGACATGCGGGTGCCGGGGACGTGGCGGCTGAGCGCCGGCGTCGTACCGGTGCCACCGGTGCCCGAAGGAGCGGCGCGGCGTGCCGAGATCGCCCGCATCCGCTCTTCCCTGACGCAGGCGCAGAGGGACGAGCCGCGCTACGCCGCCGACAGACACACCCTCTGGACCATGTACTTCCGGCGCCGCCACGAGGAGCAGATCGTCGCCACCAACGGCGTCATCCCCCGCGGCCGCTTCAACGCCGACGGTCGACGCGAGTGGTGGGGCGTGCCAGGCCGCACCCTCGAGGCCGGCCTCGACCACATCGATACCGGCAACGTGTCGCGCCTCGAGTACCCGCCGCGGCCTTCCTTCTCTCGCCGCCGTGGTAGCTCCTGGGCGCCGCGGCGGATGGAGCCGGGGTCGTCCTCGTCGTCGGGTTCCGGCTCACCGGCCACTAGTAGAAAACTGGGCTTTGGTCACAGGGCAATATTCACATTAGTCCCGGTTCAGTCACGAACCGGGACTAATGTGAGCATTGGTCCCGGTTCGTGCGGCCAGGGGCCTGCCGGGCCTCGTGGTGACATTGGTCCCGGTTCGTCCGGCCCCTTTGGTCCCGGTTGGTGGGACAAATCGGGACCAATGGGCCTCGCTCCTGGCCCACCACCATTGGTTCCGGTTGGTGGCTTGAACCGGGACCAGAGGCTCACCATTTAGTCCCGGTTCATACCACAAACCGGGACTAAAGGGTTGGTCCTACTTGCGGTCAGAGTTTAGTCCCACCTCGCCAACCGAAGGGCGCTCACACCGGTTTATAAGCCCGTCCCTCTCTGCCTTGTTGAGCTCCTCTCAAAGTAAAAATAGATGCCCTTATACAGGGAATTTGACCTAAATTCAGAGTAAATTTCTTTGAATTTCATAGAAATTTATTATGAATTTAGGTTGAATTTTCTCTATAGGCGCATCTATCTTCATTTTTTATAGTAAATAAAATAAATAAACCTTAATAAAATAAATAAAAATAAATACACCTTAATAAAATAAAATAAACTATAGTAAATAAAATAAATAAACCTTAATAAAATAAATAAAAATAGCAGCAGTAAAATAAATAAAAATAGCAGCAGTAAAATAAATAAAAATAAAATAAATAAAGTAAAATATATAAGTAATTAGAAACAAAATGGAATAAAGCAAAAGAGAAAACAAAAAACAGGGAAAAAATTATGCCACCTACTGGGCCATCCATGGGCCAGGATTCAGGCCCGCAGAAGGCCCAGTAGGCCTCGCAGGCAAAGAGAACGGTTAGGCCCGAAAGCCTGCAGTTGAGAGGAGCTCGAGAGGGTGGGCGCAGCAGCGCTTATAAACCACTATCGAGCTCTCTCAACTAGCGAGGTGGGACTAAACTTTTGACGCGGGGCAGCAGAAGGCCTTTGGTCCCGGTTGGTGCCACCAACCGGGACTAAAGGGGGGCAAGCGTACCGGTTCGTGGCACCAACCAGGACCAATGGCCCCCCCTTTAGTCCCGGTTGGTGCCACGAACCGGGACCAATGAGTTGCCTATATATACCCCATCGCCACGCAGAGCACTCCACAGTGCTATGTTTTTTCTGGCCGGCGAGGGAAGGGCATTTGGGTGCTCTAGCTCACCTCCTATGCACATGAGGTGTTTGATGAAATGTCTAAGCCACACTAGTTAATCTTTCTCCTCTCGAAACTCGACCTCCGAGCTCCATTTTCCCCGAGATTTGTCTAGGTTTAGCGGTCCGTCACGTCCCGTCCCCGTCTTCACCGCCGTCGGTCGCCCGCGCCGATCTCGTCGCCAGCACCACCGTGGTGAGCCTCTTGTTCTTATCTTCTTTCTGAAAGGAAAAAAATTCTTACTTTAGATAGATACTTGTCTAATTTTGTTACTTTTATTATTCCTTCTTATTACATAGTGCGATGGTTTTGGTATCCGCCCCCGTCGGCCCTCGTCCTGTCTATGATTCGGATGTGGTATATATATTATCTTTTTATAACTATTTGGTTCATTTATTGTTTATGACAAATATGCCAACCAACGTGACATAGATTTTATTTATCTAGGAGGTGGTTGAACCAGAAATTCCAACCGACCCTATTGTCGAGAGGTTAAATTTAGTTGAAGAAGAAAACAATTACTTGAAGGAAAAAATAAAAAAAATTGAGGAGGAGAAGATGATATTGGAGTTGCATGTTGCGGATGTCGTCGATGATCACAAGATCAAGATGGATGCAATGCGCTTGAAGATTAGAAAGATTAGAAAATATGCCATTCATATCGAGGCTTGGTATCATTATGCCGTTGCAATTGTTACCTTGGTTGCGATTATGATCGCATTTGTTTTCGCATTGAAATGTTTTACATAGTTTCAATGTATGGTTTAATTAATTAGATGCTCTGGAGAGCTATATATATGTTGTTAGATGAGAACTATGTATGTACTTTGGTTTTAATGTGATGATGAACTTCTATTAATTTGGTCACTTAATTATCTATTCATGATGTTCTGTAATGGTTTTTGACACACTTAATTATATATAATGCACGCAGATGAACCGGCAATGGATGTACGGTGACAGACACACCTCCGAGTACATTAAGGGCATGCATGATTTTCTCGAAGTGGCTGAGGCAAACAAGCAGAATGGTTTTATGTGTTGTCCATGCCCTACATGTTGGAATACGAAGTCTTACTCTGACCGGAAAATCCTTCACACCCACCTGCTTTACAAGGGTTTCATGCCACACTATAATATTTGGACGAGGCACGGAGAAATAGGGGTTATGATGGAAGACGGCGAAGAAGAAGAGGACGATGACAACTATGTGCCCCCTGAATACGGTGATGCTGCAACGGGGGAAGCTGCTGAAGATCAAGAGGAACCAGACGATGTGCCCAATGATGCTGCAAGGGGGGAAGCTGCTGAAGATCAAGAGGAACCAGTGCCCGATGATGATGATCTCCGCCGGGTCATTGTCGATGCAAGGACGCAATGCGAAAGTCAAAAGGAGAAGCTGAAGTTCGATCGCATGTTAGAGGATCACAAAAAAGGGTTGTACCCCAATTGCGAAGATGGCAACACAAAGCTCGGTACCGTACTGGAATTGCTGCAGTGGAAGGCAGAGAATGCTGTGCCTGACAAAGGATTTGAGAAGCTATTGAATTGCCCGACAGTACATACGCAGCAAAGAAGGTCGTATGCCCTCTAGGATTGGAGGTGCAGAAGATACATGCATGCCCTAATGACTGCATCCTCTATCGCGGTGCTTACAAGGATCTGAACGCATCCCCGGTATGCGGTGCATTGCGGTATAAGATCAGACGAGATGACCCTGGTGATGTTGACGGCGAGCCCCCCAGGAAGAGGGTTCCTGCGAAGGTGATGTGGTATGCTCCTATAATACCACGGTTGAAACGTCTGTTCAGAAACGAAGAGCATGCCAAGTTGATGCGATGGCACAGTGAGGACCGTAAGAAAGACGGGAAGTTGAGAGCACCCGCTGACGGGTCGTAGTGGAGAAAAATCGAGAGAAAGTACTGGGCTGAGTTTGCAGCTGACCCAAGGAACGTATGATTTGGTTTAAGCGCGGATGGCATTAATCCTTTCGCGGAACAGAGCAGCAATCATAGCACCTGGCCCGTGACTCTATGTATGTATAACCTTCCTCCTTGGATGTGCATGAAGCGGAAGTTCATTATGATGCCAGTTCTCATCCAAGGCCCTAAGCAACCCGGCAATGACATTGATGTGTACCTAAGGCCATTAGTTGAAGAACTTTTACAACCGTGGAATGGAAACGGTGTACGTACGTGGGATGAGCACAAACAAGAGGAATTTAACCTGCACGCGTTGCTGTTTGTAACCATCAACGATTGGCCCGCTCTCAGTAACCTTTCAGGACAGACAAACAAGGGATACCACGCATGCACGCACTGTTTAGATGACTCTGAAAGTATATACCTGGACAAATGCAGGAAGAATGTGTACCTGGGCCATCGTCGATTTCTTCCGACCAACCATCAATGTCGAAAGAAAGGCAAGCATTTCAAAGGCGAGGCAGATCACCGGAAGAAGCCCGCCATGCGTACCGGTCATCACGTACTTGCTATGGTCAATGATTTACACGTAATCTTTGGAAAGGGTCCCGGCGGACTAGCTGTTCCGAATGACGCTGAGGGACACGCACCCATGTGGAAGAAGAAATCTATATTTTGGGACCTACCCTACTGGAAAGAGCTAGAGGTCTGCTCTTCAATCGACGTGATGCACGTGACGAAGAACCTTTGCGTGAACCTGCTAGGCTTCTTGGGCGTGTATGGGAAGACAAAAGATACACCTGAGGCACGGGAGGACCTGCAACGTTTGCACGAAAAAGACGGCATGCCTCCGAAGCAGTATGAAGGTCCTGCCAGCTACGCTCTTACGAAAGAAGAGAAAGAAATCTTCTTTGAATGCCTGCTCAGTATGAAGGTCCCGACTGGCTTCTCGTCGAATATAAAGGGAATAATAAATATGCCAGAGAAAAAGTTCCAGAACCTAAAGTCTCATGACTGCCACGTGATTATGACGCAACTGCTTCCGGTTGCATTGAGGGGGCTTCTACCGGAAACGTCCGATTAGCCATTGTGAAGCTATGTGCATTCCTCAATGCAATCTCTCAGAAGGTGATCGATCCAGAAATCATACCAAGGCTAAGGAGTGATGTGGCGCAATGTCTTGTCAGTTTCGAGCTGGTGTTCCCACCATCCTTCTTCAATATCATGACGCAAGTCCTAGTTCATCTAGTCGACGAGATTGTCATTCTAGGGCCTGTATTTCTACACAATATGTTCCCCTTTGAGAGGTTCATGGGAGTCCTAAAGAAATATGTCCGTAACCGCGCTAGGCCAGAAGGAAGCATCTCCATGGGCCATCAAACAGAGGATGTCATTGGGTTTTGTGTTGGCTTCATTCCTGGCCTTAAGAAGATAGGTCTCCCTAAATCGCGGTATGAGGGGAGACTGACTGGAAAAGGCACGCTTGGAGGGGACTCAATAATATGCAGGGACGGATATTCTTGGTCTCAAGCACACTACACAGTTCTACAGAACGCTACCTTGGTGACCCCGTATGTCGATGAACACAAGAACAGTCTGCGCTCCAAACACCCGGAGCAGTGTGACGACTGGATTACATGTGAACACATCAGGACTTTCAGCAGTTGGTTGGAAACACGTCTCAGAGGTGACACCACTGTTTGTGATGAGTTGTACTCGTTGTCCAGGGGACCATCTTCGACTGTATTGACTTACAAAGGATACGAGATAAATGGGAATACATTTTACATGATGGCCCAAGATCAAAAGAGCACCAACCAAAACAGCGGTGTCCGCTTTGATGCAGCAACCGAGAGGGGAAAGGACACATATTATGGTTACCTAATGGACATATGGGAACTTGACTACGGACATGATTTTATGGTCCCGTTGTTTAAGTGCAAATGGGTCAATCTGTCAGGAGGCGGGGTACAGGTAGACCCACAGTACGGAATGACAACAGTGGATCTGAACAATCTTGGGTACACTGACGAACCGTTCGTCCTAGCCAATGATGTGGCGCAGGTTATCTATGTGAAGGACATGTCTACCAGACCGAGAAAAAGAAAAGACAAGGAAGCAAATACATCATACGATGAGCCAAAGCGCCACATAGTTCTTTCAGGAAAAAGGGACATTGTGGGAGTGGAGGGCAAGACAGACATGTCTAAAGATATGAAAAGTTTCATGAAATTCCTCCCTTCAAAGTCAAGGCTGACCCAAGCATCCTGATAAACGATGAAGATTATCCATGGTTACGGCGCAATAAGCAAATGACACAAGCGAAGAAAAAGTGAAGACTTTCTCCCGCAACTATTATGATGATACCATGCCAACTTTGTAACAGACGAGTATGATACCATTGTCCATTTTGTACACGAAGTGCATCTAGTTTTTGTCGTAACCCTCTCAACTGTCTTGCACATGCTATGTGGATGAAATGATGATACCATGCCAACTTTCAACCTTTTCAAAGTTCATTTGAAATACTTTTCAATTTTAGGGTCTTATAGCTCAAAATAATTAGTAAATGCATGAAAAATAACAAATGAAGTCAGAAAGGGTTGAAAATTGATGATGTGGCTTTGAATGGTGCATTTTGAACACACAAAAAGTCAGGAGTTCAAATAAGTTTAAAAAAATAAAATCCCTTTGTAACAGACGAGTTTTCGTATGAAATCCTGATACTTCGAAAGAGATTGTCCGTTTTGTACACGAAGTGCATCCAGTTTTTGCCGTAACCCTCTCAACTTTCTTGCACATCCTATGTGGATGAAATGATGATACCATGCCAACTTTCAACCTTTTCAGAGTTCATTTAAAATGCTTTTCAATTTTAGGGTCTTATAGCTCAAAATAATCAGTAAATGCATGAAAAATGGTGCATGAAATGCTTTTCAATTTTCTGTTCAAAACATTATAAGCAACCTCTAGTATTATTGAAACTAAAATTATATAAAATTGATGCAACTAAAATTATCAAAGTATTTTCTGTTCAAAATCATTGAAAGCAAAAATAATTTTCATAAAGAACTTTTTTTGTTAGAAACTTTAATAGCAAAAAGAATTATCATAAAGTAAAATAAATAAGTAATTAGAAACAAAATAAAATAAAATAAATAAGTTTTTTGTTGTAAGTAGAAACAAAACAAAATAAATAAAGCAAAAAAGAAAACAAAAAAACAGGCAAAAAATAAAAATTATGCCACCTACTGGGCCACCACGGCCTGAATACGACTAGAAACCCATCCATGGGCCAGGATTCAGGCCCGCAGAAGGCCCAGTAGGCCCACAGGCATGTACAGAGAGGTTAGGCCCGTAAGCCTGCTTTAGAGAGGAGCTCGACAGCTCAGGCGCACCGCACCTTATAAACAGGTGCGGCTCTCTCTCAGCTAGCGAGGTGGGACTAAACTCCCACCACCACGCCGCTGTGCAAGGCTTTCCGTCCCGGTTGGTGCCATGAACCGGGACCAATGGCTTTGCTATATAAGCAAACACTTAGTAAAATTTTCAGTTTTCATCGCCAGTTGCCTCCGCCCCCCCCCCACCGTCAGGCTGCTCCACCTCGCCATCTACGCCGCCGCCAACGCCGTCGCCTCCCCGAGCCCGCGCTGTCCTCGTCGCCGGCATCCCTGAGCCCGCCGTCCTCGTCGTCCCCATCGCCGCGTGCCTCCCCGAGCCCACCCCTCCACGTCCCCATCGCCGCCTGCCGTCCCGAGACCGCCGTCCCCGTCACCGCGTGCCGCCCCGAGCCTGCCGTCCTCGTCGTCGGACTCCTGCCATCGCCGCCCCCCTCGAAGTGAGCCCCCCCTTTCCCATGGTCCCGATCGAGCGCCGCTCCTGCGCCCGAGTGCCCCTTGCTCTCTGCCCCTGCTCCATGGTCGCCGCCGGCCCCGACGCATTGAAGAGCAGAAGGAGAGGAGAAGGAGAGGAGAGGAGAAGGAGTGGAGCAGAAGCAAGACGCCGTCCAATTTTCTGAAATTTCTGATTTTTTTTACAGATATGAACAGTGCATATAGAGGGTGTTTGATCAAATGCAAGATGGCTTTGGGCATTTTTAGAATTTATGATATTTTTTGTGGTGAGGTACTGATGCAAGACAAAGGTGATGGCAAAATTTCAGAATTTTTGGATTGGTTTAGAATAGGTTTTCAGCAAGGAATTTGAATCTGGTTCAAGTTTCATTTGAATGAAATTTGAAAATTTTGAACTATGGATCAGAAGGTTTTTGGTGAAATGGAGTGTGGGTACTGTCATGAAGTTGGAGTAATTTTTGTGGTTGTAAAAGAGTTAGGAAAATTTAGAATGTGCTAAATATGTCAAAAAATGTTTTTTGTTCATATACAAAAAGTTTTTATATATGACTATGGATATATGAGCAATGATAATCCATGGATGTATGCATTTATATATATGAGAAACGATGTTCATAGAATATTTACCAAGTATATATGTATTTTTGTTCATAGCATTTTTTCCATTTATATATGTATGTGGCTATAGATGGATATATATGAGAAATGATGATCCATGGAAAAGTTTTATATATGCAAAAGTTACATTTTTAGAAAAAATTTATATATCTAGCTAGGAAAGGAAGAAGAAGAAAAAGAAGGAGAGGAAAAAGGAAAATAAGAAGAGGAAGAAAGGAGAAGAAGAGGAGAGGAAGAAGAGGAGAAATAAATAAGAAGAGGAAAAAAGAAGAAAAAGAAGAGGAGAAGAAGAAAGGAATAGAAGAGAAGAAGAAAAAATAAAAAAAATTCTATTTTTTCTTCTTCTCTCCTCTATTCCTTTCTTCTTCTCCTCTTTTTTTTTCTTCTTTTTTTTCTTCGATCTTCTCCTCTATTCCTTTCTTCTTCTCCTCTTTTTATTTCTTCTTCGTTTTCTTATGTTTTATCGGGTCTGTCGTCGTCGATATACCCCTCTCCCGATAACTTCAACACGAGGGGGGTCGATATACCCCCTCCCCGATAATATTATTTTCCCATGTACCTATGTCGTCGTTGTCGATATAACCCCCTCCCGATAACTTCAACACGTGGGGGGGGTCGATATACCCCCTCCCCGATAACATTATTTTCCCATGTATGTATGTCGTCGTTGTCGATATATATAACTCCCTCCCAGATAACTTCGACATGATGGACGGTCGATATTTATACCCCCTCTCGACCGTGATAACTTATACCACGGGAGCACCCCCCGGCCCTCTCGCTCGACCAAATTTCTCGAGGACACCCAAACCCTAGAAAAAAACGATGTCAGTCTCCTACCCCCTCCCGCCGCGCCCCTACCCTTGAAGCGTTGCCGAGGCCACCCCAAACCCGGAATAAGCTAGGTCTACGTTTGCACTAATATATCCACCTGCTGTCATGTTTGTGTAATAATTGCCATGTTGTAATATTTGCAGAAACAATGGAGCACGGACGAGACGAGCAAGCAGAAGAGGTGTTGGGGGACATAATCTTAGCCGGAGGTGATATCTTGTCGTATCTTAACGACAATGATGGTCTGGAAGAACAGGGTGAAGAAGCAGGCTACGGTGATCGAAGAGTGGAGGAGGAAAGACATGATTATGATGGCTCCGGTGACCCAATGCTGGTGCAAGAAGGAGCCCATGGTGACGGCTCCGGTGACCGAACAGAGTCCGGCCAGGTAAATATATTAGTTAAGCCTGTGCTGACTAGCTAATTGATGCATTCATTGTTTTGGTATGTACACATATTAATTAACACTCGTCTTTCTTCTTTTTTCTAGCCCTCTGGATCGAGCACAACTTCGGTAAAGAGACGAGGCCCGAAGAGAAAGTTGCGCTCGGATGAAAGGTTTGAGATCACAGCAATCGCGCGCGATGGCCAACCGATTGAACCCATCCGGACAAAGGATGCATTTGCTGCTCAGTGCAGGGTTCTAGTTAGGGACAAGATCCCGATCAGCATCCATCAATGGTATAAGCCTAAGAAGGAAGACCCTGAGGAGTCTTATGTCAATGATATGCAGAAAGATGATCTTTGGACTGAGCTGAAGGCAAATTTCATCCTACCGCCAGAGGAGGATCCGGAGAAGCCAGTTAAAGAGCAATTAATCAAGTCTCATGCTCTTAAGAAGATGGCAGACCTATTCAGGAGGTGGAAGAATGAGCTGAAAACGTTTGTCGACAAAGAAGAGACACCAGAATTCATCGGCCGGTATGAGAAGATCAGAGATCACTGGCCCGCATTTGTGGCCCACAAGACATCGGAAAAGAGTAAGAAGATGTCAGCGACAAACAAGAAGAATGCTGCGAAGAAGAAGCTTCACCATCGCACGGGGTCAGGTGGCTACCTCAAAGCCCGGCCTAAGTGGGCGAAGGCTGAGAATGATCTGCTTGAAAAAGGGATCGAACCACAGACAATGAACTGGACAGACCGTTGCTGGACTTGGTTCTTCGGGGCTGGCGGAACCTTGGACCCTGTATCAGGGAGGTGCGTTTGGATGAACGAGCTTTTGAGAATACCAGTCATGAAGATTCAGCAATATATCGATGCAGCGCAGGAAGGGACGTTCGTTCCAGACAGAGAGAACGACGAGCTCACAATGGCCCTCGGGAATCCAGAGCACCCTGGACGGACACGAGGCACGCCAAGCTCCGTTCCGTGGAAGGCTGGTTTTCCGGACGCAGGCGGTTACAAAAGCCAGGAGAGGAGGAAAAAATGGAGCAGACCCAAATTCAGAAGCTGCACGAAAGGGTTCAAGCGCTAGAGGAACGAGACGGCAATCGACATGCCGAAACTACCCCCGAAGCTACCCCGCCATCTCAGCAGAGAAGCAGCGTGGCTTCCACCGAGCTGCTTCAGCCGGAGCATGTCTTGACGGCTCCTGCTAGCTACCCCGTGGTTGCTATCACGGAGTCTCAACATTGCCACCTTATGGCGCAATGGCAGAACTTCAAAGTCAAGGCGGCTGTTGGCTCTGTTTTACCTCCTGAACCCGGCGCAACCTACCACTGCCGGCCGATTCCAGAAGGATATGCTAGGGTGATGGTGGATGAAATAACGGAGGGATTTGGGGACCTCCAGCTTGACCACCCTACCGGTGAAGGGGAGACTCGGCTGGGTTTAGCTCTGAAGACTCCGTGCCTATGGCGGAAGGAGCTCATTAACCTTCCGAACTGGACGCCTTCGGCGTGTAAGGGCACTCCGCCACCGCCTCCTCCTCCGGCGGGTGATCAGGGCACTCAGCCTACTTCTCCGGCACGTGGCGGCACTCCGCCTCCTCCTCCGCCTCCTCCTCAGGCGAGTGATCAGGGCACTCAGCCTCCTTCTCCGGCGCGTGGCGGCACTCCGCCTCCTTCTCCGCCTCCGCCGGCGTGCCAGAGCAGCCAGCCTCCTCCTTCTCCGCCTCGTCAGCAAGGGCGGAAGAGACCCGCCGCCGCTCCGGCTGCTCCGGCGCGTCGTAGTCCTTCTCCGCGTCGTAAGCAAGGAAAGAAGACAGTCGCAGCCGCTCCGTCTGCTCTGCCGGCGTCTAGCAATACAGCTGCCAGAGGCGGGAGGTAATACAGATTCGGTCCTTCTCTGAAGACTCCAGAGAAGTTACCATACGAGAGGACCGAGGAGGAGAACGCAAAGATCGTGCGAGCCAAACTGAAGAACTTCTTTGAAGGGGTGAAAGCAAAGAAACATCCACCTCCGGAGGAGAAGGTAGATCCGGTGATAGCGAAGCGCACTCTGGATGCCCTGACAAAACCACCAAAGTCTCCGTCGAAAGGAAACTATGAGCGCATTATTGCAAAGATATTTGTCGAAGCGGAGCGGTCGGGAAGTACTGTCAGTGATCAAAGGTTAAAAGAACGACGAGCTAGGAAAAAAATTGCCCAGCTCGGCGAACAAGCGAACCAATCATGCCCCCCGCTCAAGGTGTCTAAAGACATCGTCGCTAATGATCCGAGGATGGTGGCCGGTTATAGCAATCTTGGAGATTACCTGCCCGACGTTGTACATTATGAAATCATGGAGGTGGACGAACACAAATACCATTACGGGAAGCCTCTCGTCAATGATGAAAGATCTCTAACAACGATGATGCGAAGATTACATGATTGGTACATGAAAACCTGCAGAGAGTCTGATGGGATGATACTTTGACGCTGAGAGTTAAACCGGAGCATGACCTCGTTGGAATTGAACTGCTCAATGTTCCATTTGAGGAGTTCTTCCAGTTTTCAATCAAAAGGCCCTCGATAAATCAACGATCACTTGCTACTGTCTGTAAGTAGTACTACTTCTGTCATTAAGTCTCTCGATATAGGTCAGCTCTTTCATTGCATGTATTTATAATTATGCTCACTATATTATGCAGATTGAAGATCGCCGAATTGAAGAAAAGACAAATCGATGATATTGGGTTCATTAACACAAATCTCATAGATGCATATACGGTTGAAAAACATGCCAAAGAAGCCGAGGCCAACTTGCTACGATCGTTGGTATTAAATCAAAACAAAGATATAATACTCTTTCCTTACAACTTCAAGTGAGTGTTACTGTCTTGTGCATATTCGGTTTCCCTTATTAGTCCAGGTTATGGTAATGTAATTGATGACTTATGCATGCATGCGCAGCTTCCACTATATTCTCCTAGAGATTAAGCTTGAGCAGGGAGTAGTAACCGTCTTAGACTCGAGACGAAAAGATCCCCAGGACTATGCGGACATGACTCAAATGCTCGAGAAGTAAGTTAAATCGATCATTATCCACCATATCAGCAACTTTGTTCATTTCCTGATATCAAGTAATTGTTTTCTTTGTCTGGCAGGGTTTGGAGAAAATTCACCACAAAAGCTCCGGGACTGCCGAAGAAGCTGCAATTTAGACACCCGAAAGTAAGTACTATAGTAGCATGTTCCGCACATCTCCTAGTGATTCAAGCGCTAGTTTCATCAATACCATTTAGCATGCTTGCTTATCAGTTAGATTGACCTTTATTTCTTGTAAAGTGGTTGTGGCAGGAATAAGGGAATGATTTCTGTGGATACTACGTTTGCGAGTCTATCCGCCACACGACCTGTGAGCGGGGCTACTCTGACGAACAATATGAAGTGCGTAAGCAATAATATTCACAATTTTATTTTATTACCATCATTTGTGTCGAGTTTCATTTATTCATATATATGTGTATTGACCCCCTTCTTCAAATTAGATGTTTCGGATGCGGGATGAACTCCTAGCAGAAGATCGTATGCGAGCAATTCAAGAGGAATTGGCGGCATTCTTCCTTGACCACGTGATCGCTGAAAACGGAGAATACTATGTGGACCATGTGTTCGTACAATTTGATTAGGAGATTATATTGTAAGAGATAATTATTGTATATATGTAGCCGGTAGTGTCAGATAGATATACGAGAACTTGTTGTTCGACCAATCTCTCGGAGAAGGAGATGTGGTCGATATCACTTCTCTCTGTATGCATATGTTCATGACGATCTTCTGTTTCCTTCATTTGCTTACTAGCTAGCGTGTCTAGTCCTCTCCATACGTATATAGTACGTAGCGTCGACCAAGCACGGAGATAAGAGAGGACACTTCTCTCTATTAATTAGCTAGCTAACACAATATATTAAACACCTAAATTAACCCCCCAAAACCACCCCCTTTCAAAAAAACAAAAACCCCAGCCCCTGAAATGCTGACGCGTGGATGCCTATTGGTCCCGGTTGGTGACACCAACCGAGACAAAAGGCCCTGCCTATTCCAAAGGCCCCCCTGCCTGGGCTGGCAGTAGCGGCCACGTGGAGGACCTTCTGTCCCGGTTCGTGTAAGAACCGGGACTAAAGGGTTAGGGCTTTAGTAACGACCCTTTAGTCCCGGTTCGAAAACCGGGACAAAAGGCCCTTACCAACCGGGGTAAAAGCCCCTTTTTCTACTAATTGGCCGCGCTCCGCCCTGTCAAGCCCGAGCCGGAGGAGACGCCGCTCGGTCGCCGCACCCGCAGCGGTGCCCTCGTCATCAACGAGGGTGCCCGGCCCTCCCCGCCTGGCCCGGCTCCGGGGAGGCGTTCCCTTCGCCTGGTCCGGCCGAAGCCCGAGCTTCTCCCGGTGAAGCCGGAGCACGTCGAGATGGCAGCCCCCGACGACGAGTCCGCCCTCAAGTGGGTGAAGGAGGACTACGTTCGTGAGCAGGTCCGCCGCCAGTGCCGGGCGTACGCGGAGCTCCAGGCCCGGCGCCGCGGGCGCGAGGAGGGCGGCGTCATCGTCCTCGACAGCGATGAGGAGGCCGAGGCCGGGCCGTCCAGCGCGCCACCGCGCCTCGCCGACCCTGGCGAGGGCTGCAGCAGCGACGTCGCCGGCCCAAGCCAGCCGCGCGACGATGACGGCGACGACGGCGACTACACCCGCTTCTACAGGCTTCTCGGCATGTAGATGGCGGCGGCGGCGGCGGCGGACGGTGGCGGCTAGGCGTAGTTTAGGCGTAGTTCAGTCGTAGTTTGCATGTTTTCATGTTTTATGTACAAATTTGAATGAAGTTTCGCCGAGTTCGTGCAAATGTCGCCGAGTTTCCATATATTTTGTACACAACATCGCCTCACCTGGGGCGATCGGTGGGCCGACGACTGGGAGCTAGGTCGCCCCCACGCACCAATCTAGCGCCGGCTCGTCCCCAAGGGGCTCTTTTTCACCTTCCTGGGAGCCGAACGGCTGGAGATGCTCTGAGGCTGTGTATGTAATCTTGCACGCCCCATGCATGCTTGTCAGGTTCCACGTCGAATAATTCTGAGCATGCATCCCGGCGTTTAATTTGTGGTGCAGACCCGCTGGAGCGGTCAACGAAATCGTCTATGACGCCGGCTGCACCATAAGCCCTTTATTTTTGCACCATAATTAAGCCTTTCTATAATTACACTCACTTGTTATTTTAGCAACCTTGGGCAAAAAACCTTCTTCAACAACCTTTGTATAAGTGGTCTTCAATCTACTTCTTTTAAAAGCTTGCTAAATCTACAATCCCACTTTGCATATTTACAAACTCAAAAGGCACTTGCTGAATTTTGACAAGGCTTCGTAAAAATGGCCTCCTCCATACTTTTATCTCAATGACTAGTGGGTCAGTCTGTGTGATGTGTACGTGTATGTATGTGCTGCGTGTGTGCATCGTGTGTACGTGTACATGCGTGTATCTGTGTGCTGCATGTGTGGGTTGTGTGTACAACTGTACGTGTTACGCGTGTGTATGTGTACATGTACATGTACACATCTACGTACACATGTATGTGTGTGGACATGTATGCATGTGTGAACGTGTACGTGTGTGGACACCACACGCGTACACGTGATAATATACATATGATATGTCTATAACAAACTGTCCTCACATGTCATTGTGCATTTTATGCAAATATAGCAATGCGATATACAAAGTCTACCAAGGCAAAGAACATGTTAGCTTTGTAAACCTTCTCTCTCCTCTTGTTATAATATCCTTTTATAGCAATCCAATATAAAAAGGCTGTTGGAGATGCTCTTAGTCGGTATCATATATTTGGAACTAGCAAACATGATGATGTGGTAGACAATTAAAAAAGAGAAAAGGGGTTAAAGTAACATATGCAGACAATTAAAGAAGAGATAAACAGCTTAGTATGTGTTATGCATGGTAATAAATAAAATTATATATAATACGAGTTTATTATACTATACACTATGAACATAGTATCACAGACTTGTACCATATGCATGGTATTAATATATGGTACTCTCAACTATGTATAGTCTAACTTGCTCGAATCATGTCTGACTGCATTGTTTTGGGGGTCACCACTCACAAGAAGTTGCGTAGCCAAGACAAACATATGCTGAAGTCTGAACAATGCCCAATAATGATTACTTTAGCTACATTCAACATAGGATTATTAGGGCATTTTCAAGGCGGACCCGTAAACCTCCTGTAATCGTTCGGACCATGCTGTTCGGACTGCCGAAGCCATCCAATGCGGTTCTGTATCGGTTCACGGGGGACACGATTTCTCTCGCAAACCAAAGACAAAAGTGGGGAAGGTTTGTGGGCCAAAAACCCATCCCCGTCCCGCGCCCACATCACGCCCGACGCCAGTTGCCCGCATTCATGCTGGTATAGAGCGCGCCGCTCCGCATTGAAGGAGGCTCAGGGCGGACGCGACCTCTCACTGCCTCCGTCATTGAAGCGGCGCGCCGGCCAAGGGCGCCACCCGCTGCACACCTAGTTGAACAAGCCTGCTCGCCGCATTCATACGCCTCCATTAACCCGGCTTGAAAGCCGAGAAATCTACTCTGGCCACACGTCTGCTCATGAGTGGGCCGACATTAAACGCAACGCCGGCCGAACTCCTCTCTTCCGCCCTCTATTTAAACGAGGCTAGACACCGGACAAGAATCACAACCCTCCACCGCTCCCCCATCTCCTCCTTCACCACTCTTCTGATGGCTTCCGAAGAGCAGTTCTCCGGCATACAATCCGGCTGGGTGGCCCGCCGAGCCCGCCAGATACGAGCGAGGCAACTCGCTGCTCCACCTCCCTCCGACGGAGGCAGTTGCATCCCCAAGCCAGCATGTGATTCAGCAACTCGCCGCTCTAGGCCAGCTCGATAAGGAGTGGCGAGTTGCTCCATGGCTGCACAATGGGGAGCACGTCGGCATGGGCATCGCCGCATCCAGTGCCTGCGACCGCGCCATCCGCCGTCAACGCGCGCGTAGCCGTGCGATGCATGCAGAGAAAGAAGCCGCATGCGCGGATGTCGAGGATGTGACGGCCGGTACGTCCGCGCCCGCCGCCATCATCGAGGAGAAGTAGGACACAGGAGGCTGCCGCCGCTTAGTCCCATGAAGGCCACCTCCGAGGCGACGCCTGCGTACACAGGTGGTGTCTTGCCCAGTCTTTATCTCAGACCACCCTGGGCACACCCGTCTGGGCTCCATAGAAGCACCTTCCCCTCCAGCCGAAGCGCCCTCTTTGCCACTCCAATGAGCGGCGTAGCCGGGCATAGGGAAGATACGGGGGAAGAATATGCCTCCGAGACTCCCGGCAGTCCGATAAGCGGGTTGCTGGACATGGGGAAGACAAAGGGATCCGCCGTGAACGGCCGCAAACTAGTGTAGTGTATCCGTGTCATGTGTCATGGGAATAGAGCTCCCCGTGATCGTACGTGCATATAGTTTTACCTTTTTAGTTAAAACATGTCCAAAATGTAACCGTTTTCATCCGGTTTGTATGAAATCCGTCATGCTTGTATGAAATCCGGACGTGTTTGCATGGATTTCATCCGTTTTGTTGACAAAGAGTTTGAAATGTATGCAGCTAGCGTTAGATGGCGTGCTCTCACATCCGTGTTCGCGAATTCATCCTCCCTGTCCATGGATGTACGCACGAAGAAATATGCGGGTTGCCGTTGCAAATGCCCTACATGGGCACTCCACAAGGCAAGGAGTCGGCCAACGCAAGCATCTGACCGGTTCGCCTGTGGGCCATTGGAGCATCTCACACATAGCTATTAGATTCGTGTGCTCCTTGTCCATGGGTTCTCTCCGCAGCCGCACAACTTCATTTGCCCCCTGCCGGTCTCGCGCACGTGCGCGCGCGCGCACACAGAGAGAGAGAGGGGACAAATAGACGCGATGTGAACTTCGACGAGAAGACCTCACGGCTCATGTGCTACACCCACACTCGGTGTAGCCGACACATCCGCCCTAGGCCGCTACTCATCCTCTGCTACAATTGTTGTAGCACAGCCGCTCGTTGGTTCTAGTTTCTGTTGCCAATGGTTTCATCTTTGCCGCCGAAGTTACAGCTCTGTCACCCACCGGTTTCAGCATGTAGCCACCGAGGTTGCAGCATCAGCAGCGGCTGGTTCAAGCCAGCGTCACCACAATCATAACATCAACTGGCATTCGTCTCCAGCACCGATAATATCCCCCACCCCCTGTCCCTTCTCATGAAAGAGAGAAGAGAAGTGATGTGTTTTTCTTATCCTAATCCTTGTGACAACAATTCTAGCTCTACAAAATCTAGTCTCTTCAGATGAGGACACTTTTTTTGCGGGGAAAACTTTCAATCTATTCATCTTCAATCATCGTAGTACAACAAATACTAAAAATAATAAAAATTACATTCAAATCCGTAAACCACCTAGCGATGACTACAAGCATTGAAGCGAGTTGAAGGCACGCCACTGTCATCGGCCCTCCCTCACTGCAGCCGGGCAAAACTTGTTGTAGTAGAAAGTTGAGAAGTCGTCGTGATAAGGCCTCATAGGATCAACGCCAGCAACGGTTGCGATGAAGAGTAGCATAAATCAGAAGGATCCAACCAAAAGACACACGAACATAGAGGAACGATGAACAGATCCGAAGAAATCCACCAAAGACAGATCCGCTGCACATAAACCTTCACACACCTACATACGATGCTAGACGCACCACCAGAACGGGGGCTAGACGGGAAGACTTTTATTCCATCTTCAAGGGGCCGTCACCGTCTCGTTTTCCTGAGCAGAACACAAACCCTACATAACTCAAAAAAAGATCTAAAATCGGAACCCTCCCACCATCAAAGACAAGGATCCACTCTGTCCCCATGGCCCTAAGGCCACCGGAGACGAGGCGGACCACCAACAGCACCGACGGGAGGCGGAGGAACCCTAGCTAGCTCTTTTTTGGGGGAGGTGGAGGCTACGGCGCGATGGAGTCCACCCTCGTCCCAAGATGCAAAGTCATAAATTTTGACTTATTCAGTTTTACCACCGAGTTCTCCACCTCTTGGAAATTTATTTTTTGTTCAAACAGTAAAATTGGAAGACACACAAAACAAATACCAAAACTCTACATATAGAAGCCCATGCATTTTCTTCTCCTGTTTTGAGCGGACACCATTCATCCATTCCAATACTGGGACCTATCCCGCCGAGTAATTTCCGGCGAAGATGAGATGCAACGAAGACGATTGTACGTCGTCGATCGACCCTTGTGGGCCAGTATTTTTAGCCGCAAGGAAATCAACACGTACAGAGCTAGCCAAGCGGAACGTCAGTGTTGCAGTGCTGTCGCCACCAGCGGCAGCGACAATGCCGCTAACACAGTCAGGAAGGTCCATCGCGCTTACCGGGGGGAAGGAGGGAAGGGGGGAGCGTGGGCCTAAGAAGGAAGAGCATGGAGCCCGGTGTCTTGAACGATGGCAGCTTCTTCCTCAACATTAGGGCACAACAGATGGCGAGAGCCCTGAAGTTTGATTGGGCGCCGCAGACAACCGGAGATGCAATGATGAGGCCTGACGAGGGCTGTCACAGGCGAGGGACTTTACAAAGTTACAAATCAAACAACACTTCTGCTTCGGTACACCCCCCTAAACACATCGACGACTGAGATTATTCCATACCCCTTCATAATAAAGGACGTGATGGTCCTTTCTTCAAAGTTTTGTTTTAGAAAAGTCTTTTCTTTAAAGTACGTTCACTGGGAGAACGAATGGGGGCGTAGAGCCAAGAAGTCCCGTTCACTGGGAGAAAAATTAACGAGAAAAAGGGAGGCCACCGGGAATCGAACATAAATATACGTAGTCTATGTGGACGCGCTCTAACCACTGTGACAACCAATCTGCTCTGCTAGAATTCCAGCGCGAATCATTAAGAAACTAAAGATCGTGGCAAAATTTAAAACAAGAGCTCGCAAAATTAAGATAAACCAAAGTGTGCAATAGGGGTCGAACCAGGGACATCGCACCAGTCAATCATGACAGTAGCCACTATACCAACTGAGATTTCATGTCCAAAAAGGTAACCCAGTCTATATGAACCATAAGCTGCTACAATTTTTTTTTAAATTCGGACCTCATTTTCTAATTGGACAAGGTATATATTTATAGAAACGCGGTTATTTAAAAATTTGTGATATTTTAAAAAGAGCTAGAACATTTTGTGAAAACGTGAACATTTTTTGGGAATCATAAAAGGAACAAAACTAAAAATGATAACATTTTTTGGAATTGCAAACAATTTTTTGGGAGACTCGAACACAAATTTGTGTTTTCAAAAATACCTAAAACATTTTGTGAGAACGCGAGTTTTGGGAATCTCAAACATTTGTTTTACAAAGGAAAAAAGCAATGAAAAGGAGAACATTTTTTGAAAAACAGGAACTAAACTGAAAACACAAACCTTTTACAAAATTATGAACAATTGTTTCAAAGTGTGAACATTTTTTTGAAACTCCCAAACATTTATTGAATTTCCAAACAATTGTTGAAATCAAGAATATTTTGGAATTTGGGAACAAATTTTGTAACCTCATCGTCTTGATTACACTACTTGCCATCCGACTATGCTGTCGCTCGTGATATTTAAAAGCAGGAAATATATAAGGGTCAACTACTGTATCGATGGAAGAAAACCTGCATTCGTTTACCATGCCTACATGTATACGCATGCACACACGCATGTTATCAAGAAACATGTTTTCTCAAAAATGATAAGAATAAACTAATTTTTTAAATCTTTTTCAACGAGAACTTTATTGACTTTGTGTACAAATTATGTCAAAAAAATTAAAAATGTGAAAAAAGGAAAAAGGAAAAGAAACAAGAGAAACAATAAATTAAAAATATAAATATAAAATATAAATGACAACAAATTTTGCCAGTAGTTGGGCATGCCGAATGTTGTCCCCCATGCAAGCTTTGAACGAATTCGATCTTGTGTTTTAGGGTTTATTCACCGAGAAGTCCAGAAAAAAACATAAAAATGTCAGAAACCAACATGCATGCTGGCCATGGTGATGCCAGGGTGTGAAAAAATTGAGTGAGTTCGGAGGTGAAAAAAAAAGTGGTTCAAAACATGCCCTTCCGACCTACCTGAACTTACACAGTGTGTCTAGTTGCAAGCATAAAACCACTGAAAAAAGTTCAATGTGCTCATGAAATTTTTAAAAAGCTCACAAATTTGAAATAAAACCGCAGACTCAAAAACGTTCATGAATTTCAAGTAAAATCGAAGACTAAAAATCATGAATTTGAAAAAACAAGTCATGAGTTCGTAAAAAGTTCATTTAAAAAATCATAAATTTTTAAAATTAACGAATTTTATAAAGTTCTGCGAATTAATTATAGAAAGAAAAATGTTAAGAAATAAGCAAAAAAAGTAAAAAAAAACCAAAGGAAAACGGCCAAACTGAAAAAATAATTAGATGGGAAATGCGTGTTTTTTTATTAGCATTATACTGCGATAAGTAGCAGGAAAGAAGTTTTACGGCACAACAATTGAACTACCGTAGTGGTTGCCGGCTTCACGTGGAGAGGTGGCTGGTGTGGGTTCGAATCCCACTTACACAGCATGTACTTTTTGAAGTGAAGTCTAATAAAACGAAAGAAACAAAATGACATTGTATTGACGCCTAGGCTAACGTATATCCGTATATATCACACAAACTGTATACGATACGTTAAAAGTCCATACTGCCCTTTATACGTTTTGTGAGGGGGTGTACCGAAGCGGATCTCATCAAACAAATAATCAAACTACCCAGCTAATCAACGGCTGAGATGATTCAATACTACCCGGTGGTCCTCCAAGTATGTAAAAAATATGCCTTGCTCTTGCTGCAGCTATAATTATAAGGCGACTACTAGGCGCCAGCGCGACGGCCGAAATTTTCGGCCGGTCTGCGCCCTAGCGTTGGATATATGCACACGTAACTGTCAGATCCAGAGTAGAAAAGAAAAAAAAAATATCCCCTCTTCGCTCACGTACAACTCCATGATCTCTCACCGCCTCGTGCTAGCAGCTCGCCGGAGCCACTCGTCGGCGCGCTCGCCAAAGCCGCTTGCCAGTTGTAGCACCCGTGCTCACTGGTCCGCCCCAACGCCTCCCGCTAGCAGCTTGTCGAGCGAGCGCGGAGCCGCTCGTCGGCGCGCTCGCCGCAGCCGCTTGTCGGTTGTAGCACTGGTGCTCACTGGTCCGCCCCGACGCCTCCCGCTAGCAGCTTGCTGGAGCCGTTCCTCGGCGCGCTCGCCAGAGTCGCTTGCGGCCGGTGCTCACTGGTCCGCCACGACGCAACAATTTGTAGTGTCGGTTCCAGCAAAAATCAAATACAACGGTAGCAAAAAACGAAGACGGTGGTAGCAAATTTGGAGTGATTCCCAGCAAAAGAAGATGAATCCAACAAAAAAAATCAAAAGCTAGGGTGGTAGCAAAAATCAACGACCGTGGTAGCACAGAACAAAAACCGCGGTAACACAAAAATTGAAGTACTGGTTCTAGATGCTTCTGGCAAAAATATATCAAAAATAGTGTGGTAGCAAAAATCGAAGACAGTGATAGCAAAAATCGAAGACGGTGGTAACAAAAATTTGGTACACTCGTTCCATCAAACAAAAAACATGGTAGCCCGCCATCTCCACTGCCGGCAACGCTGGTTGCAGTTTTTCGCCGGCGTGGTTGCAGCTTTTGGCCGGCATGGTTCCGGCAAAATAGCCAGCCGGTTGCAGCACCGGAGCCCGCCATCTCCATCGCCGGCAACGCTGGTTGCAACTTTTCGTCGGCATGGTTCCAGCTTTTCGACGGCATGGTTCCCGCAAAAAAGTCGGCCAGTTGCAGCACCGGAGGTGTTGTCTCCATCACCGACGGCTGCTGGTTTTGCAGCGCTAATGGACTGTTGTCGGGTCACCGCCAGGCTGTTCCAGCTGTGCGCCTGTGCCTTGCCACACCACCCGTCCCATGGCCACCGACGCTCTCCATTTGCATCACCGTCCCACATCACACCGCCCCTCCCGCATCCATGGGTTGGGCGAGGGAGGAGCTGCGCGAGCACCGCAGTAGGACAACTCGCCGGGGAAGATTGCTGTGGCCTGGCCGCCTGGCTAGCCATGGCTAGCAAAGAGTGGTTGTGGTGGGATGGGATTGAAATTAGAGAGAAAGGATAAGAGGATGAGGGAAGGTGGTGTGGTGGACCCATATGTCCACGGAGAGCCATTGAAAAAGGTTGTGACGCGGCGCGACGGGCCGAGCGTTCGGCCGGCGCCCCGGCCACAAACGTTTCCCTAATTATAAACCCAGCTGAGCTGCTGTGGAAAAGAAACATCATTCTTCAGTGAACTGAACAGTCAGTGAAGCAGCCTCTCGTGTAGGAAGCGCCGCGCGGCTGTGATGGTTCATCCGTTGCATGCCCTCCATGAGCTGCTGCTGCAAGCGAGGTCTCCACATGCGGCCCTAGGACTGGTCTTTGTCCTGCTCGTCTGCCCTCTTCTTGTCCTCCTGGTCGTGCGCCGCCTCGCGACGCCGTCGACGGCCGCGGTCACCACGAGAGCCAGAGAAGAGCTGCTGAGCAGGCTGCCTTCTCCCAGCAAGAGGCTCCCCGTCATCGGCCACCTTCACCTCGTCGGCTCCCTCCCGCACATCTCCCTCCGAGACCTCGCCGCCAAGCATGGCCGCGACGGCCTCATGCTCCTCCGCCTCGGCGCCGTTCCGACGCTCGTGGTGTCCTCGCCGAGCGCCGCAGAGGCGGTGCTGCGCACGCATGACCACGTCTTCGCGTCCCGGCCCTACTCCCCGGTCACTGAAATCCTCTTCTACGGCCCCTCGGACGTCGCCTTCTGCCCCTACGGCGAGCACTGGCGGCAGGTCAAGAAGATCGCCACCACGCACCTTCTCACCAACAAGAAGGTCCGCTCCTACCGCCATGCCCGCGAGCACGAGGTGGGTAACCATGCATCAATTTCTTTTTGCATGTTTGCTATCTTTTCAGTTGCCTGAATTTTCTTTATGCGTTCTGTCGATTATTTTGTTTCTTAGATAGATTGTTGTTTTTCTGCTGTCCATGAGATCCGGTCCTCGGACAAGCATGGACAAGCACACACACATCTATCCGATGACTGTGTCATGGGGCCTCTGCGAAAATGGTTTCTCTAGCGCTATCCTTTTTCTTCTCAAATGATAATTGCTACACATGTGATACGAACAATCCCGGCCCTGATGTTTTTTATAACTGAAGTTGCCATCCAAAAACAAAAACAAATTAAAAAAAAAAACTAGAGTTGCCATCTGAGTCGGAGCGTTATCGGTATCTATTGGTGTGGTTCGTATTAATAATTTTTTTTATGCTATGTGGTTCACACTAATAGGATGCTGCCAGCTAGGTTCTGTATGGCCGGGCTATCCTGATACAGTATACTATATTCTCTTTTTCTGAGAAACCAGTATACTGTATACTTTACTCCAATCTTAGCTTTTGCAACGTTTGTATTTCAGCGCCAGGCCCCACTACGGTCCCATCACATTCTGCTTTTGAAGCGTCCATATATCTAGGACCGAGCCCAGTCACAGGCCCAGAACGTTCTGATCCTGCCGACAGTCATCCCTTGCAAGGGGTGTTTCTTCACCTAAAAAAAAAAGAGAGCAAGGGATGTTTCTTGTTAGGAGTAGATTACTTAGCTACTTAATAATATATTTACTTCAGTTAATTTAGTACAATTCAAAGGTATTATTTTAATTACAATATATATGTAAAATTCCAAAAGGAAAGATTTTAGTTATTTCAAATATTAAATTTCACTTGTTTTAAAAACTATTTTCACTCAGTTCAAACATTCAGTTTCAATTTTTGCAAAAAGCTGGCTACAAATATTATTTCGAAAGACCAATTTCAACTTTTTAAAAATACTGATTTCAATTAATTTGTAAGAAAAAATTCAATTATTTCAAACGATTGATTTCAATTGTTATTTCAAAAGGCCCGTTTTAGTTATTTCAAAACGCCATTTCAATTTAAACTAAACATCCATTTTAGTTATTTCAAAAGAGCGGTTTCAATTTGTTCAAAATATTACTTTAAATAGTTACAAAATACCAATGATTTCATAAGGCCCATTTCAATTATTTCAAAAGATCAATGAAAATGAAAATGGTATTAATTCCAAAAAAATAGATTTTCGTTATTCTAGTTCCATACTTCACAAAATAATAAAACTGATTATTTCCACTTGTTTGTTTCACAAAATTACATCTATTTCAATTCCATATTTTTTAAATAATCAGTGTCACTCTTTTGAAATAATCAGTTTCACATTTTTCAAAAAACAGTTTGACAAGGATGGACCAATTTCATTGACAGAAATACAAAAAAAGAATTCCATCAACTTTTACTCAATTGATATCTGAATAAACACAAAATAGGCATTCCACTTCCATAAATCCACCATGACTTTACTTTCTATAACACTATTTCACTTTCTGTAACACTATTTCAGATATTAGATTCACACAGTACAGAAAAGTGATTTCATATATTTCACAACAGCTATGTTCATATATCAAACATATTTCCAGAACACTTTAACTATTTGAGTTATAGGGCTGAACTAATTTTCCATAAAACAATAACCAACAAATTTGAATCATACAATTCTATATTTTTCAGAGAGGACATGCACAATTCCATATGACGATTCCCATGGCATGCATATCTCACAATTTCATATCACAAATTCAGTTTTGCAATCAAATAATAGATATTTCAATCAGTTCGTCCACTAAGTTCCAAATCATATACTAATCTCCAAATCAACTCAAAAATCTGTTACCTAGGAGACAAATTGTAGGAAAAGGTGGGTTCTCCGGCGCCCTTCGGCGTCCATGGCGGTGCCCGCGCTTCAGATGTGGCTGGTGGGGAGTTGAGAGCTAAAAGGCTGGCGATGGTCGAGGAGATGATGACCTAATACAGTGAGACAAGCCAATATGCAACCAGATCCGTCACCGCGACACCCGTAGAGCTCCATGCCCCTCCGCTAGTCGCTGCTAGGCGCTCTGGGTGTCTAGGCATCGCAGCACATCTGCTCGTTGCTGGTCGCTGAGGGTCCTTGCGCACGCGGCAGAGCTACTGCCATTGGAAGAGTCAGATTCGGCGTTGGCTGGCGACGCGCCGCCAACTGCTGGTTTTGGATCAAGTGAATATTCTGCTAAAAAAAGTGTTGTGTACACGATCCCTTCATGCAAATTTACAACTCCCTCCATTTCTAAATATAAGACATTTCAAAGATTCTAATATGAACTACATATGAAGCAAAATGAGCGAATCTACACTCTAAAATATGTCTGTATAGTCCACAGTGAAATTTCTGAAATGTCTTATATTTAGGAACGGAGGGAGTATATCGTGGTGTCTGGTGTCCACTAGCTGTATGATTGTGTTCGTTTTGTATAGCTGAAAACGAGGAATAATAGCTGGCAAATAGACGATTCTTGAAGCAGATGCGGACGGCAGATTTTTTTTACCGCTACCTGCCGGCGCATCTAGAAATAGGTTTGCGCACATGCACATGCTCACTCCCGTGTGTGGAAGAGAGGGACTATCTTTTTATGGTTCATCTCGAACCTTATTATTTCATTTAATTCTTATTGATGTTTGTACTCTTGTAAAGTATGGAACAGTACAATTGTATAACTCAAAATTTCTCATTCTTTTTCACATCTCGGTCGCATTTTTTTGTAACTTTATTCCTACTGTACTTTTTTGTATAGAATCATTATTTAGACATTTTTTGGTTATTCTTTACAAATATGTGTGTATTAGTGTTGCCATCTATTTATCATCTTGCTTTCTAAATCTTTTTGTACACTTTGGGAGTAGCACTACCTCCTAGTTTTGTTTTCTTGCATAACTGAATTATGCCCCCCTACAAAAAATTATCCATTTATTATTCAATCATTCCTTCTCGAGTTTCATTTACATATTTATCTGTTTTTTGACTAGTTGTTTTTCAATTTTGTAAACTCATGGGAATATGTTCCTAATTATTAATTGGTTGTTGGTTTACATGACCAATCGCGACGATATTTTTCTAAGCGGGGTAAGAAGACTTGGAATCTTCTATCTTTTCCTTCAATATTGAGATTATTCTATTATGCATACAGTATATTTTCTCCATGGGTTTGGCTAAGCCTTAGAAAACTCATGTTCTTCGTCTCAGTTGGTTTCTTGTTCAATTATAATGTTTTGATTATTATATTTTTGCATATTGTGATGATTGGCTGCAATCCGTCACATAGATTAATTAAGTATTTGAGTGCTTTTAAGCATTTTTATAGGAGAGAGAGTAAGGGTCTCAATCTAAGTGATGTGACATGATGCATGAGTCATCTCAGTTATATAGATTCAATTTCTACTTTAATTATTTTAATGAGAGTTTGGCTAATTTGTACTTTGTTATTACATATTACTCCCTCCATTCCAAAATATAATACCTTTTAGAGATTTGAATATAGACTACATACGGAGCAAAATGAGTGAATCTACACTCTAAAATATGTCTATATACATCTGTATGTAGTCCGTACTGAAATCTGTAAAAATGATTATATTTAGAAATGAAGGGAGTATGTTATAGTGCAAACCCTATGTAATATGTGTGCAAAGCTTAAATTTTGGCATTTTTCTTCTTCGAAAATATTGTAGTCTTATTACTTTTGTTTCATGTTATACCAAAGTGATACTAATCCATGTATTAAATCTACTACAATACGTATTTGTGTGGCTTTTTTAGGTAATTGTGTTGGTTTTTCAAGTTATAGTACCCTATTGTTTTTTTCGTGCATGAATCATTTGAGCCCAAGAGTTGAAGTAGGCTCACCATTAGGGAAAATCACTGTTCATAGTCCTATTATGGCCAAGGGACACCATGTTTAGAAAAATTGATAGTTCTGAAATGAAAATTAATCTAAAGGCTAGTAAAGAAGTTACTAAAATCTTTAAAAAATAGGCAACTTAAATATGGACAACTTACTTGTATATTGCACCATGCATGAATGCACGCTGTCCACATCATCAGTTGTGCCAAAATTAATTATTCTGAATTCACAGGTGAGATTGGTTGTGGCCAAGATCCGCGATGGGGCCTCTAAATGTACCACCATCGACATGAGTGGCCTTCTCAACGCCTTCACCAATGACATTGTGTGTCATGCTGTGTCAGGCAAGCTTTTTAGGGAACAAGGTCATAACAAACTCTTCCGAGAGCTTGTCGAGGCCAACTCATTTCTCCTGGGTGGATTCAACCTAGAGGACTACTTCCCGATGTTGGTGAAGCTGGACATCATCAAGAGGATTGTTTGCGCGAAGGCCCAGCAGGTGAACAAGATGTGGGACAACCTTCTCAATAACATCATCAATGAGCATGCAAGCAAGTCGGCGGCAGAACACAACAGCGAGGACAACGACTTCACCGATGTGTTGCTTTCTATCCAACAAGAGTACAAACTCACGGGAGATCATATTAAGGCTCAGTTAGAGGTATGTATCACCTCACAAGCAGAAACAACAACTACACATTAACACATATAGCTTATATGTTGTTGATTTGATTCTTACATATGGTTCTGTATGTATATGTAGATCATGTTCGAAGCTGGCACTGATACAACATTCATAGTGTTAGAATATGCAATGGTCCAGCTCATGCAAAACCCCCACCTCATGAAAAAGCTACAAGCTGAGGTGAGGAGCACTATACCCAAGGGCAAAGAAATGGTTACTGAAGATGATCTCAATAGTTTGGCCTACCTAAAGGCGGTCATCAAAGAGACACTCCGGCTCCATATGCCTGGGCCGCTCCTCGTACCCCACCTCTCCATGGCTGACTGCAACATAAAGGGCTACATGATACCATCAGGAATACGTGTCATCGTCAACAGTTGGGCTCTTGCAAGGGACCCTAGCAGTTGGGAGCACGCGGATGAGTTCATGCCTGAGCGATTTATGGAATGCGGTAGCGCGGCGGCTATGGACTATAAGGGAAATGATTTCCTCTACTTGCCATTTGGTACCGGGCGAAGGATTTGCCCAGGTATCAACTTTGCGATTGCGACCATTGAAATCATGCTAGCGAATCTAATGTACCACTTCAACTGGAAGCTACCAATGGAGTTGATGGAAGGTGGTATCGATATGACTGAAGTATTTGGGATGACAGTGCACCGGAAGGAGAAGCTCCTCCTTGTTCCCGTAGTGCCACACGATTAATACATTGGTCCATTGTATTGTGTGTACGCAGCAGATTGAGTACCTACCTTAATAGTATCATGAATGTGGCTTTTTGGAATTCTTGTTAAGCACAAGTGTAATCAGTAATTAAAGAAAACATTGAATTAAATTGATTATCATATTTCTAACTGGCAATTAACACTACTGCATAAACGGTCATATTTGATGTTTGATATGTGACAAAAGTCTACGGAAGTGTTCTTCTTGGAAATATTCAACACTACATTGCATAAATGTTGTAGTCAGATAGAGACAACCGTGCTTAGTTGCTCGAGTCACCGTCAAATAGTATTTTATGACACTCTATTTTCCTTCACCAAAGTAATTGACATGTCTGATATCATCAAGCTTGGCCACTAACAATAGCTTCGGCCGTATATCAGGGATATGCCTCACATGATCGAGCACTAACCTACAACGTGTGTTTGTTTCAATAGTGCCCTTAACGACATTTTTTTGACAACCCAAAGTCTCTCAACCTCAAGAACCAGTGATTCTACTCGTGTATGATGGGAGGTGCTCTCGTTGTGATGTGTTGTGGAAGGGTGCACCTGAATCAATAGTCCAACTCATCAAAGCTAATACCAGTGGATCCATAGAAGGTAAGAAGGGCAGGGATCCAGAGCAGCAAGGGGGCACCACGCGTGGCCGACCGGCTGCTCTCACCCGCACGAATAAGCATGAGCGGCGATGGTGTAAGGAAGAAATGTTAGTTTACTCCCAGTATCTAATTTTGATTGCGCCTTAACTCTGTTTTTGACATTAGATTAATTGGTGGGTATAAAAACTATAGAAGTGGAATGAATTGTAGAAGTTAGAAACATCAAAAGTTAAGTAGGAAGTTTTCAATTATCCATTTGTACTTGGTAGACATCATGAATAGGAAAAGAGCCAATTCGTAAAATAAAAAATCAAGTCAATTTGTTAGGTCCTAGGCATGTGAACATCATGCTTATAGTCTAGCCCCCTCCATGCCCATTTTCTGGCTCCGTCCTGGACGTACTACTGTGTCCACCACCACCACCAGCGTAGGCTTGCTCAAGCCACCTCCTTCTTTGCCGGTACCGCCATTCCAACCATCACTCTACTATCCCTCTTTTTCGGCCTAGCCCTCCCCCCATCACACATCTACCTCCAACTCCCCGCTACCTGCGACGACGTGGGCAATGACCAGGTGCTGTGGTCAGCTACATCACTCCTGTCCTCCCCTCACGTTCTTCTTTAGGAAGATCGACCGACGCCAATGCCATTTTCAGGAAACCGTCGTTTGGAAGACGCACAATTTTATTGTCGTGATGTTTATATTAAGGGGCCCTGAGATTGATTATCTAAAGTCTATAATATATCCTGCTCAACACATTGATGGCCGGCTCCCTAGACGACATTGCCACTTGATCGCCGTGACCAACCTTAGCTTTGAATAGCACTTGATGATACACAAATTAGCGAGACACTAATTTGTGCATGTAGATGGCTCGATCTTTCATGGCGATGCTTGATCAACTGTTCTTCTGCCTAGTCCCTCCTACAACCTCCAATAATAATCTTCACCCGTCTACGAAAATACATGAACAAAAATAATGATTCCCTCGGATCAGCATGTATGCGTTGATATGATGATCAACCCTCTATCACTAGCAAATTTTCACGATGGGAAAATCTCATATGGCACTCAAGATATGGCCACCCAAAACCTGGACGTTTTGTTGTGTTCATAACTTCATGAATCACTCCAAGTAAATCATCGAGTGAGGTTGCTACTAAAGTTAGACTAACAGAGTCAAGCAAGGAAAGTTTATTCGAGGATGTGGGAAGAACTATGAAACGTTTAAGTATATTGCACCAAGGTAGAGATAGCAAAAAAACATGAGTTATGCAGACCTGGTTCTAGCTTCATTAGCGATGGAGATACAATATGCAGGAGGGTCAAAATTACAAAGCAGACGAAACTGAGGCAGGAAGTCGTATGTATCCATACAAACCCAGTTAAACCAAGAGATAAAATATTGTGCAGTTTAAATCAGCTTGTCAAGGGACACAATCAACAGCCTAAGGAGGAGGAAGGCATCAGCGAGGTTGTTCTTTTTCACACTCGTTGTGTCGTAAAGGAACGGTGTGCCAATTTGACGATCGATGAGAGTGCTGCAGTCAACATGATGAGCATTGAGATGGTGGAAAAATTGGGGCTGAATATTGCGCCTCTTGAAAGGTCATACACTCTCAAGTGTATTGAGTGCATGCTCTAGCCAATGCAACCAAAAACCGATCTGATGGAAGAGACTGCGCAATACATTTATATGTCAACATTTACCCACACGTGTGGCTCCTTCAGGCCTAAATGTGGACTGAAAGTGGCTGCAATTTAATTGTGTCAGCCGGGTCTTTAAATCAAGACCTCTTGGCTCTGATACCATATTGAGTGCATGCTCTAGACAATTCAACCAAAAGACCGATCTGATGAGAGCGACTAGGAAATACATTTATACGTCAACAAGTGGTTCAAAGGTGAAATCAAAATTGCGCATCGGACTTTGAAATCAAAATTGCGCATCGGACTTTGAAATTTTTACTTTCGGGAAAATATTGTTGTGAGGAATTTTTTGCACGTTTGCCCTGTGCCCATGGTGTCGTGCCATCTACTGCTTGGGAACCCATGGCGCAAATGTGTTAGGGCTGTTCGGAATTCCAAGAAAAATAGTTACTCTCTATCATGGAAGGGCCAACAAATTTGTTGTATTCCTATGCCAGTAGATGTGTTCATGATAGATTGGAAATATCGTTTGCGAAAAGAAGATAAGAGCAAAAATAAATAAAGAAAAAGAGTTGATGCACCGAATGAAGGGCTAAATCACTTGGTGAAGAAGGTGCAAGGGGATGGTCATGCTAAGGGACAATGGTGGAGTGTTTGTAATACACAGTGCGTCATGAAGGGCTGTGCATGTAAGATGATAATTGACGGTGGCAACTGTTGGAAATATGCCCTAGAGGCAATAATAAAATGGTTATTATTATATTTCCTTGTTCATGATAATTGTCTATTGTTCATGCTATAATTGTGTTATCCGGAAATCGTAATACATGTGTGAACACATAGACCATAACATGTCCCTAGTGAGCCTTTAGTTGACTAGCTCGTTGATTAATAGATGGTTACGGTTTCCTGAACCATGGACATTATATGTCATTGATAACGGGATCACATCATTAGAAGAATGATGTGATGGACAAGACCCAATCCTAAGCATAGCACTAGATCGTGTAGTTCGTGTGCTGAGGCTTTTCTAATGTCAAGTATCATTTCCTTAGACCATGAGATCGTGCAACTCCCGGATACCGTAGGAATGCTTTGGGTGTACCAAACGTCACAACGTAACTGGGTGGCTATAAAGGTGCACTACAGGTATCTCTGAAAGTGTCTGTTGGGTTGGCTCGGATCGAGACTGGGATTTGTCACTCCGTATGACGGAGAGGTATCTCTGGGCCCACTCGGTATTGCATCATCATAATGAGATCAATGTGACTAAGTAGTTAGTCACGGGATCATGCATTACGGAACGAGTAAAGTGACTTGCAGGTAACGAGACTGAACGAGGTATTGGGATACCGACGATCGAGTCTCGGGCAAGTAACGTACCGATTGACAAAGGGAATTGTATACGGGATTACTTGAATCCTCGACATCGTGGTTCATCCGATGAGATCATCGAGGAGCATGTGGGAGCCAACATGGGTATCCAGATCCCGCTGTTGGTTATTGACCGGAGAGTCGTCTCGGTCATGTATGCGTGTCTCCCGAACCCGTAGGGTCTACACACTTAAGGTTCGGTAATGCTAGGGTTGTAGAGATATTAGTATGCGGTAACCAGAAAGTTGTTCGGAGTCCCGGATGAGATCCTGGACATCACGAGGAGTTCCGGAATGGTCCGGAGGTAAAGATTTGTATATAGGAAGTCCAGTTTCGGCCACCGGGAAAGTTTCGGGGGTCACCGGTATTGTACCGGGACCACCGGAAGGGTCCCGGGGGTCCACCGGGTGGGGCCACCTATCCCGGAGGGCCCCATGGGCTGAAGTGGGAAGGGAACCAGCCCCTGGTGGGCTGGTGCGCCCCCCCATGGGCCTCCCCCTGCGCCTAGGGTTGGAAACCCTGGGGGTGGGGGGCGCCCCACCTGACTTGGGGGGCAAGTCCCCCCTTGGCCGCCCCCCCCCCTTGAGATGGGATCTCCAGGGGACGGCGCCCCCCAGGGCCCCTATATAAAGGGGGGAGGGAGGGTTGCGCACCTAAGCCCCTGGCGCCTCCCTCTTCCCCCATAACACCTCTCCCTCTCGCTGAGCTTGGCGAAGCCCTGCCGAGATCCCCGCTGCTTCCACCACCACGCCGTCATGCTGCTGGATCTCCATCAACCTCTCCTTTCCCCTTGCTGGATCAAGAAGGAGGAGACGTCTCTCCCAACCGTACGTGTGTTGAATGCGGAGGTGCCGTCCGTTCGGCGCTAGGATCATCGGTGATTTGGATCACGACGAGTACGACTCCATCAACCCCGTTCTCTTGAACGCTTCCGCTCGCGATCTACAAGGGTATGTAGATGCACTCATCTCTCTCGTTGCTAGATGACTCCATAGATTGATCTTGGTGATGCGTAGAAAATTTTAAATTTCTGCTACGATCCCCAACAGTGGCATCATGAGCTAGGTCTATGCGTAGTTTCTATGCACGAGTAGAACACAAGTTGTTGTGGGCGTTGATTTTGTCAATTTACTTGCCGTTACTAGTCTTATCTTGATTCGGCGGCATCGTGGGATGAAGCAGCCCGGACCGACCTTACACGTACGCTTACGTGAGACAGGTTCCACCGACTGACATGCACTAGTTGCATAAGGTGGCTAACGGGTGTCTGTCTCTCCCACTTTAGTCTGATCGGATTCGATGAAAAGGGTCCTTATGAAGGGTAAATAGAAATTGGCATATCATGTTGTGGTTTTGGCGTAGGTAAGAATCGTTCTTGCTAGAAACCTATAGCAGCCACATAAAAGTTTGCAACAACAATTAGAGGACGTCTAACTTGTTTTTGCAGCAAGTGTCATGTGATGTGATATGGCCAGAAAGATGTGATGAATGATATATGTGATGTATGAGATTGATCATGTTCTTGTAATAGGAATCACGACTTTCATGTCGATGAGTATGACAACCGGCAGGAGCCTAGGAGTTGTCTTAATTTATTTATGACCTGCGTGTCAACTGAAACGCCATGTAATTACTTTACTTTATTGCTAATCGTTAGCCATAGTAGTAGAAGTAATAATTGGCGAGACAACTTCATGAAGACACGATGATGGAGATCATGGTGTCATGCCGGTGACGATGATGAACATGGCGCCCCGAAGATGGAGATCAAAAGGAGCAAAATGATATTGGCCATATCATGTTACTATTTGATTGCATGTGATGTTTATCATGTTTTACATCTTATTTGCTTAGAACGACGGTAGCATAAATAAGATGATCCCTCGCTAAAATTTCAAGAAAGTGTTCCCCCTAACTGTGCACCGTTGCGAAGGTTCGCTGTTCCGAAGCACCACGTGATGATCGGGTGTGATAGGTTCTAACGTTCGCATACAACGGGTGTAAGCCAGATTTACACACGCAATACACTTAGGTTGACTTGACGAGCCTAGCATGTACAGACATGGCCTCGGAACACAAGAGACCGAAAGGTCGAACATGAGTCGTATAGCAGATACGATCAACATAAAGATGTTCACCGATAATAACTAGTCCGTCTCACGTGATGATCGGACACGGCCTAGTTGACTCGGATCATGTAACACTTAGATGACTAGAGGGATGTCTGTCTGAGTGGGAGTTCGTTAATAATTTGATTAGATGAACTTTATTATCATGAACTTAGTCTAAAAATCTTTACAATATGTCTTGTAGATCAAATGGCCCACGCTAATGTTGCCCTCAACTTCAACGCGTTCCTAGAGAAAACCAAGCTGAAAGACGATGGTAGCAACTACACGGACTGGGTCCGTAACCTGAGGATTATCCTCATAGCTGCCAAGAAATCATATGTCCTTGAAGCACCGCTAGGTGATGCACCTGTTTTCCCAGCAACTCAAGACGTTCTAAACGCCTGGCAGTCGCGTAGTGATGATTACTCCCTGGTTCAGTGCGGCATGCTTTACAGCTTAGAACCGAGGCTCCAAAAGTGTTTTGAGCAGCACGGAGCATATGAGATGTTCCAAGAGATGAAAATGGTTTTCCAAGCTCATGCCCGGGTCGAGAGATATGAAGTCTCCGACAAGTTCTACAGTTGTAAGATGGAGGAGAATAGTTCCGTCGACGAACACATACTCAAAATGTCTGGGTTGCACAACCGCTTGTCTCAGCTGGGAGTTAATCTCCCGGATGACGCGGTCGTTGACAGAATCCTTCAGTCGCTCCCACCTAGCTACAAGAGCTTTGTGATGAACTTCAATATGCAGGGGATGGAAAAGACCATTCCTGAGGTATATTCAATGCTGAAATCAGCGGAGGTGGAGATCAAAAAGGAACATCAAGTGTTGATGGTGAATAAAACCACTAAGTTCAAGAAAGGCAAGGGTAAGAAGAACTTCAAGAAAGACGGCAAGGGAGTTGCCGCGCCCGGTAAGCAAGCTGCCGGGAAGAAGACAAAGAATGGACCTAAGCCTGAGACTGAGTGCTTTTATTGCAAGGGAAACGGTCACTGGAAGCGGAACTGCCCCAAATACTTAGCGGATAAGAAGGCCGGCAATACCAAAGGTATATGTGATATACATGTTATTGATGTGTACCTAACTAGCGCTCGTAGTAGCTCCTGGGTATTTGATACCGGTGCGGTTGCTCATATTTGTAACTCAAAGCAGGAGCTGCGGAATAAGCGGAGACTGGCGAAGGACGAGGTGACGATGCGCGTCGGGAATGGTTCCAAGGTCGATGTGATCGCCGTCGGCACGCTACCTCTACATTTACCTACGGGATTAGTTTTAAACCTCAATAATTGTTATTTAGTGCGAGCTTTGAGCATGAACATTGTATCTGGATCTCGTTTAATGCGAGATGGCTACTCATTTAAACCCGAGAATAATGGTTGTTCTATTTATATGAGAGATATGTTTTATGGTCATGCACCGCTGGTCAATGGTTTATTCTTAATGAATCTCGAACGTGATGTTACACATATTCATAGTGTGAATGCCAAGAAATGTAAGGTTGATAATGATAGTCCCACATACTTATGGTACTGCCGCCTTTGTCACATTGGTGTCAAACGCATGAAGAAACACCATGCAGATGGACTTTTGGAGTCTCTTGATTATGAATCATTTGACACGTGCGAACCATGCCTCATGGGCAAAATGACCAAGACTCCGTTCTCCGGAACAATGGAGCGAGCAACCAACTTATTGGAAATCATACATACTGATGTGTGCGGTCCAATGAGCATTGAGGCTCGCGGTGGCTATCGTTATGTTCTCACCCTCTTGATGACTTGAGTAGATATGGGTATGTCTACTTAATGAAACACAAGTCTGAGACCTTTGAAAAGTTCAAGGAATTTCAGAGTGAGGTTGAGAATCAACGTGACAGGAAAATAAAGTTCTTACGATCAGTTCGTGGAGGGGAATATTTGAGTCACGAATTTGGCACACACTTAAGGAAATGTGGAATTGTTTCACAACTCACGCCGCCTGGAACACCTCAGCGTAATGGTGTGTCCGAACGTCGTAATCGCACTCTATTGGATATGGTGCGATCTATGATGTCTCTGACCGATCTACCGCTATCATTCTGGGGTTATGCTTTAGAGACTGCCGCATTCACTTTAAATAGGGCTCCGTCGAAATCCGTTGAGACGACACCGTATGAATTATGGTTTGGAAAGAAACCTAAGCTGTCGTTTCTTAAAGTTTGGGGATGCGATGCTTATGTCAAGAAACTTCAACCTGAAAAGCTCGAACCCAAGTCGGAAAAATGCGTCTTCATAGGATACCCTAAGGAAACCATTGGGTATACCTTCTACCTCAGATCCGAAGGCAAGATCTTCGTTGCCAAGAACGGGTCCTTTCTGGAGAAAGAGTTTCTCTCGAAAGAAGTAAGTGGGAGGAAAGTGGAACTTGATGAGATGACCCCTCTCAAACCGGAAAGTAGCACAACACAAGAAAATGTTTCTGTGGTGCCTGCACCGACTAGAGGGAAGTTAATGATGACGATCATGATCAAGTTACCACTAAACTTCGTAGGTCCACAAGGACACGTTCCGCACCAGAGTGGTACGGCAACCCTGTCCTGGAAATCATGTTGTTGGACAACGGTGAACCTTCGAACTATGAAGAAGCAATGGCGGGTCCAGATTCCAATAAATGGCTTGAAGCCATGCAATCCGAGATAGGATCCATGTATGAAAACAAAGTATGGACTTTGACAGACTTGCCCGATGATCGGCGAGCGATAGAAAATAAATGGATCTTTAAGAAGAAGACGGACGCGGATGGAAATGTTACCATCTATAAAGCTCGACTTGTCGCCAAGGGTTATCGACAAGTTCAAGGAGTTGACTACGATGAGACCTTCTCACCCGTAGCGAAGCTGAAGTCCGTCCGAATCATGTTAGCAATTGCCGCATTCTACGATTATGAGATATGGCAAATGGACGTCAAAACGGCATTCCTTAACGGCTTTCTTAAGGAAGAATTGTATATGATGCAACCGGAAGGTTTTGTCGATCCTAAGAATGCTAACAAAGTATGCAAGCTCCAGCGCTCAATCTATGGGCTGGTGCAGGCATCTCGGAGTTGGAACATTCACTTTGATGAGATGATCAAAGCGTTTGGGTTTACACAGACTTATGGAGAAGCCTGTGTTTACAAGAAAGTGAGTGGGAGCTCTGTAGCATTTCTCATATTATATGTGGATGACATACTATTGACGGGAAATGATATAGAATTCTTGGAAAGTATAAAGGCCTACTTGAATAAGTGTTTTTCAATGAAGGACCTTGGAGAAGCTGCTTACATATTAGGCATCAAGATCTATAGAGATAGATCGAGACGCCTCATAGGTCTTTCACAAAGCACATACCTTGACAAGATATTGAAGAAGTTCAATATGGATCAGTCCAAGAAGGGGTTCTTGCCTGTATTACAAGGTGTGAGATTGAGCATGGCTCAATGCCCGACCACGGCAGAAGATAGAGAAAAGATGAGTGTCGTCCCCTATGCCTCGGCCATAGGGTCTATTATGTATGCCATGCTGTGTACCAGACCTGATGTAAACCTTGCCGTGAGTTTGGTAGGAAGGTACCAAGGTAATCCCGGCATGAAACACTGGACAGCGGTCAAGAACATCCTGAAGTACCTGAAAAGGACTAAGGATATGTTTCTCGTTTATGGAGGTGACGAAGAGCTCGTCGTAAAGGGTTACGTCGATGCTAGCTTCGACACAGATCTGGATGACTCTAAGTCACAAACCGGATACGTGTATATTTTGAATGGTGGGGCAGTCAGCTGGTGCAGTTGCAAGCAAAGCGTCGTGGCGGGATCTACATGTGAAGCGGAGTACATGGCAGCCTCGGAGGCAGCACATGAAGCAATCTGGATGAAGGAGTTCATTGCCGACCTAGGAGTTATTCCCAATGCATCGGGGCCGATGACTATCTTCTGTGACAACACTGGAGCTATTGCCCTTGCCAAGGAGCCCAGGTTTCACAAGAAGACCAGGCACATCAAGCGTCGCTTCAACTCCATTCGTGAAAATGTTCAAAATGGAGACATAGATATTTGTAAAGTACATACGGATTTGAATGTCGCAGATCCGTTGACTAAACCTCTTCCACGGGCAAAACATGATCAACACCAGAACTCTATGGGTGTACGATTCATCACAATGTAACTAGATTATTGACTCTAGTGCAAGTGGGAGGCTGTTGGAAATATGCCCTAGAGGCAATAATAAAATGGTTATTATTATATTTCCTTGTTCATCATAATTGTCTATTGTTCATGCTATAATTGTGTTATCCGGAAATCATAATACATGTGTGAACACATAGACCATAACATGTCCCTAGTGAGCCTTTAGGTTACTAGCTCGTTGATCAATAGATGGTTACGGTTTCCTGACCATGGACATTAGATGTCATTGATAACGGGATCACATCATTAGGAGAATGATGTGATGGACAAGACCCAATCCTAAGCATAGTACTAGATCGTGTAGTTCGTTTGCTGAGGCTTTTCTAATGTCAAGTATCATTTCCTTAGACCATGAGATCGTGCAACTCCCGGATACCGTAGGAATGCTTTGGGTGTACCAAACGTCACAACGTAACTGGGTGGCTATAAAGGTGCACTACAGGTATCTCCGAAAGTGTCTGTTGGGTTGGCTCGGATCGAGACTGGGATTTGTCACTCCGTATGACGGAGAGGTATCTCTGGGCCCACTCGGTATTGCATCATCATAATGAGCTCAATGTGACTAAGTAGTTAGTCACGAGATCATGCATTACGGAACGAGTAAAGTGACTTGCCGGTAACGAGATTGAACGAGGTATTGGGATACCACGATCGAATCTCGGGCAAGTAACGTACCGATTGACAAAGGGAATTGTATACGGGATTACTTGAATCCTCGACATCGTGGTTCATCCGACGAGATCATCGAGGAGCATGTGGGAGCCAACATGGGTATCCAGATCCCGCTGTTGGTTATTGACCAGAGAGTCGTCTCGGTCATGTCTGCGTGTCTCCCGAACCCGTAGGGTCTACACACTTAAGGTTCGGTAATGCTAGGGTTGTAGAGATATTAGTATGCGGTAACCCGAAAGTTGTTCAGAGTCCCGGATGAGATCCCGGACATCACGAGGAGTTCCGGAATGGTCCGGAGGTAAAGATTTGTATATAGGAAGTCCAGTTTCGGCCACCGGGAAAGTTTCGGGGGTCACCGGTATTGTACCGGGACCACCGGAAGGGTCCCGGGGGTCCACCGGGTGGGGCCACCTATCCCGGAGGGCCCCATGGGCTGAAGTGGGAAGGGAACCAGCCCCTGGTGGGCTGGTGCGCCCCCCCATGGGCCTCCCCCTGCGCCTAGGGTTGGAAACCCTGGGGGTGGGGGCGCCCCACCTGACTTGGGGGGCAAGTCCCCCCTTGGCCGCCGCCCCCCCCCCCCCCCCTTGAGATGGGATCTCCAGGGGGCGGCGCCCCCCCAGCAACTTTACCAATGCCATTAGCAAGGATCTTGTGCTGGCTTTGGGTTTGTCCATGTGGCAGCACCCCTAGCCGCACCATGTGGGCTGGCTATATAACTCCAAAATATTAAATATCACCATAAGGTATGTGAAAATTTTGTGGTTGGTGCTTATATTGACAAGGTGGACTGTGACGTTGTGCCAATGGATGCGTGCCAGTTACTATTCGGAAGATCGTGGTAGTTTGATCATGATGCAATGCATGCCGAAAAATCTAACATTGATACATTCATGCATGATGGAAAGAAGCATATGTTGAAACAGATGGTGGACAGTGCAATTACTATAGACACGCAAGTTCTAGAGAAGGAGGTGGCTTTCAAATTTAGCTCAAAACCGAGGACGGTTTTGTTTCAAGAAAGGGAGGATGATAGAACTGCTCATCAAACATCGTCATGATAGATTGGGCCGTCTACATGCACAAATTAGCTACTCGCTGAGCTTGTGCTTCATCACAGCTGGTCACACATTTAAAGCAAGTACATTCCTTTTTTGTATTGACTTTGATATCCCCCCAGACTAATCTATGGCTTGCTAAAATCTTGCATGGGTATGTCCACTATCCTTATTATTACCTTTGATTTTAGCCACATATGAGCCATAAGAAAGAGGCTCCATCCTCATCATTTTCCTTCTTTCTGCCTTCTTCATCTAGCATGACGTTCTACACCATCTCTAGTGCCAACCTATCATTTGCACATAAATTGCTAAGTGACACAACAAGTGTGTCCCAACTGTTAGGCATGGAATGCAATAGCAACAATTCTTTGGGAAACTTGTGATTGTACTACCATACCACTACGCCTTCTTTCATACGTCCATTTTTGCATCAAAGTTCATGCAGGCAAACTTCTCTATTTGTTTCTCCCCAATAAAAGAATATTTGAACTCTAAACTTTGCAGATCAATATCACACAATTACTACCATGTGTAGATATGTTTTTGGATTATTTTGGTGCCAAAGAATATGTTTGATATGGCACAACTCATTTGAAATTTGATAAATTTATGTTTCATTAAAGAAATTGCAAACATTTTACACAAAGAGTGACACATGTGTATAGTAGACCTGCAAAGTTTCATGGTTAGATATTCTCTTGTTTGGAAGACACAAGAAAGAACAATTTCTATATAAGGATAGCACGAATCTTGATGCAAACTGAATGGTCTAGATAGAAGGTGTAGCTACATGGGTCTAAAAAAATCCACTCTCTAGTGCTTTCGCCTCATCTTCAAACTTAATTTCCCTGGACGAGAATTGATTATGTGGGATTGGAAGACATTCAAGTGCTCAATTACACTTTTCCATCTTGGTAATCCTTGTACATTAATGTCTCCTTCTACTCCAACTTACACCACATTTCATATGTATTTGTGTCATTTGCAACATGATGGAACATATTGTGGTGCAACATGGTGTCAAATTTTATACCAAGTACAAAAATCAAGCGAACATTGTCAGATTTTCCTCCGACAAAAGCCACGCAAGAGGCAGGTGAAGAGTGATGGCCGAAAATAAGGAGATGGCTACGCCTTGAAGGAAACTGCTGAGAGGAGGAAGAAAACCAAAACCTATAGCCAGCCGACGTAGAAATGTCATATAGTATATATGTTCAGCAATGATGAAACACACCAACTAGTAGGAAACGGGTCAGTAGTCCCGTTTTGTAAGGGCCTTTAGTGCCGGTTCAGCAATCAGGACAAAGCAATCGGGACTAAAGGCCCCTCTTTTTAGTCACGGTCGTGCCATGAATCGGGACTAAAGGGGCTCCACGTGGCCGCTGTGGGGCGCTCAGGCAAGAGGACCTTTACTCCGGTTGGTGATACCAACCGGGACTAAAAGGCCGCCACGCGTCAGGCTTTGCGAGCGCTGGGGTTTAGGATGTTTTTTATTGAAAGGAGGGGTTTAGGGGTTTCATTTTGTGTTTCCCCCTTTTCTTTTTCTGTTTACCATTCAATTCTTTTACATTTAGGGTTTTCATTTTCATTTTATGTTTTCCATTCAACTCGACGCTAACTACTATATATAGCCATGAAGGAACCATTACACAACATCGTCATGAATATAGAGAGAAGTGACCTCTCTTTCTCCGTGCTTGGTCGAACAACACATTCATGCATATATACAATATAAAATCTCTTACGATCCCTAATATCTAATTACCAAAATAGCATTTCAAATCCCGATGGTATTCTCCGTCTGTGGGTATGACCTCTTCAAGAAATTATCCCGACAATTCCTCTTGATTTGCTCGTATGCGATCCTTTGGTAGGAGTTCGTCCCGCTTCCGTTGGATCTAATTTAAAGAAGGGGTCAATATATATATATATAACTACCCCCAGGTGGTAGGATGGATATATATATATATATATATATATATATATATATATATATATATATATATATATATATATATATATATATATATATATATATATATACGGCCATTTGGGGCACCTTGCCTACAAACCGTCGGATTACACTAAGATGCGTACACGTGTATTAGTACTAGAACTAATGGATTAAATGTTTACACTTTAATTAGGAAAGAATTATTGCTTGATCTGGACACTTAATGCCCTCATTAAACAAGAAAGAGAAAATCAACAATTAATGGTTCATGCATGGTGCGTGTATTTTATTGATGTGTTATTTTTTACATACTTTGTCACGTACTAATTCATATACCTATAAAAATTCACGTACTAATTCATATACCTATAAAAATTCATATACCTCGTCACGTACTAATTTATATACCCATAAAAATCGTATATCTAGTCACGTACTAATTCATATACCTATAAAAAAATTATACCTAGTCACGTACTAACTTTTTCATATACCTGGTCAATATCTATCGTATATGTAAATTGTACTATTTCTGGGTATATCTCCAATATCATTTACGGGTATGTCTCAAAATAATTTCCGTGTATTAAAAATGGTGTATCATTTTTTGGGTTATGTATCATTCAAAGTGTATCAGTTTTATGTATATCTTCAAAGCATGCATGTATTGAAAAGGGGTATGCGGCTATGATATGTTAGGTCCATGTATGTACGAAAAATCACGTATGGGTATTGGCATGCAACGTACATTCCTAAAACTAAAAAAAATTGTGTGTGGGTATATGTACGTAGGAAAAAAAATTGTATGTGGATATTCAGCATGCATCATATATATTTCTAAAAGTAAAAGATAATTAGGATTACATTTTATATTATCTGATGGCCTTATTTTGAATAGAAATATTAGTCGCCAAAAAGTGTGACCCGGCCCTAATTTTTTTAACACTACAAACCTTAAAAAGTAAAACATCAGAAGAATGCATAATATACGTCGTAATTACACATATAGACATTTGCGACAATATTTCGTATTATTTGGTCATATCTGATACGTTAAAAATCAGAGCGTATATACATACCCTTTTTATTTGGAAAGGAATATACATACCCTTTTTGTTTGGAAAGGAATCAATGCAAAGGAAAGTAGTAGGATATTGTTTTTGGAAAGCAATAATTGCCTATTAGAGCTGATAGTGCATGCAAACAAAGTTTTGGAAACGTCATATGTCGTGGATTGTATGTCATGCATAATGAATATCACTTACTATAACGGGCACCTAGGTGTCCCATATAATTTACCTATATATATATATATATATATATATATATATATATATATATATATATATATATATATATATGAATGAAACTCAACACAATTGATGTTAACAAAATAAAATTATGAATATTGTTTACGTAGTCAAGTTGTTGTAAAGATCTGCCCTTCTCACAGGTCGTGTGGCGAATGAACTCACAAACGTAGTATCCACATAAATTATTCCCGGCTTCCTGCCTCAAGCACTTTACGAGAATAGAGTTCAATCAAAATAATAATCAAGCATGATAATGATATTGAAACTAGAATCAATGAAAGATGCACGGAACTAGTTAGTACTACTTACTTTGGGGTGTCGAAATTGCAGCTCCTTTTTCCATTTACCCCTAGCCTGCTTGGTGAACTGTTTCGAAACCCTGCCCGACAAAGAAAATGACTAAAGTAGTTATTAATTACTTGATATCAGGAAATAAACAAAAGTTGCCGATATAATGCGATAATGATTGAACTTACTTCTGGGGCATTTCACTCATGTCCGCCCACTTCGTAGTGTCTTTACGTCTCGAGTCCAAGACAATCACTACTGGCATTACTACTCCCACATCAAGCTGAATGACTAGCAGAACAAAGTGGAACCTGCGTACGCATAACTCATCAATTACACTTAACCTCGAGTAAGCGAAACAGAATGTGCACAAGACAGTAACACTCATTTGAAGTTGTAAGGAAATAGTATTTTCCTTCTGGTTTGTTGTCCAATTAACACCTTTAGTAAGTTTTTTGATGTATCCTCGGCGTTGTGTTAATGAACCAAATGTCATTGATTTGTCCTTTTTTGCATTCGAGAATCTTCAATCTGCATAATATAGTGAGGATAATTATACATGCAATGAACGAGCTGAGTTAGAGACTTAATTACAGAAATAATACTTACAGACAATAGCAACTGACGATAGTTTTGTCGAGGGCGTCTTGATTGTATAACTGAAATAATTCATCAAATTCAATGTACATCGCCTCGACTCCATTGAAGTAATGCTCATCTTTAATTCCCACATAGATATTGTTGCTCCCTTCCTCGCAGGATTTCATGTACCACCGATGCATCTTCACATTTGTGTTGGTAGATGCAGGAGCTCCTTAGGTCTGATGAGAGGCTTCCCGTGCTCGTATCTAAAGGCTAACTCAGCCATGGGTAACTCTGCCTCCTCTCCTAAGTATTCACCAAGAGTGAAACCAAGATCATCGGCCGCTACCCCCGGATCATTAGCAATATCGGTAAACACCTTGAGCGGGGGGCACGATTCGTTTTTCTGTTCACCGAGCCGGGGAATTGTTTTCCCACTTGCACTACTGCTACTTCCCGACCGCTTCACTTCCTTATATGTCTTTACAATATAGCGGTCATAATTTGATAGCAGCGGAGGCGGTGGTGGTCGCGTAAGGTTATGCATACAACCATTCGCTTTTATCGAATCTATTTTCTCCTTGGATCTGGACGAGTCGGTGCAAGATGCCGTTTCACATCGGCAGCCACGACCATGTCGAGTTCCTCATCACTCAGTTTGTATGCTAACTTGGCATTAGCCTTCTTGACGCTACTATCTGCTCTTGATTTCTTCGCATTTGTACTACTAGCCGCCCCAACGGCGGTTCTCTTCCGCCGGGGCTGAGGCGACGGAGGAGGTTGAGTCTGCTGACATCGAGGCGAAGTCTGCTGAGGGGACTCCTCCGGCCGGATCTACTAACGCGGCGAAGTCTGCTGAGGCGGCGGAGACAGCTTAGGCGGCTGAGATAGAGCTGGATTGCTATTGTGAGGAGTCTGTTGAGGGGCTTCGTGAGGGGGAGTCTGCTGACACGGCGTCGAATGTGTAAGCACGATGTGTTCCTTTCTCCATAGAATGGTAGTCCTTCTGGCAGTTCCCAGTGCAGTCTCCCATTCACCTGTAGGGAAATCAAGCTCCAGCTCCTCAAATCCGTTCATAACTTCATCCATCCCGACAACAACATAGCCATCTGGAATCGGAGAGCAATGGTGAGTTGCATCAGGTGCATGGGGTAAGACAAAGCCGACCAAGCTTCTTCTTCATTATTTTCAGTAACTTCTCAAATCCCTTGTCAGATAAAACATTCTCTGCCTTCCATTGCAGAAATCCAGTGCGGCACCGAGCTTTCTGTTGCCATCTTTGCAATTTGGGTACAACCGTTTTTTGTGATCCTCTCTAACATGCGATCAAACTTCAACTTCTCCCTTTCACTTTCGCATTCTCTCTATGCATCAACAATGACCAGGCGAAGATCATCATCGGGCACATCTGGCGCCTCTTGATCTTCAGCTTCCCCCGTTGCAGTATCACCGTATCAGGGCAACATAGGATAGTTGTCATCAACCTCTTCTTCTTCATTGTCTTCCATCATAACCCCTCTTTCTCCGTGCTTGGTCCAACAATTATTGTGGGGCATGAAACCGGACTTAAGCAGGTGGAAGTGAAGGGTTTTCGAAGAAGTGTAATCCTTCGTATTCTCACAGACAGTACATGGACAATACATAAAACCATTAATTCTACCTGTTTGCCTCAGCCACATCGATAAAATTATGCAGGCCCGTAATATACTCGGAAGTGCATCGGCCACCATACATCCATTGTCGGTTCACCTGCATGCATTATATAATTAGTATATCAAAAACCATTACAGAACATCGTGAATAGAGAAATGACCAAATTAATACAAATTCATCATCACATTAAAACCAAAGTACAGTAGTAATCAAATGCAATTACTGAAAAAATAAATACAAAAAGTTCATACATAGTTCTCATAGAACAACATACAACTATCTAGAGCATCTAATTAAAACACACATTGAAACTAACATACAACTATGTAAAACATTTAAATGCAACAACAAATGTGACCAAAATCACAACTAGAGTAACAATTGATCAAACAACATAATGGTAGCAAGCCTCTTTATCAATGACATATTTTCTTATCTTCCTAATCATCAAGCACATTGCATCCATCTGAATCTTGTGTAGATCTACGACATCGGTAACATGCAACTCCAATTTCATATGCTCTTAAATTCTATTCAATTTTTCTTTCAAATATTTGTTTCTTTTTCAACTAACCTCTCGACAAGAGGGTCGGTTGGAATTTCCGATTCACATACCTTCTAGATAAAAACATCTATATCAAGTTGGTCGGCATAATTTTCATAAACACTAAATGAAACAAATAGTTATAAAAGATAATATACCACGTCCGAATCATAGACCGGACGAGAGCCGACGGGGGTGGATATCAAAACCATGGCACTATATAATAACAAAAAATAATACAAGCTAGAAAAGTATACAAGTAGCTATCTAAATCATACAAGTAAGAATTTTTCCGGCTAAAAAAAGACAAGAACAAGATGCTCACCACGGTGGTGCTGGCGACGAGATCGGATCGGGCAATCGACAACGGTGAGGACGGGAATGGGGACAGGACGACACCCTACACATGTGCAAACTCTAAGAAGTTAATTTGAGCTCAAATTGTGCATCTAAATCAAATAAACTCCCACATACACACCCGCACTAAAACCCACAAACCACTCTACTTCTAGAGCATGAAATGAGCTAAACTAGCAATGAAAGATAAAAGGATGAAGTTGCTAACCTTTTAGAACACTTGGATAGTTGATGCACCGCCAAATCTTGACAAAACTTGGGGAAAATGGAGCTCGGAGGAAGAATAGAGGAGAAAGCTTAAGTGTGGTGGGAATTTCATCGAACACCTCGTGTTCATAGGAAGGGAGAACAGAGTAGTGCACACACCTTTATGGCCAAAAAACAGAGGAGAGGGCGGGCAGGGGTGAGGATATATATAGGCAAAACTTTATTCACGGTTGGTGTCTAAAACCGGGACTAAAGGCCTACCCTTTAGTCCTAGTTCCAGACACTAACCGGGACTAAAGGGCATCGCGCCTGCCACAACCCCTTTAGTCCCAGTTGGTGTCTGGAACCGGGACTAAAGGTCCCACTCGAACCGGGACAAAGCCTGCCAAGCCCCGGCCCGCGTCCTAGCCGCTCGAACCGGGACTGATGCTCACATTAATCCCGGTTCGTAACGCGACCAGGACTAATGCTTCGATCCGGCTAGAACCAAAGCCCTGTTTTCTATTAGTGGCCTTACTTGAACCAATAAATGAATCACCCTGGGGTAGCACTAGCAGTACTACAAGCTATACCCGCGCGCCGTCAATGCGTTATGTATTGATACATTATCCTTGAAAAACATGATTTCTTTCTCACGTGGTAGTAGTGTGTGCTTATAGATGATAGTTTATGTTATTATATAGATATTTCTCTGTTGATGTAGTGTCTTTGTTTATGTGATGGATGATTCAGAAGTAATTGGTTGGATGTATGGCATCGTACCTGCTAATGCTGCGCTTGACCGCGGTGCCATGCTCCTTGGACTAAACAATTCAAATGGGTAAATTTTTTGTTAGGAAAATCCGCAAATCTCTAAAATTGGCCGCTGAGATCATGCAAAACAATCTTGGCCACTGAAATCTGCCAAACTGTCCACTTATGCTGCTCTCTTAAATTAGAAGCCAATTTCTGAAAATAAGAAACTTTGCTAGTTGCATATCTTTTAAAGCATGAGCATTAATAATAATACCTCTCTGCATTCCAATCCAAGTGGGCTGCTACACCAGTGCGTGTTCATTCAAAATATTCAGAGAAAAGCTTGACAATAAAACATTGCAAAACGGAAGGAATTTTTCAAGGAAAACTCCTTGTCAATAAGACAAACAAAATGCAGAACAATCATGAGATCTGGAGTCACAAAAGTAGCAAAGGGAAAAAGAAGAAATATGAAGAGAACGAAATTTTTTACTGGGTGGTACTCGTTGATCCATGCTGAAAATGAAGACATAGGAACTTGGAGCTTCATGAAGAAATTGCAGATCATAAGATTGTGGATCACTGAGCACCAACCATCAGTTCTTGTACAAAAGGGGCACTATCATGTACCAAAATAACTCAAAAAAGGATCATATCAAAAGGGGAGGAGGACATCTTCTGAACTTCAATTGTAGATGCAACGAAAGGAGAGGATATCATCTGTACTTATTGAGGAGGTGCCCATGCCCGAATAAGCAGCAGTGCATGTAAAAGAAATATAGGCATCTAATCTAGTTTTTGCATACCATTTCATACCAGTCAGGTCTCTAAACCGATTTAATAAGAGTATAAATTTCAAATTTACAGTGGAGCTTCAAAGAAAATGTGGCAATTGGAACCCAAAACCTGCATTATGACTCGTATGTATCGCTTCTGGCTTCATACAGTGTCTTATTCCACAAAAAGTATGTTCTGGAATACAATAAAATGACTTCAATTTACATACGAAATGAACATAAAAAAAGATATAGAAAATGACTTCACTTGAACTTGCATCCCAAATAGAGAAGACATGAGTATCACGCGAACCTCCAATCCACATCTAAAAAATGTATCTAAACCCACAATAGTATTTTGCCTGCTACGATCTAGAAATAACCTTTGCTTATCGAATCTGAAAATAGTGAAACCGCATCTGGGAGTAAGCAGTCCCTTGCACCTGATATATCTTCCTTCACTTTTTCTGCTAAAACCTTCTGTTTTTAGCTGATCATTAATCGATGGAATATTTATATATAAGCATCGTCTTCACTTTTTGTCTGCTAAAACGAACAGTTTCTATCTCATCATTAACTGATGTGAAGATGTTTAGTTCTTGTAGACATATTAACAAACAGATAGAGATCATGAAATATCACCATCAAGAATACTACGTGTATATTTCTATAGGTTTCTATGCATTAAGCTTGGCATCACACTGACATTTTATTATAACAAAAAAAAAACCAGATTTCAGATTGATACACTAATTCAGCAAAAGAGAAGCTGTTGCTACATGACTGAGAGAGCAAGAGCTACCGCGGTGTGCACGGTCAGGGGAGAGAGGGAGTTGCTGCAGTCATGCATGGAGAGAAATAGAAGAAGAACAGCAGCGGCACCTCCAATTTTTAGTATACGTGATGACTGGGAGAGAGGGATAGTAGCAGAAGCGAGTGCAAGAGCAACGAGTGTGCGTCCATCGCCGACGATCGTGGGTACGGTGGGTGGGAACGCGGGTGACTGGGCGGGGCGACGCTAATTGGTAGCAGAGGAGCCCAGTACATGGGCAGCGCTTGTTCCCGTGGCGGCGATCGGCTGGTGCCCCACATGTCGTTGAGGGATGCGGCACGTACGCGGGTGTCCGTGGGCAGCCGAGCACGCATGTGAAGGAGGTGCGGCGGTGCATGCTGCATGGGCGGCGCGCGCGGGGAGACCAAGCGGTTGGAGCACGCCCCAGCCGTGGACGTTGTAGACCGCTGAGAAGAGATTGGCCGACCCCGCAGACGACGTTGTCGTGCTGGATGCCAGGGAGATGGCGGCGCCAAGCAGCTCCCGGCGACGGCAGCCAGAACGGCACAGCCGCCTGCTCCGTGGTGGCTGCCGCTTACCTTGTCATAAATGCCCCACGGCGGCCCTGGCACCAGTTCCGCTTGAGCAGCGCGACGCAGACCAGTGAGGAAGCTTTGGTGGGTGGCAACAGTACTGCTCAGACTACCCACAGTGGGACTAACATATGTAGTAATATCACACATATCTAGATAAAATAGATGGTGTGGCAAGCAATAAATGAAGAAAGAGATGCATGTGATAACATAGCTAGTTACTACTAGTATGAGTAACATCACACATATCAAGATAATGTGAGTCTATAGCCTAATAAATAAAGTGTTGCATGTTACCACAGATATGTTATTCCCTACTATAAAGATAGTAGCACAGAATAGTAACTTGGGCATGTTACTACTCGATGTTACTACCAATTGTGGCTAGTCTCATGAGCAGCAGCGGCAGCCTCGGTAGGTACAGCGTCGGGAACAGCAGAACGACCCGAAGCATTGCCTCGACCAACCACAGCCCCCCGCAGGCGAGGAGGCCGACGCGGCCGCTGCGGGCCATTATGACTGGAAGAAGAGCCGACCATGGAGTTAATGTATGCGGAAGCGAGGAAACAAAGCCCACAGAACAATCACATTAGAATAACGTGACGAGAAGGAAAGCCTATTTATAGCCCGTGAAAGGTAGAAAGAAGAAACAAAAAGAAACACGAAACGTATACCGTGAGGTCTCTAGATTATGACAGAAGCGACACCGAACAGAAGAACCAGCATCCTCTGGATTACACGGTCGAAGCGGCGGTGATTTTTCACGATGAAGCGGCACCGACCTAACGCACACCACCGCGATCGTAAGAAAAAGGGACACGGCCAGCCCAGAAAGAGATGGAAACCTGCGCATGCAGCCCACCGCCGAACGAACTTTATGCAACCAGGTCAACGGATGAGAATGGCCCACCCGCACCAGAAATCGCTAAGCGCACACACGGGATCAATAACCACGTTAGCAAAATTTTAACCGAGAGCCTATAGCCACAACGTAACTGTACACCCTGCCCTCCCAAATTAATACACGCGTCAAAATCCCCTAGGCTCAAACGTTGCTTTCACCCAAGTGGTGAATTGTGAGAGCAAAATCACCCCGGGAAATAGGGGCTTGGGTATGATCGACACTTCACACACTCCTATGGAAATTACAATTTCTCGACCTTAATTTGTGGATAATTAAATGCAGCCTACTATGGATAGGTGTGAGTTTGAACGGTTGTGCACTTTTTCACTGAATTGGCTAGGCTAGGCTGCCGGAAGACTTGCGTAGTGGTTGTCGGCATATGCCAGCTTGTCGTCGCCACATTGACAAACACAATCTCTCTCTCTCTCTCTCTCTCTCTCTCTCTCTCTCTCTCTCTTTCTCTCTCTCTCCACGGCATCTTGGTTCTTGGTGGTATATTCCTTCTGCCAATTCACCAGAGGTGAAATCGGATAGCTTCTTTGCAGTTGAATGAGTTAATTTGATGGATGAATATTTGAGACCTAATGCCGCCGTTGTTGCTAAATGTAAGCAGCGCTATCTCTCGATTCCTCAAAGTTAGCTTTCAAAACATTGTTTTAGAGAAGCGAATCAGGTGGCTGACGAGTTAGCAAGACACTCGTTTACTATTAGATCTCCTGGTTCTTTGGATGTTGTTATCCCTAATTTATTTCTCATTTTCTTATAAACGATATGACTATTATATAAGGAATAAATCTAGTTACTGTAAAAAAAAAAATGTCACGTCTAGTTAGCATTTGCTTTGGCACGAGCCGCAACCTGTGCGCGAGCGGTGCATACTTTGGATGGCCCATAGATGCACACGTTTGCATCAGACTGTTTTTCGCTTGCGAATCAACCTATGGTTGAGATGGTTAGGTGGACAGTGGTATCCCCAGCTCATCAGGATTCAAATCCTGATGCTCGCATTTATTCTGGGTTTATTTCAGGATTTCCGGCGATACATTTTCAGTGGAAGGAGACGTTCCCGTCGACTACGAGGCGCTTACGGTGATTTCATAAAATCTCAAGATGATATGCCAGCTCAGTCTCTCGGAGATGCTCATGGGGGTAGGGTGTGCGTTTGTGCGTTCATAGGGATGAATATATGCGCGTTTATATGAGCGGTTGCGTTTGTACCGTGTTCAAAAAAGACTGTTTTTTCTCTTCCGTTTAGCGTCGTGGTACACACGTTGCGAAGCTCACGGGATGGTGTGAGACTACCGGACCGTGGCGCAGGAGCAGGATCCCTATGGGCCATGTTTTCCCTTCTGTAAAAGGAAGAAAATCCGGACAAGATTACACGGCACCAAAACAAAATTCTTCTTTTTTTAGTTGGACAAGTCCCTTCTCTTTCTTCATTCTTCTTCCCACCATGGAAGGAAAAGCCTTTTTTCTAGATTGGACGGAAAGAATCTCTCTCTCTCTCTCTCCCCTATCTCTTTCTTACCTTATTCCCATGGCACCTTTTTCATTACAGAGTGACATTTCTCTCGCCTTGCTTGCCACCTCCCCCCTCGATCTCGCCACTATATATTAGTACTAGATCTCACCGCTCAGCAGTTCTCAACACTTCTTCGTAGCGAGCGTATCGCTTTCAATACAGTGAACTCTCTCTCCTTGCCTTGCTTTGCTTGCCTCCCCATCGATCTTCCTGATGAGCAACCAAGAGTGCCCGGAGCCGCCTGTCATATTCTCACCGGAGCGCTCGGAGTGCAGCGAGCCAGCCGCCAAAGTGGGTGTTTTCCTCTACAGCCTCGTGTGTGTGGTCGTCTTATTCGCCTCCATCATATTGATCATGGTGTACCGCACCAACCTTCTGAAGGTACCCGCGTTCGAGATGGGATATGGCACCTTGAATGTCGGTTATATCCACGAGTTCATCGACCTGGCAGCGCGCGGCGTGGTGCTCAACGTCAACCTGACGATGTTAGCCGCCATCTCCGCCTCCAACAACACGAAGGTTGACAACCTACTACAGTCCACCGAAGTGGACCTCTACTACAAACAGTAAAGGTGGACCTTTACTGTTTTGGGTTCAGAAGAAGGCTGCTCTTCTGCCCAAGCAAACTTTGAGCTGAAGACTTTCCAGCATGCGATAAATCAAGAACAGATATTTTAAGTCCAAGAAGCCTTCAAAAAGAGCAAAATGGTCAAGCCTCGAGTTTCACGCCGGCAACAAAACCAGCACCAGCCTCCAAAATGAACAAGTTCTGCATGCCGGCAACAAGGCCAGCGCCCGCACACTAGCCAGCCTTCAAAAAGAACGGCCATAGTTCATGGTCGCACGTTAGCCGAGGCCTCCCTAGTGCAGGCCATCTAGGTTGAACATTTCTGGAAAGCCTGCCCATTTCCCTCGAAGATGATGTCTTGCATGAACTGGGTGTAATCAGGGTCCTCGACCGGTGCCGTCAATGCGAATAGCTTGCATGCGTTGGAAAATGTGGCTGTTGGAATGGACTGGGCCTGCTTCCGGGGCATCCCATCCGACGACTGGCCAACCACAGGCGTGACGTTGAGGTCGATGACGGGCGTGATGGAGGGGGTGGCCAGCGCGATCCCGCGGTCGTTTGGCGACGTCGAGAACCGGGTTTGGCCGTGCAGCCGCGATGTGGAGAACCCGGGCGTCTCCAGGGTTACGGAGGAGGCCGGCAACTGACAATGCGGAGGGCGAATGGCTGACGAGCATGTGCTCGCCGCGGCCATTGCGGCAGCGGAGACAATGGCCGACGGCGGTCGGCACAACCCTAGCATCATAAGGGCATTCGCTGTAGCTGCCTGCATGGCCTAGGTGATGATCTCCCCGTTCTTGTTGACGTCAGCCTTGTACTGAATGGCCTTCTACATGGTCGCGACTTCCGCAGCGTACTCAGCCACGGCTTCTGCTCCGCTGCTACGATCCGTTGTCCCCTCCGTTTGGCCGATTCATGGTCGAGGTGCGCCTGCTCCTCCGGTGTGAGCTCCGAATGTAGCTTCTTCGGGCCCTTATTTGACGCCGTCGGCCCGCGGCAGCGGGCGGGTCGCCGGGTTTCTCCGGGGCCATGATGGAGGAAGGGGAGGGATAGCGCGGGAGGGTTTTGGGGGGAGGAGGGAAAATGGGATTGTTTGCATCCCCGACGGGAGGGCCAGGGGTAGACAAAGGCGTGCGCCCCGCCCGTCAGCGCGCTGTCTGCTTTGGCGCAAACGCAACCTAAATTTGGGCCGATGATGGGGCGAAAGCGGACAGAAAATAGACAGATGTCCATTTGCTCCTGCGTGTTGTGCCTGGTTTTATGCCTGTTTACCCTCCAAACGGACGCGGCCGGACCATTTGGGGTCGTGCGTTGGAGTTGGCCTAAAACAAAGTAGGTTCTGATCTACTTCTCTTTATCGATGATGGTTGTTGTTCTAGAGTGATGGTCCTGTAGCGCCTTAGCACGACGACTTTTTTCCATCTTTCTTTTACAAGCCACAAGCTACTCCGCCAACTCTCTCTCTCTCTCTCTCTATATATATATATATATATATATATATATATATATATATAGACACACACACATATTTGTAAACCATCTAGCTAGATAGCATACTCTCTTAAACCAATGAAATAGGGAAAGACAGAAGATAGAATAGAACTTAAAAGGATAACTGAAGTGACTCGTCTTCGAATCTACTTTGGTTGGAGTTCGAAAAAGAAATAAAAATAAAATAAATTCAATGCTCAATCCGTTAAAGTTTTCGTTCATCCTGTATGCCTCCAAGTCATGTAATGGACTAAGTGGTTCATACCATTTACTATATTATTTTCATCTACAGAACACGATAAATGATTAGTAGCAAACACAACCAAGAAGAAAATTAAGCTACGCATCTTCTATATCTAAATAGGGTCACCCCACTAGCTGATTTTTCTGCATCCTCATGCAACCACGTCATCTAAATGGTTACAACCGTCAATGAAGCATAGCTTAGCAACCTGCAGCCATCTGATCAAAAGTTGATGAAATTACTAATAGCTGCCACCGCTAAGTGGAAGATGCCGATTCGTTCCAACCGTTTCGCTCGCTGCCAGCCTCCTATCGATCAATCCCTCTGACTCGATTTGTTTTAGTTGGGCTGTTCATGTCCGCTTCTCACAAAAATCTATTTGGACACTAAAAAGCCCATTGGAAGCCCATATGTAAACTCCCTGGTCTCTTCATATCGTTGTGTTTCCTCTTTTTTGGTCCACGCATACAATCCCAGTCACCAAAGCGACCGACCGATTCCTGTTCTGTCTCCCATAATTGGCGAGTCAATCTGCGATTTCCTCTTTTACGGTTATTACTTCCTCGACCGTCCTCTTGCGTGAGGATGCATCTCCCTTCATATCCCCATATGTCTCTTTGCGTCGCTCACGCACGGCGCACCCCGCCTCCATGCATTCTCAACTTCGTTTGTTACCCTCGCCTGCCTTGCCGCGGGTCGGTGATTGCCGTGATCTACCATGGGTGCAGATCGTTTGGTGCCCCATGATGGACGATGTGTTTCTGATTTAGCTTTCACCCTCCTCCCCTCTTCTATTTGTTCCATTCTTGCCAACCTAGCTACCTTATGATCCCACTGTCCCACATGGACTTCACGGAGATTCTATGGCACTATCTGAACTAACTGTGTTATTTGGTTGTAGGTTTTTGATGGCCATGGATGTTCTGATGCAGCATCCTACATGAAAAACCATGCCATCAGATTGTTCTTTAAGGATTCAGAGTTCCCATGAGCAATACAAGATGTCTTTTTTTTTTCTGAATGAAGCATAGCTCAGCAGTCTGCAGCCATCTGATCAAAGTTGATGAAATTACTAATAGGTGCCACCACTAAGTGGAAGATGCCGATTCGTTCCAACCGTTTCGCTCGCTGCCAGCCTCCTATCGATCAATCCCTCTGACTCGATTTGTTTTAGTTGGGCTGTGTCCGCTTCCCACAAAAATCTATTTGGACACTAAAAAGCCCATTGGAAGCCCATACGTAAACTCCCTGATCTCTTCACATCGTTGTGTTTCCTATTTTCTGGTCCACGCATAAAATCCCAGTCACCAAAGCGACCGACCACTTCCTCTTCTGCCTCCCATAATTGGCGAGTCAATCGAGCGATTTCCTCTTTCACGGTTATTACTTCCTCGGCCGTCCTCTCGCGTGAGGATGCATCTCTCTTCATATCCCCATCTGTCTCTCTACATCGCTCACGCACGGCGCGCCCCGCCTCCATGCATTCTCGCCTTCGTTTGTTACCCTCGTGTGCCTTGCCGTGGGTCGGTGATTGCCGAGATCTACCATCGGTGATTGTTCTTTAAGGATTCAGAGTTCCCATGAGCAATACAAGATGTCTTTTTTCTGAATGAAGCATAGCTCAGCAGTCTGCAGCCATGTGATTGAAAGTTGATGAAATTACTAATAGCTGCCACCGCTAAGTGGAAGATGCCGATTCGTTCCAATCGTTTCGCTCGCTGCCAGCCTCCTATTGATCAATCCGACATTTCCTATTTGGCGCCACAGGCGCTAGTTAACATGTATTTTCGTTTACTGGCGCCTGTCGTGTCCGAAAATGGGCCGGCCCATCAAGGCGTCGGTTGACATTTTCTTTTTTCAAAATTCTATGAACTTTTTAAAAATTTCAACTTTTTTTTTCAGATTGATAAACTTTTTTGAATATTGATGAAATTTTTTGAAATTTGATGAACATCTTTTTGAAAATGACGAACTATTTTTTTATTTATATTTTTTTTAGTTCAATGAAATTTTTCTAAAAATACATGAACTTTTTTGAATTTCTATGAACTTTTTTCAGGTTTGATGAATTTTTTGAAAAATTAATGAACTTTTGCTAAATTGGATGTTTTTTTTTCAATTTGAATAAACTTTTTCCAAATTGATGAACTTTTTTCAAATTGATGAACCTTTTTTAAAGATATGGACTTTTTTCAAATGGATGAACCTTTTTTCTTTAAATTTGTTAACCTTTTTTGATTTCATATTTTTATTTTCGTAACAAAAAAATGGGGCAGCACGCCAGTGGGCCGGGCCATGATTGCAGCGCTGCACGCGCCGGATCGTTAATGGGCGCCTGCAGCGCTGCATAGGAGCTCCCGATCAATCCCTCCGACTCGATTTGTTTTAGTTGGGCTGTGCATGTCTGCTTCTCACAAAAATCTATTTGGACACAGAAAACCCCATTGGTAGCCCATACGTAAACTCCCAGATCTCTTCACATCGTTGTGTTTCTCTTTTCTGGTCCACGCATACAATCCCAGTCACCAAAGCGACCGACCACTTCCTCTTCTGCCTCCCATAATTGGCAAGTCAATCGAGCGATTTCCTCTTTCACGGTTATTATTTCCTCGACCGTCCTCTCGCGTGAGGATGCATCTCTCTTCATATCCCTATCTGTCTCTCTGTGTCGCTCACGCACAGCGCACCCCTCCTCCATGCATTCTCACCTTCGTTTGTTACCCTCGTGTGCCTTGCCGTGGGTCGGTGATTGCCGAAATCTACCATGGTTGCCGATCGTTTGGTGCCCCAAGATGGACGATGTGTTTCTGATTTAGCTTTCGCCCTCCTCCCCTCATCTATTTGCTCCATTCTTGCCAACCTAGCTACCTTATGATCCCACTCCGACATGGATTTCACGGAGATTCTATGGCACTATCTGAACTAACTGTGTTATTTGGTTGTAGGTTTTTGATGGCCATGGATGTTCTGATGAAGCATCCTACATGAAAAAACATGCCATCTGATTGTTCTTTATGAATTCAAAGTTCCCATGAGCAATACAAGATGTCTCTTTTTTCTGAATCAGTGGCAAACTCAGTCCACAAAGCTTTCTTAAGTGAAGACCTTGCTCTTGCAAATGATTCAATCATCAGTTGATCGTCGGGAAATACAAATCTTACATCTTTGATCTTTGGAAGGTATGATGAGCATGAAGTCAAAACTCCTACATGCACATGCATGCGAACTTTTGTTTGTCTCCTATCTTGCAGGTAATTGTTGGTTGCAAATGCTGGGGATTGCCGAGCAGTTCTATGTAGGAAACACATGGCTATGGAAAAGTGTTGTTGTCACAGGCCAACATGTGAAGTACAGAATGATGCTGACATAAGGTAGCATATGTCCTTTTTTATTGAACAATGTTTGATTGCTAACGTATGTCTTTGTTTTTTTCATGCCTTTCCACCAATTACTAACATGTAATGGCATGATACCTACCAATACATAATTTTCAATGCAGCTGAAACAAGTTAAAGTTAGTTTTACAACGATTTGTACGAATTGAGTGTCTTTAGGATACGTTCTGCTTCACAGCCGAAACAAGTTTCCGTCAGTTTTACTACAATTTTTTTGTTTTATAGTTTTGTTATATTTTCTCCATAGGATGACTGTGGTTATTAACTCCATTCCACATTTTTTGTCATATTTAGTTGCAACTTAAAGATAGTAATTTGTTTGTATGTAATTTCAAATTAATTGTATTTATATCAATTCCAAGTCTCTAACTGAACATATGTCCCCTTTATAGTCAAATTTTATAGATAGCTAATAAATTTTACACTGAGGGTAGTTCTTCATATATGGAGTGCTAGACACCTAAATTTGATCAAAATATATTGCAATTGATTCCTGCAGCAACGCGTGGGGTATGATCTAGTTTGCTAAATGACGAGCTCAAACTATGGCGCGGTGTGCCATCGCGCCATCTGCCTGCTAGTGAACTAAATACTTCCCATGCCATTAGCCAGTTGACTGTTGCATGTGTGAACGACCGAGTGCAATGGAATCGGATAGCGAGGTGTCGTGTGCATTAAATCGGATAGATCGTGTAAAAAATGTGACTGAACCAAATATCAAATTCAGTAACCTGCCGCTCCCTTCTTTTCCTTTTTTTGTTGGCCGCAACGTTGTACTGCAATTTTCCTTCTTCTGAAAGAAAAGGCAAATTCGTGTTGTTTCCATAAAAAAAATCAACACCGAACGAACATGTAGAATATCAATAGTTTAGATGAGGTGTTTTATTTATTTGTGCAATCGATGATCACAACAAATATAGGCTTTTACTTCATTTGGATTAGTGTACCAGTACTAACTACATTATATTCATGACATGCTTTTGTAAGACACTACGAGTAACTTTTGCACTCTTTGTAGTAATAATTATGATTTGTCGTGCTCATAGGCAAACAATGAAATATTTTAATATTTTTATTTCGCAATTGCTGGTGTGAAGCCAAAATTTTGAGTAATAGATATTTACCCTTTAGCGGCGTAATCTTGAAAATTCAGTTAAAAAGTTGAATCAGTTTCAAAATCATTTTTGTATTAGTTGATACGTGCATTGCACGTACACGATTACTAGTAAACAGAAAACATAGCAATCTTTAAACGTAGGGATCCCTAATCAGAAAAGTAGGGATCATGGCGATGTTTCTTTAATAAAGAGAAAACGTAGCGATCTTTTTTTACGGAGCTGCCAAAAATCATTCGATTGACACTTCACGAAGTCTCAGTCGACTAGTCAGCCATGCGAACAGGAGCTTGTAGATTCGCGCTAGGGCGCTTTGTCCTTCATTTCAGCCTGTAAAAGGCACGGGGCCGGCCAGTTTAATTTTTTTTATTGGATCATCGCCTAATGCTTGGGGCCACCTGGATTCGCACGAGCGTTTTCTTTCTTTGTTTGTGGGCTGGCGTAGGTGCTCGTGGGGCCACAGTAAATAAATGGGGTGGAGGGAAAGAGGAGGGGAATGCCAGTCCATTTCTTACTTCTCTCTCTATTCTTCTCTGTCAAATATGAAGGTCTATGCAGCGAAACGAATGAATCATTGTGCTCCTCCACGGCTAACGAGAGGATGGGGGACCCTGCTGATGGTGTAAGTGCTACCCCTCTCCTTTATCTTGTTTTGTCTTGTTTGTTGGCCAGATGTTGTAGATTTGAGGGGATTTTTGGGCTCCATTTTTTGTTTTGGATCAAGTCTGGAGTACTAGCTTGAAGCATAGAATCGCTCCCCCTTTTCTATTCAAGTAGTGCTATGTAGTGTGTCCTCGTTTTCGTATGATTTTTTTCCTTCAGATTTGTTTGAGGATGGTTGGATTATTACTGAATCCAAACCCACTCATATCTATTACTGAACCCAAACCCAAATCCTCTCAAATCAGTAGAATGTTTGTGAAATCGCTAGCATGGTTGAATTTTTTTTTGTTGTGTAATGGAGTGGCTCAGTCTCTTGTTTTATTTTATTTTAGATGTTGCTGAAACCCTATTAATCACTGGAAACAAGACAGATAATTACTGAATCTATCACTAGGGAGTGGGCATGTTTATTTGTTTTTTCAGAGTTTTGATGTAACCCTATTTTAATCAGTAGCATGGTTTTTGACATGTTTTCTCTGTAAACAAGAAAGATTGTTACTGAATCTATCACTAGGAGTGGGCATGTTTATTTATTTGTCAGATTTTTTGGTTGAAACCCTATTAATCAGTAGCATGTTCAAATCTCTCTTATTTCTGGAATCAAAGAGAATAATTATTGAATCTAGCAGTAGCATGTTTTTCTGGAACCCAAACTAAGTTTCGTTTTGCTGAAACCCTATGAATCAGTACCATGTTCAATATCTTTTTTTGTTTGGAATCAAATATCTTGATTACTGAATGCATCACTAGTAGTGTTGTGTTTTAATATGGTATTTTTATCTCTGCAACCCAATACACATATATTTTTTGCTCACCAGCATCAACGGCAATAATAAATCATCATCATTATCTTGAAATCCTTTTTTCAGAAGCATGCAAGTTTCTCCATAAATCATTAGCTAAATATGTATGTCTCTCACTAGCACAAATTTATGTTTTTTTACGCCTTCTTTTATGTGCACAAGAGATGGTTTAGTAGATTACTGTTCTTCTTGGAGATTTTGGTGGCACATGCCCTTAGTGGATTAATTAGGGGCAGCAGTAGAAATTTTATGTTTTTGTAAATGAATGTGGTTTAGCATCTATTTAATAGGTTTTGGGTTCACTCAGTTGTAAGGCTGCAGCAAATACATGCTGAAATCTAGATGTTTTGAAATCATTCCCTTTTTAGTTATGCTTTTCTGATTACATTTCTTCTTTCACTTGTTATGTATGTGTGTTTTTAGTAAGTTACCCATTTATTTATTTATTGTTTTTTGTGTGTGCACAGGATGTGGTTTGAGAGTTTGTTTGAACCTTTGCGACTATGAGAAAGAAAGTTGTTTCAGCATGTATGTATGGGGGGACTTAAAAATGGAGGGATAACTCAGCAGCTACTATTTTTATATTTTTATATATTTTTTGTTTCATTTCTTTTCTTTTGTTATGACACATCCATAATTTTTTTGGTTTTTGCTTATTTATGTTCAACTAAAATAGGTCGTGCCATGCAACACTTCAATAAGATGACAGGAGGAAACGCGACGTTTGCCACAAACGAACAAACATACATTGTAAAGTGTATTTAGATAACCTCATAGGTCAATTTTCAGTGCCAAATACAAACTTAACCATTGAGTACCTAATTATAACAAATAAAATTGACAAATACAAATATATATAATCTAGGAACGCTCCTCCTTCTCTTCCTCGGCGACACGCTGCGTTTTCTCCTCGTTAGCGAGCGGCCCCTCCACTGCGCCGCATGCATTCTCCTCGGTGGCGGGCGGCTCCTCCTTTATGGCTTTAGGCAGATCCGTCGCTAAACACCCAGAGCCTTCCCGTGCCACGTGCGTGGCGTTGATTGCATTTATTTATTTATTTTAATTTATGAGCATTCATCCTTTACCAAAATCACAAAACTGAATTTGCTGCACGCATCTGTCATATAACTCTAATTCTTCCATACAATGTCATGTTGATTTAGATTGCTTGCTGCTTAAAAGCTTAATTAACATTTAAATTATATTCATCTAAAATATTTCAGGATTTCGGGTTACGAGGCGAGTCAAATTAATATATATTTTTATGAATTTTGTACTAGTTTCTAAATTGTTATTTTCAAATACACTCATCTAATATAGTGTGGTGAATTTAAACTATGTTTTTTCATAAAATTTAAAATTTTCTTTTAATACATTTTTTTCTTTAGAGCCATATCTATACCAAATTCTATTAAATGCGAGAAAATAAGAAATAAAATTGCATGTATTCTTAGAGTAATGACACTTGCTTGAATATATTTTATATGTATGTATGTGTATCCATATATTAGTAGATATCTCAAAAGTGTATGTAACAAAAATATCCTGATAGTGATCTCTAGTTTATATTTAGATATACACAGACCAAAAAATCTAGCGTATATAAAATATTAAGGAGAAGCTTCTCAAAACAACTAACATGTCGCTATATAATTTATTTTGGTAAAAACTATGTTTGCTCAATAATAATGTGTTGATGATGTATGTTTACTATGTTGTCCGTACTGAAATAGCATCGTTCTAGATAAAATAATATTCATTTGAACATGTGGGTGTCAATCGAAGATTGACTAGTATCCAGTTTTTAAATAGTGGGCTAAATGTTTTAATGACAACTTCTCCTAAAGTTATAACAACGCTGTGTCATTACTTACCTGATCACGTAAAGTTTATTTATGTTTGCTGCTTTTAAACCAAAAATACCAAATAACATAAAATATATCTTGCTTTGAGCTGTCGATTAGAGGAACCAGAGTTGCCGCAATTGAGAAAATCCAAGAGAGAAGTGAGGTGTATCCTCAATACCGATGTTCTCTTAAAGGTATTGACGTGGATGATAGATTAAGATCATTTGATTATTTCGCTGAAGGTATATGTGCATATTCCTTATTTTTTGAGCATTGTAAATCAAATGCTCATATGAGTTTCAGCTGCAAATTCCATCCTAACCTTGTTGTAGCATCATATAACCGTGATGACTACATCTTTGTTTATGTTGAAATTACTGAGGAACTAATGGTAAATTTTAGAACTTCTGACCTTATTACAATGGTAAAGGAGCTCTCTATACATCATAAAGAGGTCTTGAAACATGTGGGCATGTTGGAGAATATCCAGAGTTGAATTTAAACTAATAGAGATGTAACCTTTTTGTGTTGCTGAACATATGTTGCCATACACTCATATGAATTCAAATTTTGAGACTATATTCTTGTGTGATGTATTTAGAACGATTATATATTCCTCGCCCTAACCATGTTCAAATTCTGGCTCGGCCCCTCCATTCCAAACCATAAATCCATATCCATCTCTTTTTTGGACGGTCAAACAGTAGGGGAGTCCCCTACGGTAATTTTCTAGTAATCAACTCAAAGCGAGTGCAGAGTCTTTACATGCTTACATATTTACATGGGGGTAGAGAGGGCCCCACACAACTCAGAAGGAATATAGAGGGCAGCAGTATCTATGAGTTAGAGGCGATCCAAGCAATTAAAGACTCAAAATCTACCTCCCAGCTAACTCTATGTGCCTGCTGTTGGAACTAATCTTGTTATTAGTGCTGATTAGATCATGCATGTATGTAGTTGAGATGTGACACTAAACGCTGCGGCTGTGTACCAACGTAGAGACGTGATCACAAGATTAGTTCCAACATTCACCTCTCTAATCTTGTTAACTTAGTTCTCTCTTGAAGCCTGTGGTCATCGATGTCGTCGGTGCAACACGGAGACGACCGCCATTGCCATCTTGTCACGCCGATTACCACCGTCACCTCTGGCCTCGATGAGAGGGACACCTTCTATTCCTTCACCGCGAGTGTGCCGCCGCGACACGCTCGCTGCCTCATGTTCGCCACCGGTGCCGCAGCTCGGCGGCGACTCGCCTCCATGTTCATCACCGGTGACGAAACTCACCAGTGACTCGCCTCCATGTTGTCGACGATGACGCACCTTGTCGACGACTCGGACATGGAACTCCTCGTGGCAATGGCCTCCGCTCCATGGCCATCACCTCCTTGCCGCCGGTGCCGCAACTTACCGGGAAAGCACACCTTTTTCCATCGCTCGTGACGCAGCTTGACGATGATGAAGACACGCACCAGCCACTAGCAGCATCGCGCCGCCGACGGCATCCACCTTGTGCCGCCGACGTCCTCCTCACATGGAGTCCGCCGCGCCGCCACCACCGCCTCTGGCCTCGATGAGAGGGACACCTTCTATTCCTTCACCGCGAGTGTGCCGCCGCGACACGCTCGCTGCCTCATGTTCGCCACCGGTGCCGCAGCTCGGCGGCGACTCGCCTCCATGTTCATCACCGGTGACGAAACTCACCAGTGACTCGCCTCCATGTTGTCGACGATGACGCACCTTGTCGACGACTCGGACATGGAACTCCTCGTGGCAATGGCCTCCGCTCCATGGCCATCACCTCCTTGCCGCCGGTGCCGCAACTTACCGGGAAAGCACACCTTTTTCCATCGCTCGTGACGCAGCTTGACGATGATGAAGACACGCACCAGCCACTAGCAGCATCGCGCCGCCGACGGCATCCACCTTGTGCCGCCGACGTCCTCCTCACATGGAGTCCGCCGCGCCGCCACCACCGCCTCTGGCCTCGATGAGAGGGACACCTTCTATTCCTTCACCGCGAGTGTGCCGCCGCGACACGCTCGCTGCCTCATGTTCGCCACCGATGACGAGGGCGCCAGCAACTACGACCAGGGTGGTGGGAGTCGCCTGCTCCTCACGGAGGAGGAGTGGCTTGCTCGCCACCGCAGCGGCGCAGGCAAGAAGAAGGGCAACTTCGACATACGCAAGGTGCGTTGCTACAACTGTCAAAAGTACGGGCATTACTCCAAGGACTGCACCGAGCCAAGGAAGCAGCGGGCGCTTCTTGCTGCCGCGACGGCCGACGACGAGCCGGGGCTGCTTTGAAGATCGACATGGAGGTGTTCGAATAAACGACAACAAGGTCAAGTGGGTGAGTGGCTGCGTTTTAGCCGTGTGCTTCCGGCTATTTAAGCCATCATGTAATTGCATTGCACGTGTGAGAATACAAGAGAAAAAGGCACAAGTTGTGTGCGGTGTTCTTCTACCTTTGTGTGTGAGAGAGTCTTCTTCTTCCTCGGGCTGTGCCAACACCTGCACTTTGAGCTGAAGACTTTCCAGCATGCAATAAATCAAGAACAGAGATTTTGTGTTTCCTTTTCTTTCATGAAGAACAGATATTTTATTGAGCACGAAAAAAGTTGTGCAGCCACGCACGGAGTACCACCTTGAGACCGTCGTCATGGAAGCCATAAACTGTGTAATCCAGGACACAAGGCACCTAACAGAAATACTTGTAGTACTAAACATAAACCTTGATATGCCCCGCAGAACCATATTCCTCCGTTTCCTTGGATCCGCTGAAGCTCCAGGGAAGCCTTTGCAGCATCCCGAGCTGCCCATGGTAGCCACTCTGGTGGCGTCGTGTGGCCATCTGACACCCGTGTTGGTTCTTGCAAAAATCAATGCCGGATGTAGTGACTTATGTCGCTAGACGCAGCTCTGCCGCACCGACTCTCGACTGGTTCCAGCAAAAACGTAAGCTGGTCGTAGCTATTTGAAGCACTGGTTGTAACATTTTTTCTCCCTGGTTGCAGCTCCACCCAAGGTTTACGATTTCGATGTGGCAAAAATTTCGCTCACCCTCGAATGGTCGAAATTTCAGAAATTTCAAAAATTGTTTCAGATAAATCAACAAAAAATTTGTTTGAATTCAAAAAATGTATGTTATCTTTTTCGTATCCTAAATTCCTTATCTACTTTTTTCCCTATCATAAACCTCTTGCCAAACAATTCGAGCTCCAAAAAATTCTACTGCCAGGGCTAGGCGCCGACCAGCCAGCCAAAATTTCGGCCAGTTGGCCCCCAGCCTACGATTAGGTCACCTCCTGTCGTTGATTTACCTGGTCATCCTCAAGCATCCGCTTCGCATCTCGTCCGCATTGACCAGAAGCTTGTGTCCATGGTGGACTCTGCGCTCGCCACCGCCTACGCTCGTCCTTGGCAGCCCGCGCTTGCCGTTCAATAATGCCATCCATGCTCGTCGCCCCGGCCACCCGCACTCGCGGGCCATCCGCTCTCATCGCTCAACAGGTCACCTTTGTCGCCAGCAGCCTTGCTATGTCCAATGCAGGACGTAGGCGTAGCTGTCCCAAAAATCATGTGGTCGTAGTAGTGTCACTGGCGTGGTCATGGCAACCTCGGCCGCCGTTTGCAGCATCCCAAGCTGCCTATGATAACAACTCTAGTGGCGTCATGTGGCCGTCCGACGCACGTGCTTGTTCTAGCAAAAATCAATGCCTGGTGTAGCAAATTATGTTGCTAGATGCAGCTCTGCCACACCGACTCTCGATTAGTTCCAGCAAAAAAATAAGCCGGCCGTAGCTATTTGATGCACCAGTCGTAACATTTTTTCTCACTACTATGGAAAAACCTAGCAGTACCGCTGGTTTTTGGCGTAGTAGTGGCGCGGGTGACCGCGCTACTACTACGGCGCTACAGCTAAAGGTTAGCAGTAGCGTTGGTTGACCCGCGCTACTGCTATAGATACTTAGTAGTAGCGCTTCTTGCTAAAGTCGCTAATGGTAAGTACTAGTAGCGCATCTCTCTGCCCGTGCTACTACTATTATTTTGTACTCTATTTTTCTTATGTCGTATTCACGCACCATTATACAAGTTTTCATACAGTAGCAATTTAGAGATTGTTTTTACATTATAATGAGTTATTAAATCACTAGGTGAAAGAACCGTGGATTAGTTTAAAGTCGATGGATCCTAAGTGACCAAGCCATAGATTATGGCTTGGTCACTTAGGATCCATCGACTTTAAACTAATCCGCGGTACTTTCACCTAATGATATAATAAATCATCAACATCATCATATCATTAACAACTTTTCATCATAATACATCATTGTCATATAACACCTCCTCATGATCATCATTTTCATCAATGAGACATCATATAGCAAGTTGGTCACTAGTCATAATCACAACTTCTCATCATCATCATCATCATCATCAACTCTAACACATTGTAGCACATAATAACACATTGTACCTAGGACCTACTCCTCTCTCATAGGACCTACTACCCTCTCTTAGGTAAAATAGCATAAAACAAGATAGGCCCTGACTCTCCATTATGGAGAATGGAGATTATCTTGTCTCCAATTTTTGCGCTTCGCACAATGTTGCTTCCAAGTAGCTCCCTATGATTGACCATACATTTTTTCTAATCTTTGATTGTCATGTCTTCATCGGTTTTAGAAATCCGGTATGAACAACAGTGATGCGTAGGATGACCTAGACGTAAGTTCATAACATCAAGGTGACCATTCGGAAACATCAGATGAGGGACACAATCCTTCGGGATTTTCTGTTGAAAAACATAGTAATAACTTCGTAGTTAGCAATGTAGTTGAGTTTTAGAAGAATTTATGCAAAAGATGCACGGATGTCGTAATAGTAAAAAATCTTACCATGACATCTCCATGGATGTTACCGTAGTTCAACACGTGCACTAGTGGAACATATTGACCATAATGTGGAGGAGTTTGATAATAGATGTTGTAATTCTCAAGATCAGTAATAAATGAGACCAGTTGATTTTTCTCCTGATAAGTTAATTCTGAGCCATCAGTGTAGTAGGTTCTCTCTACCATCTTCCGCACATTCTTTGAAGAATGAAAATAAACTATCAATGGAAATAAGTTGTCAACTATTTTGAAATAAACAATATAGATTACTTAATAACTATGTTTGAGAAACTCACATAGCGGTAGAATTGGAAACGTATCAACAAGGACCTAAATGTCCATATTGTCTTGGACGATGTCAAGATCACCAAGATCCATGGTGACAAGTAAACCCTCATGAAAATCACACATCTTGCAAAATGCTTCACAATTCGGGCAACCAAAATGGGTTACGCTCTCATAATTGTATAGATTTACATCTAAATCCGTACCATGATGGGTCCTCAGGTGAATTATCATTGTTTCCATACTTTCATGATCTTCAAAATCCATCCTCCCAAGACATAGGGTCTTGCATGGCATGGGATAAGCTATTCGAATTGTAAAAGACGAAAATTACACGTTGAAGTAGCGGAAGTCGTGCTTAATTATGAAAAAAATACTCGTGGTCGTTGCGTACCGTTTCAACATCGAAGGTCTCCTGGAGCTTAATACTGAAGCGTCGACCTTCTACCAGGTGAGGCCTGTCGCACAGACCCCGGTTGTCGCCGCACCAGTCGCACTCCGCCGGGAGACTTTCGTCGTCCGACGACGACATCGACGACATTTCCTATGTTCATAATTCAAAGATTAAACTTGTAGAATTGAATATATGTACTACAAAAACTAAATTAGATCATTATTATTCATCATGGGTTGACTATCGGTCTGTCGAGTCTTTTCTTGAAAACTCTTGATACGTCTCCGTCGTATCTACTTTTCCAAACACTTTTGCCCTTGTTTTGGACTCTAACTTGCATGATTTGAATGGAACTAACCCGGACTGACGCTGCTTTCAGCAGACTTTTCATGGTGTTATTTATGTGCAGAAACAAAAGTTCTCGGAATGACCTGAAACTCCACGGAACATATTTTCGGAAAATATTAAAAATACTGGAAGAAGAATCCACGTCAGGGGGCCCACACCCTGTCCACGAGAGTGGGGGCGCGCCTGCCCCCCTGGGCGCGCCCCCTGCCTCGTGGGCCCCCTGACGCTCCACCGACCTCAACTCCAACTCCATATATTCGTGTTCGGGGAGAAAAAAATCAGAGAGAAGGATTCATCGCGTTTTACGATACGGAGCCTCCGCCAAGCCCTAAAACCTCTCGGGAGGGCTGATCTGGAGTCCATTCGGGGCTCCGGAGAGGGGAATCCGTCGCCATCGTCATCATCAACCATCCTCCATCACCAATTTCATGATGCTCACCACCATGTGTGATTAATTCCATCGTAGGCTTGGTGGACAGTGATGGGTTGGATGAGATCTATCATGTAATCGAGTTAGTTTTGTTATTGTTTGATCCCTAGTATCCACTATGTTCTGAGATTGATGTTGCTATGACTTTGCTATGCTTAATGCTTCTCACTAGGGCCCGAGTGCCATGATGTCAGATCTAAACCTATTATGTTTTCATGAATATATGTGAGTTCTTGATCCTATCTTGCAAGTCTATAGTCACCTACTATGTGTTATGATCCGGCAACCCTGAAGTGACAATAACCGGGACCACTCCTGGTGATGACCGTAGTTTGAGTAGTTCATGTATTCACTATGTGTTAATGCTTTGGTCCGGTACTCTATTAAAAGGAGGCCTTAATATCCCTTAGTTTCCATTAGGACCCCGCTACCATGGGAGGGTAGGATAAAAGATGTCATGCAAGTTCTTTTCCATAAGCACATATGACTATATTCGGAATACATGCCTACATTACATTGATGACTTGGAGCTAGTTCTGTGTCACCCTATGTTGTGACTGTTACATGATGAACCGCATCCGGCATAATTCTCCATCACCGATCCAATCCCTACGAGCTTTTCACATATTGTTCTTCGCTTATTTACTTTTTCGTTGCTACTGTTACAATCACTACAAAACCAAAAAATATTACTTTTGCTACTGTTACCGTTACTTCCATATTACTTTCCTACTAAATACTTTGCTGCAGATACTAAGTTATCCAGGTGTGGTTGAATTGACAACTCAACTGCTAATACTTGAGAATATTCTTTGGCTCCCCTTGTGTCGAATCAATAAATTTGGGTTGAATACTCTACCCTCGAAAACTGTTGCGATCCCCTATACTTGTGGGTTATCAAGACTATTTTCTGGCGCCGTTGCCGGGGAGCATAGCTCTATTCTTTGAGTCACTTGGGATTTATATTTGCTGGTCACTATGAAGAACTTGAAATACGCGAAAACAAAAATTTATCCCTCAACTACGAGGGGAGGTAAGGAACTGCCATCTAGCTCTGCACTTGATTCACCTTCTGTTTTGAGTAAGCTTGCGACACGTAAACCTGCTTCTGCTATTAATTTTTATATGTCGCATGTTATTGATGATGCCACTTCTGCTATGCATGATACTTATGATGAAACTACTTCTATGCTTGATACTACTGTGCCACTTGGTGAATTTCTAGATGAACAACTTGCTAGGGTTAGAGAGAATGAAATCATTGAAACTGATAATATTGAAGATAGTGATGATGAAGACTCTCCCCCTAATAAATATGAATTACCTGGTTGTGCCTGAGGGTTATGTTCTAGATGAAGAATCTGCTAGAGCCATTTTAGCTTGAGATGATAGAAGTGATCTTAAGAAGTTATTAGCTAAATGGAAGCAGCAATCTCTTAATGCTAGAATGAAACCTGACCCTGCTTTTGCTACTTCACCTATCTGTGTTACTGATAAGGATTATGAATTCTCTGTTGATCCTGATATAATTACTTTGGTTAAGTCTGATCCTTTTTATGGCTATGAATCTGAAACTGTTGTGGCACATCTTACTAAATTAAATGATATAGCCACCCTGTTCACTAATGATGAGAAAACTCGCTACTTTTATATCCTTCAAATATTCCCGTTCTCATTAAATGGCGATGCTAAGATATGGTTTAATTCTCTTGATCCTGGTTGTGTGCGTAGTCCCCAGGATATGATTTACTACTTCTCTGCTAAATATTTCCCTGCTCATAGGAAACAAGCTGCTTTAAGAGATATATACAATTTTGTGCAAATTGAAGAAGAGAGTCTCCCACAAGCTTGGGGTAGGCTTCTCCAATTACTTAATGCTTTGCCTGATCATCCTCTTAAGAAAAATGAAATACTTGATATCTTTTATAATGGACTAACCGATGCTTCTAGAGATTACTTGGATAGTTGTGCTGGTTCTGTTTTCAGGGAAAGAACACCGGATGAAGCTAAAATTCTATTGAATAATATGTTGACAAATGAAAATAATTGGACACTTCCTGAGCCAATTCCTGAGCCTATTCCTAAACCAACTCCGAAGAAGAGGGGTGTTCTATTTCTCAGTCCTGAAGATATGCAAGAGGCAAAGAAATCTATGAAAGAAAAAGGTACTAAACCTGAAGATGTTAAGAATTTACCTCCTATTGAAGAAATACATGGTCTTAATTTACCGCCTGTTGAAGAAACATATGATCTTAATCCTTCACCTATTGAAGAAACTCACGGTCTTGAAAACCCGACACAGGTAGTAAAGGTAAATTCTCTCTATAGATATGATAAAGCTGAAATTCCTCCTACTAAAATTGCTAGCCATTGTCTGGATGAGTTTGATAACTTTATGGTTAAGCAAGAAGACTTCAATGCTTATTTTGGTAGACAATTAAAACAAAATGCTTATATGATTGAACACTTGAGTAATTACATGGCTAATGTTAAAGGTGGACTTAAACTCAGTAGTAAACATGCTTCTATGGTTGCCACTCAAGCAGAATAAGTACTTAAAGATCAAAATGATTTGCTCAATGAAATGAACAATAAGAATAATGTTTATGCTGTTAGAGTGGCTACTAGAACTGGTAAAATGACTCAGGAACCTTCGTATCCTGAAGGCCATCCTAAGAGAATTGAGCAAGATTCTCAGAGAAATAATACTGATGCACCTAGTCCTTCTAAAAAGAAGAAAACGAAAAATGATAGGACTTTGCATGCTTCTAGTGAACCTATTGCTGAACCACCGGAGAATCCAAATGATATTTATTTCTGATGCTGAAACACAATCTGGTAATGAACATGAACCTAGTGAAAATGTGAATGATAATGTTCATGATGATGCTCAACCTAGCAATGATAATGATGTAGAAATTGAACCTGCTGTTGATCTTGATAACCCACAATCAAAGAATCAACGTTATGATAAGAGAGACTTTGTTGCTAGGAAACATGGTAAAGAAAGAGAACCATGGGTTCAGAAACCCATGCCTTTTCCTCCCAAACCATCAAAGAAAAAGGATGATGAGGATTTTGAGCGCTTTGCTGAAATGATTAGACCTATCTTTTTGCGTATGCGATTGACTGATATGCTCAAAATGAATCCTTATGCTAACTATATGAAAGAAATTGTCACTAATAAAAGAAAGATACCGGAAGCTGAAATTTCCACCATGCTTGCTAATTATACTTTTAAGGGTGGAATACCTAAGAAACTTGGAGATCCAGGAGTACCAACTATACCATGCTCCATTAAAAGAAACTATGTTAAAACTGCTTTATGTGATCTTGGAGCCGGTGTTAGTGTTATGCCTCTCTCTTTATATCGTAGACTTGACTTGAATAAGTTGACACCTACTAAAATATCTTTGCAAATGGCTGATAAATCAACTGCTATACTTGTCGGTATTTGTGAGGATGTGCCTGTTGTGGTTGCAAACATTACTATTTTAACGGACTTTGTTATTCTTGATATTCCCGAGGACGATAGTATGTCTATTATTCTTGGAAGACCTTTTTTGAATACTGCAGGGGCTGTTATTGATTGCAACAAAGGCAATATCACTTTTCACGTTAATGGTAATGAGCATACGGTACACTTTCCGAGGAAACAACCTCAAGTCCACAGTATCAATTCTATTGGAAAATTTCCATCGATTATTTTTGGAGGTTTTGAATTTCCTCTTCCTACTGTCAAGAAGAAATATGATATTCTTATTATTGGGGATGTGCATATCCCCGTGAGGTAACATAGTGTTATTCGAAATTTCTTCGGTTCCATATTAGTCGGAATGAGTTTGTTAACAAGACTTGATCAACCTTGTTAGTGGATTCCTTTTGATGAGCATGAGATGGATGAAGTTAGAAAGCACAACCATCTGTACCCTCCTTTTACTTTCTATTATTTAGTTGAAATAAAGTAAAAATAGCATTTTCCTGCCTGTTTCCTGAATTATCCGTGTAATATAAAAATACCCCAAAAATAAAAGTTCTCCAAATGCCATGAAAATGGAATATGATTTTTTTTGGAATATTTGAGAATATCTGGCACTGAGAACACAGCAGGGGGAGCAAGCACCTGGCCATGAGGGTCCAGGGCGCGCCCACCCACCTGGGCGCGCCCCCCCTGCCTCGTGGGCCCACGGTGGCTCCCTCCACTTATTCCTGCACCCACACACTTCTTCTTCCTCCCAAAAAAATCACCATCCAGCTCAAGCACAAGTTCTAGCTCATTTTGCTGCGATTTTCGATCTCCTTGCTCAAAGCACCTCTCACAAAACTGCTTGGGGGGATTGTTCCTTGGTATGTGACTCCTCCATTGGTTCAATTGGTTTTTGTTCTAGTGCTTTATTCATTGCAAATTTGTGCTGCCTAGGTGACCATGTTCTTGAGCTTGCATGTCAAATTTATATGGTTCATTCTAATGCATGATATAGTCTCTAGGCACTTGTAGGAGTAGTTGCTATCAATTTTGTTGAGCTTGGTTCACTTTTATTTGAAGTTACTAAAAATTTCAGAAATTTTTCAGAGGAAGAAATATGCTTAGGAAAATGTACCAAGGTGGTTCTTCAAGGAAGCAAGGACCCAGGCTTGCAATGCGTGATGCTGACAATGAGCCACCAAGGGACGCTCCAGTGCGGCCTTGTGAATGGCCTTCAGAAAACTTTATGGATCGAGAGGGAATCAAGAAAGAATTTAACGCATATTTGCGTAACGCTGATCTTGTGAGCGTCGAGGAGGAAAAGTGCCGCCAGTACCACTATCTCACTAGTTCCTTTGTGAGGAGGTTTGAATTTTCATCTTCACGCAATTCTCCAACTGTCCTGGTTGATCTTTATGAAAAATCTTATACAATGGACTTAGAGGATTTTACCACTGCTTGCAAACTTCCACAATGGGGTAGTGCTAGTAAACCTCGCAAATCTGAATTTAGAGATTTTCTTGCTAGTATAACTGTGGGGGAATCTAGAGATATAGCACAAGCTACCATAGGGAGCATTCATTTTCCTGCTATACAATATTTTGCTCTCTTCATAGGTAGGTGCATAACTGGTAAGGATGAAGCATGTCATATGTGTGTCCCTGACCTCAGTATTCTTAGGAGTGTTGTGTTAGGAGACAAATCTTATAATTTGGGAGCCATTGTTGCACGTAGGTTGCATCATAATAGATTTAATGGAGATTTCTTCGGTGGAATTTATGCAACCCGCTTAGCTGATTTTCTTGGTGTAACCATACGTAATGATGATATTGAATTGCCTCCTATTTATTTAGACTTTAATGCTATGGTTCACCACCAGTTTGTCGAGAGGAATGAATCACCTCTCCGGTATCGCTTAATCTCTGACAGACGTCGTGCTGTCCGTATTACTCTCCCTGCTCCTGCCTTCTTTGATTATCAGGCAAAAGGAAGACATTTTATTACCAGAGAGGAGGCAGATGAGTACGAGAGGAGGGCGGAGGCAGCTCGCCGCCACGCTGCAGCTCAGGAGGCAATAACTACCAGCATCGCAGTACGACCCAGGCTACAACTATGGATATCCGCGAGGCCATCCGTGGCAATAAACCAACTTAGGCCAAAAGCCTAAGCTTGGGGGAGTATGTATTTCCCACCGACATTACATTTATGTTCACACACACTCATTGCTAGATGTCGGTGCTCATACTCTTTCACTGTAATATCCATGCTAGTTTATTTTCCTTTTTTCTTGCTTTCTTCTTGTGTGTTTAATAAACCTTAAGAAAAACCAAAAAAATTAGTGTAGCTTTTAGTTAGTTTTATTTTCTTGCTGTAGTAGTAATAATTAAAAAGAAAACCCAAAAATATTTTCCGTTCTTCTTTTGCTTGTTGGGATCTTTCCCGTGTAAATAGTTTTATTTCTTTTCTTTTCTTTGGGGGTCGATAGGAGAAGACCATGATTAAATTGTTGAAGTGGCTCTTATATGCATTGTTGTTGATTTAACCAAGAGCCCATATTGCCTTGTCTTCTCCTGTTTATTGAATGCTCGCAGATTCCAGCTTAGTCCAATGCACGTGCACTCTTATTATTTTCACAACGTTCAGTCGTGCAAGTGAAAGGCAATTATGACGATATATGATGGACTGATTGAGATGAGAGAAGCTGGTATGAACTCGACCTCTCTTGTTTTTGTAAATATGATTAGTTCATCGTTCCTGATTCAGCCTATTATGAATGAACATGTTTGCAATGACAATTAGAGATTATAGTTGCTTATGCCATGCTTGATTAGCTATGAGTTATAATGGTTTACCTTGCGTGCCAACATGCTATTAAAATGGTTGTGATGTGGTATAGTGGGGTGGTATCCTCCTTTGAATGATTTAAGTGACTCGACTTGGCACATGTTCACACATGTAGTTGAAACAAATCAACATAGCATTCACGATATTTATGTTCATGGTGGATTATATCCTACTCATGCTCGTACTCAATGTCTATTAATTTTAATGCATGTTCATGACTGTTGTCGCTCTCTAGTTGGTCGCTTCCCAGTCTTTTGCTAGCCTTCACTTGTACTAAGCGGGAATACTGCTTGTGCATCCAATCCCTTAAACCCCAAAGTATTCCATATGAGTCCACTATATCTTCCTATATGCGGTATCTACCTGCCGTTCCAAGTAAATTTGCATGTGCCAAACTCTAAACCTTCAAATGAAATTCGGTTTTGTATGCTCGAATAGCTCATGTATCAACTAGGGATGTCCGTATCTTCCATGCTAGGCGGGTTATTCTCAAGAGGAGTGGACTCCGCTCCTCACTCACGAGAAAATGACTGGTCACCGGGATGCCCAGTCCCATGCTTTATGCAAATTAAATCAAAATAATTGCAAATAAAACTCCCCCGGGGTTGTTGCTAGTTGGAGGCACTCGTTGTTTCGAGCAAGCCATGGATTGATGCTTGTTGATGGAGGGGGAGTATAAACTTTACCATTCTGTTTGGGAACCGCCTATAATGTGTGTAGCATGGAAGATATCGCCATCTCTTGGTTGTTATGTTGACAATGAAAGTATGCCGCTCAAAATATTATTTATCTCTATTTCAAAACCGAGCTCTGGCACCTCTACAAATCCCTGCTTCCCTCTGCGAAGGGCCTATCTATTTACTTTCATGTTGAGTCATCACCCTCTTATTAAAAAGCACTAGCTGGAGAACGCTGCTGTCATTTGCATCCATTACTATTAATTTATATTGGGTATGACTATGACTGGATCTTTCTTACCATGAATTACAATGTTTAGTCAGTCCTTGATCTTTAAAGGTGCTCTGCATTTATGTTTTGCGGTCTCAGAAAGGGCTAGCGAGATACCATCTTATTATATCATATTATGATTGTTTTGAGAAAGTGTTGTCATCCGAGATTTATTATTATTGCTCGCTAGTTGATTATGCCATTGATATGAGTAAACATGAGACCTAAGAGTTATTGTGAATGTGGTTAGTCATAATCTTTGCTGAAAACTTGAATGCTGGCTTTACATATTTGCAACAATAAGAGCAAACAGAGTTTGTAAAAGTTTTTCTTTATAACTTTCAGTTTATCAACTGAATTGCTTGAGGACAAGCAAAGGTTTAAGCTTGGGGGAGTTGATACGTTCCGTCGTATCTACTTTTGCAAACACTTTTGCCCTTGTTTTGGACTCTAACTTGCATGATTTGAATGAAACTATCCCGGACTGACGCTGTTTTCAGCAGACTTTCCATGGTGTTATTTATGTGCAGAAACAAAAGTTCTCGGAATGACCTGAAACTCCACGGAACATATTTTTGTAAAACATTAAAAATACTGGAAGAAGAATCCACATCAGCGGGCCCACACCCTGTCCACGAGGGTGGGGGCGCGCCTGCCCCCCCTGGGCGCGCCCCCTGCCTCGTGGGCCCCCTGACGCTCCACCGACCTCAACTCCAACTCCATATATTCGTGTTCGGGGAGAAAAAAATCAGAGAGAAGGATTCATCGCGTTTTACGATACGGAGCCGCCGCCAAGCCCTAAAACCTCTCGGGAGGGCTGATCTGGAGTCCGTTCGGGGCTCCGGAGAGGGGAATCCGTCGCCATCATCATCATCAACCATCCTCCATCACCAATTTCATGATGCTCACCGCCGTGCGTGAGTAGTTCCATCGTAGGCTTGCAGGACGGTGATGGGTTGGATGAGATCTATCATGTAATCGAGTTAGTTTTGTTAGGGTTTGATCCCTAGTATCCACTATCTTCTGAGATTGATGTTGCTATGACTTTGCTATGCTTAATGCTTCTCACTAGGGCCCGAGTGCCATGATTTCACCTACTATGTGTTATGATCCGGCAACCCCGAAGTGACAATAATCGGGACCACTCCCGGTGATGACCGTAGTTTGAGGACATGTATTCACTATGTGTTAATGTTTTGGTCCGGTACTCTATTAAAAGGAGGCCTTAATATCCCTTAGTTTCCATTAGGACCCTGCTGCCACGGGAGGGTAGGACAAAAGATGTCATGCAAGTTCTTTTCCATAAGCACGTATGACTATATTCGGAATATATGCCTACATTACATTGATGAGTTGGAGCTAGTTCTGTGTCACCCTATGTTATGACTGTTACATGATGAACCGCATCTGGCATAATTCTCCATCATCAATCCAATGCCTACGAGCTTTTCACATATTGTTCTTCGCTTATTTACTTTTCCGTTGCTACTGTTACAATCACTACAAAACCCAAAAATATTACTTTTGCTACTGTTACCGTTACTTCCATATTACTTTGCTACTAAATACTTTGCTGCAGATACTAAGTTATCCAGGTGTGGTTGAATTGACAACTCAACGGCTAATACTTGAGAATATTCTTTGGCTCCCCTTGTGTCGAATCAATAAATTTGGGTTGAATACTCTACCCTCGAAAACTGTTGCGATCCCCTATACTTGTCGGTTATCAACTCTCAGCTCGCGTGGTGTATACATTCGACCGTTGGTGATGGTCGCTCCTCCTTTCGTCCCCAAGTGCATTACACTAAAATGTCTAGCACAAGGGAACGAAGGAGAAGCGACCCCCACGGCAACAATCGGGATTCTTTGTCCTCTCTCATATATGGTGGACACACTCCCTCACAGATTTTTCGACCGTCGGTGATGGTCGTTATTCCTCCTTCCCCTAGTGCATAACAAAGGTCTAGCACAAGGAGAATAAGGAAAAACGACCCCCCACGACAACAGTCGGGATTCTTCTTCTCTCATATATGGTGCAGATTTTCTGCCACACTCATTTGTCGACTGTCATGTATGGAGCCTCGACAGACTTAAAGACAACCCGAAATGTCGTTTAGTTATCTTTCTAGAAAATCCAGGCCACTCGATATTTCCTACATATTCTAGCACAAGTCATTCCAAAATTCACCAAAAACTCCGGCATGACCTTTGCTAAAAAAGGACATATCGAGCAACTGAAATTTGCCGGAACGGAGAGTAATCAACACTCCGGCAAAACATAGGCCACTCGGAGGTGTTACCTGCAAACATGGTCGGCCACTTGGGCAAGCACATATCCTATTTGAGCAACACAAGATATACATGTTTATATCTACATCATATGAGCATTCAAACTTGATGGTCATTGCATTTCAATGGTTGAAAATACGAACAAAATCATTTCAAAATATCTTATAGGACTCATATTGACATGGAGATTTGGCTGGTCACACCTCGAGGTCGGAGGGGGTCGGTTGGCTCCTTGATTTCTGCAAAAACAAAAACCCTATAAGATATCAACTAATCAAATGCATACGCCTTGCATAGTGCTCTCCAATTTGAGCATTCAAAATAGGAGTAGTTCTCCAATTTGAGCATTCAATAAGCAAAACTAAATCATAAAATAAATTAGTATTCAAATTAGCATGCATTCAATAAGCAAAACTAAATCATCTCTTGCGTCCATACATCGTCGAATATTATCACTAATACATCTCGAATTGTATTATACATATAACATCACTAATACAGCTAAAACCCTAGCGAACCACGGGTATCGGCACGGGCGGTGAACACCCAAAGAGAAGGAACCATCACAGGATCATAGCTCCAGTGAGGTCTCTGAAGAACCTGCCCTCCAATGCAACTATGTAACGACGGACGTGCTCGTCCTCCTCGCTGACACGGTGACGTACCACCTCCGTGGGGTCCTCAAGCCTCCGCACCGTCACTGGCCCACACGACCGCCACCAAAGAAGGTTCAGGTCAACGACGGGCTGGCTCCTCACCAAGTTGCGCCCCCGAAAGGTAGCACCTCCTAGTACCAGCCCGACGGAGCCCTGTCCCTGACATGGCCCCTCTGATCAAGCAGGCCTCCTCCACCGAGTTGACGACGAGGATGCGGGATAGGCATCGTCGACGTTGATGCGGGAATAATTGATTTAACTAAAAAATAATAACAAATGTGACATGTTCAAAATATGACATGTCCACTTCGAAAGAATGAACCTAGAATTATGTTAAATACACCCAAAAATAAACTAGTTCTATTAATTTTCTTACTAAAAATAAATAGTTCTATAGTAAAATTTTAATTAGATCATCAAATGTCATATACCTAAATTTTCTGACAAAAATAAAGTAGTTTTATTAATTCAACTAGTTCAACTAAGCACTTACTATAAATAAAAATAAATTAGTTCAACTAGTCCTATTAATTTTCTCTCTAATTCTATTAAACACATACTAAAAACAGTAAAAAAAATACATTATACAAGAACAGTAAAAATGAGTTTAGGGTTTAGGAGAGATGGAGGGAGGAGGAGGAGGGAGGAGGGAGGAGGAGGAGGGAGGAGAGAGGAGGAGGGGGAGGAGAGCGGTGGGATCGGAGGAGGGAGGAGGGAGGAGGAGGAGGGAGGAGAGAGGAGGAGGGGGAGGAGAGCGGTGGGATCGGAGGAGGGAGGAGGGAGGAGGGCGCGGCCGGAGGAGGAGGGACTACCTTAGTGGAGGAGGAACGGCGGCGGCGGGCGACGAGGTCGTCGGGGAACGGCGGCGGCGGCGGACGACTGGGGTGCGGGGGAGAGTGAGTGAGAGGGAGAGTGAGGGGATCGTCGGCCGCGCGGTGACGATAAGGTAGGGTTAGTAGCAGCGCGTGTTGAAGAAAAGCGCTACTACTATGGAGCATATCAGTAGCGCTGGATAGGGATACGCGGTGCTGCTAAGTGGGGCTAGCCATTTGCATCCAGTTCAAACTTAGCAGCAGCGCGTTTTGCTAAAACGCGCTACTGCTAACAGGATAGCAGTAGTGCCTTTTACTGACACACACTACTACTAAGTAGCAGTAGCGCCCCATTTTATCCAGCGCTACTGCTAAGATTCTGTGTATAAGGTTTTCCCTAGTAGTGTCTCCCTGGTCGCAGCTCCACCTAAGGTTTACGATTTCGACGTGGCAAAAATTTGCTCATCATCGAAATGGTCAAAATATAATTATTTTTTTGCATAAATCAACCAAAAAAATTTATACATGTAGATAAAATTATATGTAGGTTATCTTTTTCCTATCCTAAATTCCTTATCCTACTTTTCCCTGTCATAATCCTCTTGCCAAACAATTCCAGCTCCCAAAAAATCTAGGGCCAGAGCTAGGCGCTGGCTAGTCAGCCCCCAGCTGTAGGATTAGGCCACCTCCTGCCATTGATTCCCCCGTCATCCTCACGCATCCGCTTCGCATCTCGTCCGCGTTGACCAGCAGCTGGCGTCCATGGGGAAGTCCACGCTTGCCATCGCCTACGCTCGTCCTTGGCTGCCTGCAATGGCCGGCCAACAGCGCCACCCATGCTCGTTGCCCCAGCTGCCCGCGCTCGCAGGCCATCCGCTCTTGTCGCTCAACATGTCGCCTTTGTCGCCAGCAGCTCTTTTGAGTTCGATGCAGGACGGAGGCGTCGCTGTCGCAAGAATCATGTGGTTGTCGTAGCGTCACCGGCGTGGTCATTGGTTTATGGCAACCTCGACCGCTGGTTGCAGCATCCCGAGCTGCCCATGGTAGCAACTCTGGTGGCATCATGTGGCTGTCTGACGCCCGTGCTGGTTCCAGCAAAAATCAATGCCGGGTGTAGCGAATTATGTCGCTAGATGCTGCTCCATCGCGCCAACTGTCAACTGGTTCCAGCAAAAAAAATAAGCCGGCTGTAGCTATTTGAAGCAGCGGTCGTAACATTTTTTTCTCCTTGGTTGCAGGTCCACCCAAGGTTTATGATTCCGAAGTGCCAAAAATTTTGCTCACCCTCTAAATGGTCAAAAGTTCCAATTTTTTTGGACAAATCAACAAATTTTTGTTTGATTTTTTTAAAATCTAGATAAAATTATATGTAGCACATAATCGACGTAATTACATATCAAACATGATAGTTAGTCCATTGCTTAGCATGCAGCTGGCCGTGGTTCAAATCTCCGCTAGGACATATTTTTGCCAAAAATATATATTCGGTGCCAAAATAATCAAAACGTTTGTGCTACATGATTTGAAATCTAGAGCCAATAATCGTCGGAAGAAAACTGCCATACCGCTACGCTACTGAAACTACTGCTAATTCTTACCGAACGATGTTCATTTTTAAATATAATTTCAAACAAACTGATTTTTTTTGAAGAAAAGCAAAAGTTTCGCGTGCCCTTGAAATTATTGAAACTTAAGGAAATTATGATGAAATTTTAAACTTGGCTCCACTGCGCCTACGGTCGTAGCCGACACTCGACTGGTCCCATTAAAAATCGACATCAGATGTAGCAAATTATGTTGCTAGATGCAGCTCCGACAGTCGGTTCCCGGGCTCCCAACACATAGTCTCTGCGATGTAGCATTTTTGACTCAACCCCCAACCCCCCCCCCCCCCCCCCTTGATTCTAGCTCGCATAGCCGTTTCCAGCACGGCCAGTCGGCTGTGGCCACAGCACTGCCTCACCATGGTTGTAACATGCAACAACCCGCACCGCATGACGAGGCTGTTCTTGCAACAAAATACGAGCGGCTGCCACCGGCTCATTGGCAACCTGTGCGAGATGAGGATAGAGAGTAGCCTACAAGATGCGTGCGGGGGGTGGGGGTCTGGTTTTGTGTGGGGGAGAGGGGTAGGAAGATAAACCTGCCAGATGGGAAGGGAGAGCAGTCTGAGCGAGCATGGTGGGTTGTGGGGAGAGAGAGGGAAGTTGCACTCATGCTAGGAGTGGGAGAAGATGCGTGGAAGAGGAGAATCAGAGGATGGCAACGGGGCTGCTCCCCACTGGGGTGTCACTTGTCATCCCCATCGCCATTTGACAAATGGGCAAACTTTTCTTCCGGTCTCCATCCCCATCAGGTTCTCAACTTTCGCCCCCACGTCGCCCCCCGCCTGGGCGACTCGGCCGGATCGGCAATCCTAGCCGCCAGGCCGCCGCAGATCCCGTGCCTCCCTCCGTCGCCGCTGGAGGAAGCCACCGGGCAAAGCCTAGTGGCCGACGGCGGTGGCGGAGGCTCCCTCCCCTCCCACGTAGGTTTGGGTGATGCGGGGCATCCATGGGTGTGGAGGCACCTGCCCAGATCTGGACGCTGGCAGCGCGCCGTCTCTCCGGCCGCGGCGCATTGCAGCGGCATGGTGGTGGGCTGTGGCGGCGGTACTGCAGGGTCAACGGAGAGGACTGGTGGTGCGGCTGTTGGCCGCGATGTGTGGGTTGGCGATCCATCCCGTACATGTGGCCGGCCGGCGGCTGCGTGGAAGGGCCAGCGAGGGGCGCCGGAGGCCTCTGCTAGCGATCCAGCGGAGTTTCTGGATCGGATCCGGTCGTCACGTCCGATCCGTCCGGCCGTTTGGGATACTGCGGGTACCCGGCAGTCTGCTGCCGGATCTCCGCCGGAGTACCGACGGCGATGTACGTCTTCGTGGTGAGGTTCCGCTCGGTTCCAGCCAGCTACGAGATCGGGACGACGTGGCTTCCGATGAAAATCGCGCCTGACTGCGGTCTTGGCGGACGATGGCGATGTCTCGGACGTCGTTCCCTTCTCGAGGCATCGTCGTTGCAGGTCACGGCAACCTGATCGGGAAGTTCCGGGGAAACCCTAGATCTAGGTCTACCAGATCGGACAATGACGGCGCCTTCGGTGTCGTTCTTCCTCCTGGGGGCATCGTTTTGGTGCAAGTGCTGGTTGGAGGGTACAAGAGGAGGAGCGGTGTTTCGTCTTGCCCATTGATGACGGCGGATCTCGGCGGCGTGGCGCAGTGGAGACTGGGCGCCCGATGCGCGGAGATGGACTCACGCAGGAGGATGACGTTGTCTGGCGTCATGGTGGCGTCGGCGGCAGCTAGACCAGGCAAGGTACATGCAGCAGTACAGTTCTGAAGATGGATTGGTGGCAGGTGGATGCGGCGGCCTCATACCCGGCAGGCGTCCTGGTTGAGGAGCGCGCCAGACTTGTGGGTGCCCATACCCGGCAGGCGTCCTGGTTGGGACCTCAGGTCTTAGATGTTAGGTTTGGCCGCGATGTCTGTTTGGAATTAGGCTCAGACTATCAGCGCCCTTCATCAACTGGATAGGAGTTGCGACGGATGTTGCGTAGACGGTGGCTTTAGTCTTACTGTTGTATGACTTTGTAAGATCTTGTGTCAATAATTAATAACATGGATGTATGCATCGTCCAGATGCAGAGGCCGGGGATCTTCCTCCATTTCTAAAAAAAATCCCGATCAGGTTCGGGACGGGGATCAGATTCCTCATTAAAAAGCCAAATTCAAAAGAATATAATGTTATTTTGTAGGAATACTTAGATTTTATTAGACATGCAAAAAATAATGATAGTAAATAACTTTCATAGAGTAAGTTGTACTAAATATTACAATGCTTGATATAATATTATAATATGTTTGGTATAAAAGTCTACCAACTTACATGCATATGACCATATAACGGGAAGAGGGCCGGGATGGGCAGACCTTTTTCATCCCGATCCCCATATTAGATTGCGTGGATAAAATATTCCCATACCTAGAATCCTGGTCTCAGAAAACAGGAAACTGGGGATATGGCTATCCCTGATAGATGAATGCCTACGGGTTTACGGGAAACGGGGCCATGCCATCCCGAACTAGTGGACCCGGATGAGATAAGGATGTACGTGGATGTGTCATCCCACTCGAGACGCGCGTATGTAGAAGGCGGCCGGCGCGTGGCTCGGCCGGTCGGCGGGCAGGGAACGTTTACAAAAAATATAGAGACGACGTACCTTCGTGTGAGCACTTGGAGTTTTCTGAATAAGTATGGACTAAGAGGGCTGTCTTGCTCTTTCTGCAATCTCCAGCCTAGTAGCTATAAAGCCAGCTGAGCTACTGTGTAGAAGAAACAGTCAGTGCAGCATCCCCTCGTTAGGAAGCGCTGCGTGGTCGTGATGGTTCATCCGTTGCACGACATCCACGAGCTGCTGCTGCAAGCGAGGTCTCCACATGCAGCCCTAGCACTGGTCTTTGTCCTGCTCGTCGGCCCTCTTCTTGTCCTCCTGGTCGTGCGCCGCCTCGCGACGCCGTCGACGGCCGCGGCCACCGCGAGAGCCAGAGAAGAGCTTCTGAGCACGTATAAAATGGCCGCTTGTGTTTAATGCAATTATTGAAAACTTAAACCTAAGAGATTGATATTGTTGGGGCTGGCCTCCGGCGACACGAACGCCGGACGAAAGAAGACAAACTCGATACAAACTTGAGTACATGAGTATTTGCGCCGATATACCGAAAACCCAATTCGGTGCCCAGACTCATCTGCATCTAGTCAGAAAAAAATCAAAATAAATACTAGAAAATTCAATAAATTTCAAAAAAAATTGTATGGTAAACAGTTGTATGCGTGAGGTTCGCTTAAAATTTCAATTTATTTAAACATCTGAGTAGCTTTCAGCAAAAAGAAATAAATCGGGTCAACAGTGTGTGAACATTAAACTATTTTACCGATCCTGAATTTATCTTTTTTACTGAGAGTTGCTCAGATCTCCAAATGAGTTCAAACTTGGAGCGCACCTCACACATAAACTTATCTACCACACAAAAAGAAATAAGTATTTTTTAAATTTGTTTAGTATTTGTTTTGAATTTTTTTTTGTTAGGGTGGTGCAGATGAGCTCGGGAGCAGAAACGCCGCACTCCCGACATACACCCTTGCGGCGATATACAGCTCAGCGGCGAACGTCGTTCTTTCTTCTCTGCATTCGACCCACAAACACAGAATACATGGAGGCTCACTCGAATTCACGGTGAGCGCACACGCACCTAGAGACATCTCTCTCTCCATGGCTTACTGGACTCTCAGCATCTCACACACAGCGAGCACGAGCGCAACTCTTAAATATAGCACCCACACGCACAGGGCCGGCCGCCACACTCACACCACGCACGCACCGATAATGCTCCGTCTACGAACAAGCTACGTAAAGTAACGTAATCTTCCTAACTATAATCCTCTTCCCCCTGATTTCAACTAGGGTGGGCCCCATCCACTAATCTCTATCCAATTAACTACCTCCACATCAATCTTTACGTAAAAACCTCACGTAAGTTTACGTGGGTCTAGCATTACTGCGCACGCACATAGGCAGGCAAATAAACCATCCCTGGTTTTGTGCCACTACCAGCACGTACTAACTAACCCACGCATGCCCTACTACCTAACTACATGCCGTATGACCCGGCCACTACAACCGGCCACTAACTCACGACCGACTAATCAGCTAATAACTAATGCATGCGCTAACAAACTTGCATGTTAAGATTATATGCATGCCCTAATACGTGGCCTTCGTCGTTGGAGGGTTGTTTCGGCGTGTGTCGCCAGAGGGAAGCTCCAGCTTTATCAAGACAATAATTTAGCTGGCCACATAATCTTGATGTTCCCACTTTATTTTTCGTGAATATGCAAAGTTTGGGTATCATTGCATTGATAGAAGGAATAGAATGCGTACAGATAAAGGTACACCACATGCCACAAATGCAATCAGGCGTGAACATGCATTAGTAGAAAACAGGGTTTTGGTTCGGCCAGAAAAGAGCATTAATCCCGGTTGCATTACGAACCGGGACTAATGTGAGCATTAGTCCCGGTTCGAGCGGCTAGGGCACCATACAGGCATTAGTCCCGGTTCAAATGGGACCTTTAGTCCCGGTTGGTGCCACGAACCGGGACTAAAGGGTGCGATGCCCATTAGTACTGGTTCGTGGCAGCAACCGGTACTAAAGGTTAAACCCCATTAGTACCGGTTGGTGGCTCGAACCGGGACTAAAGGTCTAACCTTTAGTACCGATTGGTCGCACGAACCGATACTAAAGGTCCCATTTTCAAACTCTACCCCCCCCCCCCCCCCCCCCCCGCCCCGCGATGGATCGCCTTTCAGTTTTGTAAAAAGCAAAAGAAAATGATAAAAACTTCAAAAATTAAAATCCTTCCAGATATAGTTATGTTACTACATGTACTAGTTAGGAAAATTTAAAAACTTAAATTTGGACATGTTTTGCAAAAAGTGTAGGGAAAATGTAAAACGGCTATAACTTTTGCATACGATGTCAGAAAAAACGTATAATATATCAAAATGTTCAGCACGAAAATCCGCATCCGATTTTGACTGCCTACGGCCTGTTTGCAAATTTTAGAATCCTCAAATTCTAAAAGGAAAAAAAGTTATGCTGAAATCTCTGTTTTTTTTTTAATTTTTGTTAAATCTGGTCAAACTATGGTCAAACTATTTATTTAAGAAGTATTAGTGTTACTAAATAATTATTCAAGAATATTAGTGTTACTAAATAATTATTTCTTTTTTTGAATTTTGGTCAAATCTGGTCAAACTGTGGTCAAACTGTAGTCAAACAATGGTCAAACTAATTATTCAAGAAATATTAGTGTTACTAAATAATTATTTCAGTTTTTTGAATATTGGTCAAATCTGGTCAAACTGTGGTCAAACTATGGTCAAACTACTTATTCAAGAAATATTAGTGTTACTAAATAATTATTGTTTTTTAGAACAATAGTTTCAAACTCAAACAATGAAATGTGTGACTTCATGCTCAAGCTAAATTCCTGAGGGTTAATAGGATTGACATCTTACTATTGTCAGGAAAACAACAAGTGCAGACTTGGAAACGAGGGAGAATAGAACCCAGAAGTTAAGCGTGCTCAGGCTGGAGTAGTGAGAGGATGGGTGACCGTCCGGGAAATTAGATGATTTGGAATGATGAGGGGTGATTAGAGATTAGAGGTTAAAATAATTCAGAAATTTGAAAATAAAAAAAAATTCAAAAAAAATCATAAAATTTCCTTTAGTACCGGACCGGGACTAAAGGTGGACCTCCAGGCAGAGGCCATGTGGAGGGCCTTTAGTCCCGGTTCGTGTAAGAACCGGGACTAAAGGGGGAGGCTTTAGTAACGACCCTTTAGTCCCGGTTCCAGAACCGGGACTAAAGGCCCTTTTTCTACTAGTGATGGTGCACGGAGCAGAGAGGCAAAGGATAATCGACCCTAATAGAGGATATATCACAGCTAAACCTACCATGCCCGAACCAAGAGTGGCAATGCCAAACCAACATGAGCACCAATGTCTCCAAAACCAAAACAGGGGACACCATGATCGAGCAAGATAGCACCTTCAAGAAGGAGGACGACGCCGAGACGCCGTCGCCAACCGGTCTGTAGGAGTCAGACCTAGGCTTTCCCCTGAGTTTCAAGAGGGGCGCAACCGATGGCCTCGGCAGCGTCTACAAGAAGGAAACGACATCCACGGACGCCACCGCTGCCAGCATCAGCCAAGCGAGCAAGAATTTCACCCTGGCCCGAGGCTGAGCAATCCCATAGCCACCGTATCTGAGCAGTAATATCTAACCTGATAGGTAGTCCATTGCTTAGCATGCAGCTGGCCGTGGTTCGAATCTCCGCTAGGACATATTTTTGCCAAAAAATATATATTCAGTGCCAAAATAATCAAAAAATTGTACTACATGACTCGAACTAAAGAGCTAATGATCGTCGAAAGAAAACTTCCCTACCACTATGCTACTGAAACTATTGCTAAATCTAACTGAGCGATGTTCATTTTTACATAGAATTTCAAACCAACCGGATTTTTCTCAAGGAAAGGCAAAAAAATTACACACCCTCGAAATTTCAGAAGTTTCAGGAAATTACGACAAAATTTTAAACCTTGGCTCCACTGCACCGACAGTCGTAGCCGACACTCGACTGGTTCCAGCAAAAATTGATGTCGGATGTAACAAATTATATTGCTAGATGCAGCTCCGCTGTCCTATTCCCAGGCTCCCAACACATGGTCTCTGCGATGTAGCATGTTCGCCACACGGTTCTAGCACATCTCATAGCCTTTTCCAAAACGACCAGTCGCTGGTTGTAGCACTGCGATGCCGTGGCCATAGCGGTGCACGACGCCGGCCACAACACTACCTTGCCATGGTTGTAACGCGCGGCAACCCTAGCCGCGCGACGTGGCCATTGTTGCAGCAAATACAAGCGGCCGCCACCAGCTCGTTGGCAACCTGCGCGAGATGGGGATAGAGACTAGCCTACAAGATGTGAGGGCCAGGGAGAGAAACCTGCGAGATGATGGGAAGGGAGAGCAGTCAGAGCGAGGAAGTTGGGGAGTGACTTGTCAACCCCATCCTCATTTAGAGCCTGTTTGGTTCAAGACCCGGACTCTCTGCCAGGGAAAATAGGTGCCTGACGTGCGCCTGAAAAGCGATTGAGTTTTGCCTGGCCAGGCGGCAAACCCTATTTTGGGCTGGCCCATCTAGAGTTTTTACTAAATCTACCCGTTCTGTAGAAAGGTGCGACCGACCTGAGTCGAACTCGCGATCAAACCTCCAACTACAACGACGGCAACCACTACACCCTGGAACTACAAGTGAAATATTAATTGTTCTGCTTTATTTGTTCTCTACAGCCGCGGGTATCCCCCGGTTTTGGGAAGCTTCCACAAGCTTCCCAAACCGGGATTTTCCATGGTTCGTGGTCATTGCGTGGGTGGTATTTTATGGGTTTATTTTTGTTGTTTTTAAATGCACGTTTTAAAACTTGTTTTTCTTCTAAATTGATTATTTTCTAACTTTTCGTTTTTATATAAAAAATAGATGAATTTTTTAAAATTTATGAACTTTTTTAAAAATCATTGAATTTTTTTCTAATTTGATGAACCTTTTTAAAATTCAATGAACTTTATTTCATATTTCATGAACTTTTTACCAATTTCAATGAACTTTTTATCAAATTCGATGAACTTTTTTCAGGTTTGATGAAAATTTTTTCCAAAACCGATAATTTTTTTTCAAATGATATTAACCTTTTATTAAATCCGATCAACTTTTTTAAATTTGAGGAATTTTTTGAAATCCGATAAACTTTTTTTCAATTTCATCAAATTTGGAAAAAGTTCATCAAAAATGAATAAATTTCATCGATTTGAAAAGAGTTCATGAAATTCGAAAAAAAATGAAGAAGAGAAAAATAAGTAGAAAACGAAAAATGGGAAAAAGAAAAAAAGGAAAAAGAAAAAAGAAAAGACGAAAGAAGAAACAATAAAAGATGGAAACTATCACATCCGCCTGAGTGGCCGATTGGTTTGCTCATTGTACTATGGCACAGCTCGTCGTTGGTTCGATTCTTCTCGTGCCCCCGTTTTTCCATTTATTCCTTTCGTTCGAGCTGCCTTTTTGGGCCAGCTCGGCAGCGTGGGCGCCGAAACCCCTAGTTGGCACCGAAGGCGCTGAGTAGAAGCTCCCTGGCCAGGCTGCCTGAGCCAAAAGGCGTTTGGTTAGTTCCTAGGCCTGAACAATTATAAGGGCCTCTTTGATTCACAGGGTTGCAAAAACATAGGAATAGGAAAAACGTAGGATTGAAATGACATGTCCATTGGGTTTCTATAGGATTTGAGTTTGTTTGATTGTATCACAGGAAAAACAAAGGATTTCTTCCAAGAGGTTGGAGTGGATGCTAGAATTCCTATGAAATGTAGTATAATTGAATCCATAGGAAAAAATCCTATGGGATTCAATCCTGCGAATCAAACTATCAACGCGGGAAAAATTCCTAAGGATTCTAATCCTTTAAAAATCCTACGCAAATCTTTTGAATCAAAGAGGCCCTAAAGTACTACTAGCAAGTATGCTCGTGCGTTGCAACGGGAGAAAAAAAATTCACACGTTTTAAATGACCCATCCGCGTTGCCACTTCACCATCCACCATCATCGATGGTGGTCACGATTGTCCACCTACTCACCATGAACATGATCCATCCCAAGGTGATGAATTTGCTCATTACACTCTAGCACTCCGCTTTCAAGAATCCCGCAATCCCTCGAACTTGTAACGATGACGGGCTTCATTACCATCTTAACTACACTTGGTGCATGCATCATCCCCACACATATGCCCCCTAGTCCAAGACCCACCCATGTCACCGTTCCTCCTCGTTGGCGACGGCCCCTTCATGCATCGAATTGTATATATTTTGATGGTCAACATCACCATCGTCCGACCTCCATTGGATGCATGTGTTGTCTTTCACACTCAACCTTGCTTCTAACTCGTAGTTTCAGTGGGCATTACCCCTATCGCACCATACTCCCGTGCAATTCGAGGCTCAGGGGCCTACACTCAAACCTTCTCTTCCTTTCGCTTGGCTGCTCCTTGGTTCTTGTTATTTATCTAGCAAAGAAATGTGTAAGTTTAAATTTTAGCTAAAAAGAAGATTATTCAAAAAAAAATGCATACGAGATGATGGTGAAGACTGTATGTATTCCTCCGGCTGAGTTTATTGGTAGCGCTATTCTTCCATCTACATTTTTTAGAACACTGTACATATTACGACATGCACACATGGTAAGTGACTCAAACTTGATGAAAACAAAATAAGTTTTAACGTATAACCATATAGCAGACGTGATAAGTGACTCAAATTTGATGAAAGCACAATCAGATTGTACATATTTCTTCGGCAGCTCCGTTAATAGGACGTCAATTATTCCCTATATCCCCGTTCTATCGTATGGAAGCCGGCGCATGTGCGTCCTGCATGCATGCACAGGGTAGGTTAGTATGACGTTAGTATGACTAACGTATTGACAGGGAATAATTCTAGAAATTTTTATTGAGCTGTGCTATACACACGACAAAATTCGGACTGACTCATGCATAATATATGAAATCCGGCCGGATATGCATACATCCGACACAAAGATTGTGCATAAATATTTTTTATTTTACTCCTTTCGTTCCTAATATAAGCGTAAAATTCCAAAACAGACTACATACAAAGCAAAATAAGTAAATCTACACTCTAAAATAGGTCTATATATATCTGTATGTAGTCAGTAATGAAATCTCCAAACGATGCTAATGTTGTCATGTATTGCTGCTGGTCCTGACCAAGAACGTTCGCTGGCATTGCTAATGCTGCCCCATGAAGTTCTGCCTAGTCTGCTGAAAATATGAGCAAATTACTACGGGATTTAATCCGAATAAACAGAAAACAAATTATGACAGCACTAGCAGAGATTAAACTAATCATGCGAACTAGCATAGTAGATGAACAGATCACATCTAGGGCACATACTAGAGACATGAATTCTACCACGATCTCGAACAAGAAGAATAGAATCACATACGGTGCAGCGGGAGCAGCACCGCCGGCGTTGACGTTGTCGGCCATGTCTTCGAGGATGAGGTTGCCGAGGTCGGGCAAGAAATCGTCGTAGCCAGCAGTCGCGTGAGTGCGCTCCTCAAAAACCTGATTGCCCCTCTCCCCTACAGGATCACGAGAGGCGGGGTTCCGAAGGCCTGATGTCCCTTCTTCCGGTGCACGCCGAAAGGAGGGATGGAGAAGACTTGCTTGGCGGCACAATGATCTGGAACGGACACCGGCGGCTAGGGTAGACGGGTAGGTCGTGGGAGTAAACCCCACGTCCGAATCGTGATCCAAAAGAATCAGAAACGGTTCAGTAATCAACGCGTCCATTTAGACAACGTGCATAGATCTGTCCTCGGCTCAATCCCGCAACCCGCGGCGCGTCGTGACAAGGCGAGGCGAGGCGTGGCGAGGCGAGCGAGGAGGAGGAGCACGCGTGTAGGTCTCCTCTTCCCATGCTCATACAAGTGATAGAAGAGCTCACTTTATAAAGAGGTGCAAGTCTCACTAAACTTCCGTGGTGGAACTAAACTTTAGTCTCACTCACTCCACTCACATGTGTGCATGAATGGGCCAAGAGAATTTTAGTTGGGCTTTGGGCCAAAGGCCTACTAGTAAAATTCCAACATAGTCTCGCTGTCATCGTTTAAGAAGAAGACCCACCGACATTGTGTCATCCATGAAGTTTTGCCGTCGAGGCTGCAGCGCCTGTGGCAGCTCAACGTGCTCTTGCCCGAGACCACGGGCACTCCCGGGCGGTAGTAGTTCCAGTCACGCCGTCCTCCCATAGACTTCCCTCAGGTCGTCGTCGGTGGCACGCGGCGTGATGTAGAGCTTGTGGAGCGTGGGCACGCCCTTCCTGTCGGGGCCCTTGTCCATGTCGTTGGTGAACTCTTGCATGAGCCACGACGTCTTGCGCTTCTTGAACGTGCTGAGGTAGAACCCGAAGCTGTTCTTGAGCCCACTCTCGTGGGCCAGCACCAGCTCCTCCCTGGTCTGCTCCAGCCGCCAGTGCCCGCTGGTCTGGACTCTATGGTCGGCGCGCTTGGTCTTGGTCGCGCACGGGCTCTGGAACATGGACTCGCCGAGGAACCTGTGCAGGCCCCCGCGGGCGCTGGCCGGTGGGTGCAGCTGCTGCAGCGCGTAGGGATCGTTGGCGTACATGTCGGCGTGGAAAAGGAACCCCAGCGTGTCGAGCATCTTCTCGTCGCCGGCGATCCACTGGTTGAGGAACCCCAGACTATCCTGATGCGTCGGGCTGAAGACGCTGGGAGGCATCGGCAGCGGTTCGAGTTTGTTCGCCCCGCTGGGCCTGAGCGGAGGGGCCATGGACATGGAGCTGCTGGCTCCGGTTCCAGCGTCGGTGGTGTCCGAAGTTTGATCACTTGATTACTTTTTTTGCTTTTCCCGGGGCCATGGTTTTCCTTTCCTACTTGTGTTTGAGGAGGGATTGGATTGATCGGTGGGGTGGGCTGGGCTGGGATTATATGGTGTGCGATATGCTTCTGTCTGAAGTCGGAATGGCCTTCTTGTTCTAAGCTCGCTTGTAGTTTGACATGGATTTTCAAGTTTAGTTGTACTTGTAGCCGGACCTGGAGATGGAATTCATCTGGAGGGTGACGAGATCTAGTACGTGAGATTTACACGTTCACAAACAGGCATTAATGCAATCAGGCCATCCAGAACTCTCATATATCTTTTAGCCCAACCAAATCTACGTTACCTGCGGTAGATTGCTTACGGATTTGCCACTGGCCGGTCCAATCCGTATTTATTTGGGATCGATCGACTGATCGTATCCATCTCGATCTCATTGCCTGATTGATCTAGCAATAATATAAACGTAAAATAACATCTTTAAAAAAATAGAAGAGAAATATGAGCCGTCAATTATTATGGTTAATTAGTAGAATGCCCGTGCGTTGCAAAGGGCTTTTAAAGCGCTCTTCATTTGTTCCTTTTTTCTTCCCTTAACTAAAATGTTTCTCACAGTGATATGTGAATTCATAAATTTACAACCAAACTAACATATCAAGAGGTAAAAGCATATTTATCGAAGAGCATATGTACATCGGATTCAACATTAAGGTTTTGATGTCTGGTAGATTGAGAACAAAAAAAATGGTGACTTACCAACAAATCTCATTTATATTTCAGAACATGGCTGTCCTACAATTGTATGCCTACATGATCTTTCTCCCCCTTCCTCCGTCCCTCCCTTGATCTATCGCCCCTCTCTCCCCTCTCTCTCACTCACTCTCCCTTGATCTCTCTTAATTTCGAATGTGTTGCCTTCTGAAGAGGGCTCTAGCGGTCTAGTAGCCGTCTCATGAGCTGGTCGTCATTCTTGTTGTTGGGGGCGACGGCGGATGAATGAGACATGGGTATGTGAGGCATCACAAAATTGCGATTTCAAAATTTTATTTGGAAAAATTTTCTAGCTCAAATTGCTTATTCAAGTTGAAAATCAAATCACATGTATAGAAAAAAAAATCACAAAGAGTATGGGTGCAAGGAGACATGTATTAGGGCATATGTTGTAGAGGAATACCGACTTTTTATACATGGGAGGAACCAACAAAGAAATAAAAATTTGAGAAAATGTTGGGCACAACTGTATTGTCACATGTGGACCTACAATAGATGTTAGTAAATATATGCTCCCTCTGTCATCCCAAAATAAGTGTCTCAACTTTATAGTTGTAGACGGGTATTTTAACTGCTTCATTTCTTGAGACACTTATTCTGGGACGGAGGGAGTACTTTAGAAGTCAGAACGACATTCTTAAAAGTGTTATTACCCATCCAAAGAAAGATATTTATGTTGCATAAACATCATAAACCAAAATTCAGCCCAATAAAGTGTACCGATCTTAGTTATTAGCATTACTCACTTGATAGGAGCCATAATAATCTGCTCATATGTTGCTCCCTTAAGTCTAAGGGTGAGATCAACAACAGAAAAAATCGACAGTGGGAACATGGAAGGCCATTCCAGTCAATTTTCTTACGAGTTCTGGAAGCACCTTACCAACAACATGCAAGAAATGAAGCAGTTAAAATACCCGTCTACAATCATAAATGACGTAGTTTATGTATCACGAGAAAGTATGTTCAGTCCTAGCTTGTCTTACGAGTAATATACTCCCTCCGGTCCTTTTTAGTCTACATATAAGTTTTGTCTGAAGTTAAAGTATCTCTATTTTGACCAAACTTATAGAAAAAAGTATCAACATTCACAATGCCAAATCAATATTATTAGATTCTTTATGAAATGTAGTTTCATAATACATATATTTGATATTGTAGATGTTCATATTTTTTAATATAAATTTCGTCAAACATTGCAAAATTTAACTTGACACAAATCTAATACGCGGAGTAAAAATGCCAGAGGGAGTATGTAAAACATTTTTTTTCAAGGCTGACGATATACTATGAACATGTCACCTTCTAACATGCCTGCAACTCCTGAATTTACTTCTCGGAGGATGATTCAACAATCTTAAAGTGTACAGTAGAAGCTCCATCTTTTCCTTTCCCCACACCCATGCAAGAATGCCGCAAGTTCTACGTCCACCTCCCTCTCCAGCAAGACTTGACCGACTGCCTCTCCCCTCCGGCTTCCTGCACCTCAAGACCACATAAAAAAAATTCAGAAACCACATAAACCGGACCACAAAGCATTGAACAAAATTAGAACATACTTGAACTCGCATACACCATGTTTTCCATCGATGGCGCCTACATCCCATGGCACATCAATCATAGGCTAAAACGCTCAGAACTTCCAATGATGACATGATAAATATCAAGCATGTGATAACAGTGCAGTCTGATGTACAAGAACTCTGATGAAAGCATCACTAAATCTAGCAATACTTGGTTATGTAGTTTCATGCATGAACAATTGAACATTCATACACGCTCAAATAAAGAGAGCATGTTATATATTCAAATTTCGAGCTTGGCACAGAAACTGAACATAGTCTAAAAATTCAAGCATTGGTGTTTTGATGATCCTGCTAGTACAACTTTTATAGTTAGGATAGTCACCTTGCTATTTCCATTAGAAAGAACAAAAACACCAACAATTGGGATGGGTATGGCGATGCGACCCCTCACCTGCGTTCTGCAAAACCTTGTTAATTAGTTGCTAGCATCCATAGCTCCAGCTCACCCCTTCGACTGGCAGCGTGCGAGAGAGCGCACCGGCCGGCCACTGCTGACTGGCGGGAGCAGGTGAGGAATGCAGCGACACACACACACACACATCATGTAACACCCCGGATGTAACTTGCCATATTTGTAACTCCAACTCTTGCCATTTTCGGCTATGTACTATGATATTCCCTTCGTGGTCGGGTTTTGTTTTCCGTATTGCTTTTTGGTCATGTCATGCATCTCATATCATGTCATCATGTGCATTGCATTTGCATACGTGATCATCTCATGCATCCGAGCATTTTCCCCGTTGTCCGTTTTGCAATCCGGCACTCCCATCTCCTCCGGCGCACCCCTCTTGTTTTTCTTTCGTGAGTGGGTGTTCAACGTTCTCGGAATGGACCGAGGTTTGTCAAATGACCTTGGTATACCACCGGTAGGCCACCGGTCAAGTTTCGTTCCATTTGGAGTTCGTTTGGTACTCCAACGGTTAACCGGGTAACCGCAAATGCCTTCTGTGTGTTACAGCAAAACCCCCTCTCTAAACAGCCCAAAACCCCTCTAAGTCACTTCCATGCTCTAGGTCGTTCGATCACGATCTTGTGGGCGAAAACCGCACCTCATTTGGAGCCTCCTAGCTCCCTCTACCTATATATTTGCATCCCTCCCGAATTTACGTTCGCAGTCCAAACCCTAGCAGTTTTCCCTCTCCGCCGCCGGACGAAACCACCCCGCCGACGGATGTGTCCGCTTCTCCGCCGCCGCCCGCGTCCAACCGGAGCCCGCCACCTGTCGCCGCCGCCCTCCCCACCGCGCGGCCCGCGAGGGCCCAGCGCCGGCCCCCGAACCCGGTCGCGCCCTGCTGCCCTCGCCGCCTCCGCCGCGCCGCCGCCGTCGCCGTCTTCGCCGGCCGCCGCCTCGCGCAGCGCGCCGCTGCCGTTCGTCGCCGCCTCCTCGGTGTCCATGCCCGAGTCCGGCGCCTCCTCGCCGCCCTCTCCCTCCGGCCGACGCCCTCTCCCTCCTCCCTCACCGGCCGAAGCTCCGGCGAGCTTGGGAGCTCCGGCGAGCTCGAACTCCACTAGTGCCCGATCCAGATCTGAACAGTATCCCGAAGGTTGACTTTTCCCGTACCCCGATTTTTCTCTAAGTTTTAAAGTTTTTATGATATATGCCCATGTTCAGTGCATCATAACTCTCCGCATATAGCTCCGTTTCGCGCTTGTGATATATGGAATTGTTCGTCTCATGATGCTCTTCAGTTTGTTCCATCACACCATGTTCATTTGAGGACATATTGATGCCCAAATCTCTGGTGCAAAAGTGCTAGTTGCTGTTGTCTGCTGTTACTGAGCAGAACTTGGTGATTTATTATTTTTGTTGCATTTATTCTGTGCATCTTATGGGCATGAGCTCTACATGTGTTTTGTTGTATGCCATGCCATCTTTCCAGTAGTGTATGCCATGTATTTTTGTGATCTCTGTGGTGACTAGCACAAGCATGCAAACTAGGCCCCGTAATGTTTCTGATTTCAGGGACATTGATTCCTCTAAGTCTTTGTCTGCTGTTATTTTGTTGCCATGTAAACTTGATGCTACAGAGAGATCCATGCATATTTTGGAGATGTTCAGTAAGGATATTTTGTAGATATTGTTGTATTTGATCTATTCCTGCCCTTGTTTGCAATTATGAAGTGCCATAGCATGACTCAATCTTGCTCTACTTTTGCTATAAAATATTTCTGGCAGATTGTTTACGTGTTATTCAATTTTGCCAAGCTTGTTGTTGTTGTTTCATACATGCTGTATACTTTCTCTTGCCATGGATAGCTTCATAAACATGCCTTCTAGCTGTAGGTATGCTTGTTTTGTCATGCATTGCCTTGTGGTGAGTGTATCAAGCTCACCAAGATGCCTTCATATTATTGTTTCTGCCATGCTCTGTTTTCTGCCAAGTCTGGAACCAGTTAACGAAACTTGCTATGTTTACATGGTTGCCATCATATCTTCTGGTCCTTTTTGGCTTATGGTCAGTAAGGGTTTTGTCATATGCATTTAGTAGAATACTTACATGCCTTGTTTTGCCATGTTAAGTTCCTGTCGCATGTCGTTTGCTTGCTCTGAACATTGCTACCTGATGCTGTTTCAGTCATGTCCAGTAATTTTCACCAAGTCTGTGAACCTGTTATATTTTGCACTTTTGCCATGCTTGTTTGAACCTGTTATGTTTTCAACTAGCCGTAGCTCAGTGTTCATCTTTTGTCAAGCATCTCCTTTAGATTACTTCCATATGCTTTGTTGCTACATTGGAGTGCTGTAGCATAGTTTCTTGATGTATTCTAAGTGCTATCATGCTGTTAATCTCAGATTCGTGTCATTTTTGTCTTGCTTGCCATTTGCAAACCGTGCATCCGTTTCCGGTGATCTTTATATCGATTTCGACCGAAATCATCTCATCTTTCCAGTGGCATGCTGGGTTTGCCAAGTTACTGCTTTGTTCATCATTTTCCTTCCGGAGCACGCATATGCATCGCATATCCCATCTCGCATATCATTCATGTTTTGCATCATGTTGCTTGTGCATTTTCCGTGATTGATTGTGGTTCCATTGCTTGTGTTCTTTTCCTGGGTAGAGCCAGGAGACGAGTTCGTAAACGAGGAACCTGTTGAGTACGCTTACGAGGGTCAAGCTTTCGACAACTCTAAGAACCTTGCAGGCAAGATGACCATACCCTCGAAATCACTTCTATCTTTGCTTTGCTAGTTGTTCGCTCCATTGCCATGCTGCGCTACCTACCTCTTGCTTTATCATGCCTCCCATATTGCCATGTCAGCCTCTAACCATCCTTTCCTAGCAAACCGTTTTTTGGCTAAGTTACCGCTTTTGCTCAGCCCTTCTTATAGCGTTGCTAGTTGCAGGTGAAGTTGAAGTTTGTTCCATGTTGGAACATGGATATGTTGGGATATCACAATATCTCTTTTTTAAATTAATGCATCTATATATTTGGTAAAGGGTGGAAGGCTCGGCCTTATGCCTGGTGTTTTGTTCCACTCTTGCCGCCCTAGTTTTTGTCTTACCGGTATTATGTTCCTTGAGTTTGCGTTCCTTACGCGGTTGGGTGATTTATGGGACCCCCTTGACAATTCGCCTTGAATAAAACTCCTCCAGCAAGGCCCAACTTTGGTCTTACCATTTGCCACCTAAGCTGTTGAGGATATTGACCTTAGCGTCACCCGCCAGAAGGGGCCGGGTTACTCATAATGGTCATCGCCAGAAGCCCGGTGCCAAGCTTGAAGACGGTGGGCCAAAGATGGGCTTAAGACCCGGATATGGCTTAAGGCCCGTAGTTACAATCATTATTATGGTAGAACTTTTAGTGTAAGGCAAGAATAGTTGAGAGTCCGAGCCGAACACTCTTATGAGCCGGCCGGGACTCTGAGAGCTGCTGGGCGTCAGCCTCCCTATATAAAGGGACGACCCGGCAGCGGTTTAGGGACAAGAAAGATCTCATCGAGAGCCAGGCATAGCAGTTAAGCTCCCTGGTCATCGAAACCCTAATCAATACCACCTCAAACTGGACGTAGGCCTTTACCTTCACCGTAAGGGGCCGAACCAGTATAAACCCTCGCGTTCCTTGTCCCACTTAACCCCTTCAAGCTTCCTAGTTGCAATGGCTCCACGACTAAGTCCTAGCTCGAGGACATCTGCCGTGACAATTCCACGACAGTTGGCGCCCAGCATGGGGCCAGCGCACGGTGGATTTGAGTTCTTGAAGGGCAGCTTCGAAGGGCTCAAGGGATACGCTGTGGGCCGGATGACCAAGAGTCGTCGCGGCAAGCTCTACATCGACGATGCAAACTGGGGCCCCGACGCCGGCTCAATTGAGTACGGGTACCGGGTCCCCTTCGGCGGAATTCATGTTTTCATTGGCAAGATTGGTGAGCCGGGCCCTGGGTCGGATCTCTGCGCCGATCTCATCAAAACGGCTCAGCATGCACGACCCACCCGGGCCCGGCCTGCCGTAAAGCATTCTTTTGTGGGATGTATCCATGGAGGGCTCCCTGATTGATCTGGATCTGGTAATGAGACGGCCGCCGGCTCTGACGGCGAGCCGTCCACCGATGAGTCAAACTCGTTGTATCAACTTCAAGATGGCAGGCTCATGGGTTGTTCCGATGGTGACAGTATTCTGGACCCGTTTGAGCCGCCAAGCCGGGTTGGAATCTTCATGGCCGGCGCGCAGCCTGTCCAGAACCCTACTGCTGGAGCGGGAAACCCGGTGCCCTCGCCGGCTCAGGTGCTAATGGATCTCACGGACAAGATGACGGCCCTGTTAACCGCCACGGTTGACCCGGCGGATCAAGCTAAGCATGATGCGGAGGTGGCACAGCTGAAGTTGGATCTAGTGAAAGCTAAGGAGGATCTGGCAGCAGAGGGGATCAGGATGGCTGCGGAGAGGGCGGCTCTCGACGCCCAAACTCAGTTGATCCAGGCGCAGTCCTTCCGGCTCACGATGGATCAAAACGCGTCCAATGAGGTCCTGAGAAGGAGGCATCAGAAGGCCCAATCTCGACTCCCTCCGGTTTACGATCCACGAAACCTCTTCAACACGCCAGGTGCAGGGTCTAGTAACCCGCCAGGGGTCATAGTGCCCGGGTCTGGGACCCCTATTCAGCCGCAAGTAATGGGGCCTCCCCAGATGCACCCTGCCCCGCCTCAGTACGTGCCAATACCACCGGGTCATTATACTAACCCACTGGAGAACATGGTCGCCGCGGCAGCACGGCTGGCGGCTCTCCCAGTCGACGGCGACTCTCCGACGGCTATTGAAACCCGCCGGGTCAGGGAACTCCTTCAGACAGCACTGGCGCAGCAAGAGGCGTACTCCTACAGCCGGGACAGGATCCACTCGACCCCTCGTCCAGGCCGGAGCCCGAGTTACAGCAGACACATGGTCTCAGCGACCGGCTCAAGTAACGTCCGACGCCATGACCCGCCCCCTGGCCATGGCCCGGCTCATAATGGAGCCTTTCACGCAGCAGACCAAGACAGAGCGCGGCAAGAGGCGGAGCAGGTGCCTCAGTTGACAACTTACCAGACTCCCCCGGCTTATCCGACGACGTCCGTCGACGTGGGTATCCCTACCAGGACTGGGGGTGTCCCTTGCTTAGTGCCAGCTATCCGCAATGAACGTCTACCCAAGGACTTCAAAGGCCCTAGGAAGGTGCCCAATTACACGGCTGACCTACAACCCTAGCCTGGATCGAGAGTTACGAGATGGCCATGGAACTACTGGAGGTCAGTGAGGCGGCAATGGCCAAGTACTTCACCATGATGTTGGATGGGACTGCCCGCACTTGGTTGAAAGGGCTACCACCGAATTCCATCGGGTCTTGGGCTGAGCTGAAAGCCCGTTTCATCCAAAACTTCAAGGATACATGTAGGCAGTCTATGTCAATTGTGGATTTGACTAACTGTAAGCAGTAGGAGGGTGAATCCACGACGCATTGGGTTCGCCGGGTCAAGGAGATCATACATTCGTCAGATAAGATGGATGCCGGCTCTGCAGTCTTAATGTTGGAGCAGAATTGTCGCTTCGTGCCCCTGAAGATGAAACTCGGGCGGCTTAAGCGCGACTACAATGATATGGGTACACTAATGGCGGCTCTTGTCAAGTACGCCGATTCTGATGGTACCAAGGATCCCCCTTAAGATGATGAAAGGGCAGGGAAGGGAAAGAAGAACGGCAATGGCAAGGGTCCTCAGCATAACCCGGGGAACCAAGGAGGAGGCAAGCGCAAGGCCGATGGCAGCCTAGAGTTTGTAGCCAACGCCAGCTCACAAGGTAATAACCAGCGACGCAAGGGGAGGCCCCCTCCCCGAGGCGGCGGGTCAGGCCCGACGCTGGAGCAGCTGTTGAATGAGCCTTGTCCAAGGCATGGCTCTAGAGAGAAGCCAGCGATGCATCTATGGAAGGATTGTGCAATCATGAAGGCCTTTAAGAATTACAATGGCCCGGGCGGCGGCTCAGGCGCCGGCGGCTTTCATGGCCCGGGCGGCGGCTCAAATTCTAATCCTCAGAATGGTCAAGGGGGCTTTAATCAACAGTCTGGCCAGGGTCATCAACAGCAGCAGGGGGGTTATCAGACCAATCCAAAGCAGCTTAGCAGTGGACAGTATCATGTGTTTACCACCAGTCTGTGTAAGAGAGATCAGAAGCTTCATAAGAGGGCTGTGAATGCCGTTGAGCCGGCGGTTCCACGCTACTTGCGGTGGTCTGAGCAGCCTATAGTGTGGAATAGGGAGGATCACCCTCCCCGGGTGGATAACCCGGGCCACTTGGCCTTAGTGGTGGCTCCTCAGGTGGGAGGATATAAGTTCACTAAGGTGCTCATGGATGGAGGCAGCAGCATCAACATCCTCTATTATGAGACATTCCGTCGTATGGGGTTGATTGATAAGAACCTCAACCAGTCCAACACTATTTTCCACGGTGTGGAACCTGGTAAGTCGGCTTATCCAGTCGGCAAGATCGAGTTGGAAGTGGCCTTTGGAGATGAGAACAACTATAGGGTGGAGAAGTTGACCTTTGAGGTGGTTAAGATAAGAAGTCCATACCATGCCATATTTGGGCGGCCGGCTTATGCCAAGTTCATGGCACGGCCGTGTCATGTGTACTTACAGCTCAAGATGCCGGGTCACAATGGGACCATTACGGTTCACGGCAGCCGGAAAGTGGCTCTGGAATGTGAGGAAGGCGATGCAGCTTATGCAGAATCTGTTTGTGCAACAGAGGAGTTGAAGTTTTACAAAGACAATGTTGACCAAACAGATATGACCTCTCTGAAAAAGCCGACTACGGAAAATGAGCCGGCGATGAAATTTAAGTCGGCTGATGAAACTAAGCTTGTTGATTTTGTTCCAGGAGATTCATCTCAGCAGTTTAGCATCAGTGCCAATCTGGATCCAAAATAGGAAAGCGCGCTCATCGAGTTCATCCGTGAGAATAGGGACATCTTCGCATGGAAACCTTCTGACATGCCAGGTGTACCTAGAGAACTCGCTGAGCACACTCTCAATGTTGATCCGAAATTTAAGCCGGTCAGGCAGTTCCTTCGGTGGTTTAATGAAGAGAGGCGGAAAGCTATTGGTGAAGAGGTGGCCCGGCTCTTGGCGGCCGGGTTTATTGTTGAAGTCTTTCACCCAGAATGGTTAGCTAACCCGGTGCTCGTACTCAAGAAGAATGGCACTTGGCGGATGTGTGTGGACTACACGGACTTAAACAAGGCGTGCCCGGCTGATCCTTTTGCCCTTCCCCGTATTGATCAAATTATTGATGCTACGGCAGGTTGTGCGCGCTTAAGTTTCTTGGATGCTTATTCCGGATATCATCAGATTAAAATGGCAGTTAAGGACCAGGAGAAGACGGCATTCATCACTCCCTTTGGAGCCTTCTGCTATGTGTCTATGCCCTTTGGACTCAAGTGTGCACAGGCGACTTATCAGCGTTGTGTGCAGAACTGTCTTCATAACCAGATTGGGCGCAATGTTCATGCTTATGTGGACGATATTGTGGTTAAGTCCATAAAGGAGGAAACCCTGATAGATGATTTAAGGGAAACCTTTGATAACCACCGGGTCTAAAAGATGATGCTTAACCCGGCCAAGTGTGTTTTTGGTGTTCCTGCAGGCAAACTCTTGGGTTTTTTGGTTTCTGACAGAGGCATTGAAGCTAACCCAGAGAAGATCAAGGCCATCACCTCCCTGGCTAAGCCGGCGTGTATAAATGACGTTCAGCGCTTGGCGGGTCGCATCGCTGTTTTAAGCCAGTTTATAATCCGTTTGGGTGAGAAGGCCATGCCATTATATCAGTTGATGAAGAAAACTGATAACTTTGTCTAGAATGATGCAGCTAATACCGCTTTTGAGGATTTGAAGAAACAGCTGGCAGAGCCCCCAGGCCTTGCTGCTCCGGTCGATAAGGAGCCCTTATTACTTTACGTGGCGGCGAACACACGAGCCGTCAGTGTGGCTATGGTGGTGGAGCGCAAGGAAGAGTGTAAGGAGCATCCGGTTAGGCCGGTTTATTATGTCAGCGAAGTGCTTTTCGAGTCCAAACAGCGGTATCCACATTGGCAGAAGCTTGTTTATGGTGTGTTCATGGCAAGCCGGAAGCTTAAGCATTATTTCCAGGGTCATCCAATCACTGTGGTCAGTTCTGCCCCTCTTGGTGATATCATTCAAAACAGAGAGGCCACAGGGAGAGTGGCTAAGTGGGCTATAGAGCTCGGACCCCATGGTCTGAAATACGTGCCACGCACTGCTGTTAAATCTCAGGCCTTGGTGGATTTCATCAATGATTGGACAGAGTCACAAGTGCCCGAGCAAAAGCCGGACAACACATATTGGACTATTCACTTCGATGGGTCCAGGCAGTTGGAGGGCTCGGGGGCTGGAGTCGTATTGGCTTCCCCTAAAGGTGATAAGTTCCATTATGTGCTACAATTGATGTTTCCTTGTACCAACAACGCAGCTGAGTACGAGGCCTTGCTCCATGGTCTTCGGATGGCTAAGGAGATGAGCTTGAGCCGGGTAAGGTGTTTCGGCGACTCAGACTTGGTGGCTCACCAAGTATCAGGCAAGTGGGACTCTAAGGACCCTCTCATGGCAGCTTATCGCCGCGAAGTTGATGCCATTGCTGGGCATTTCCAGGGTTACCAAGTAGAGCACATCGATCGCAGGAAGAACGAGGCCGCTGATGGTTTAAGCCGGCTGGGCTCTCAGCAAAAACCGGTGCCGCCTAATACTTTCCTGGACGTCCTGTATAACCCTTCTGTTAAGTTGCCTACAGAGGAAGACTTGGCTGTCCCTGACCCGGAGGCATGGCTGGTGGCGGCTCTCCACATCATACCGGACTGGACAATACCTTATTTGGCTTACATGACCCGGGGAGAGTTGCCTGAGGATGAAACTGTGGCCAGACAAATAACCCGGCGGGCCAAGTCAATGATTGTTATCAATGGCGAGTTGCATCACCGCAGTGTTACAGGAGCGTTTCAGCGTTGTGTCTCTCCTGAGGAAGGTCAAGAGATCTTGCGCGAGATTCATGAAGGGGATTGTGGTCATCATGCCGGCTCAAAGTCTCTTGTGGCCAAGGCTTTTCGTCATGGGTTTTATTGGCTGACGGCTCATGCTGATGTGGAGGACTTGGTCAGTAAATGTGATGGTTGCCAAAGGTTCTCGCGACGGGCTCATGTGCCGGCTCAGGAGCTGAGGATGATCCCAATTACTTGGCCCTTTGCGGTCTGGGGGCTTGATATGGTTGGGCCTTTTAAAAGGTCCAAGGATAAGAAGACCCACCTCTTGGTGGCAGTTGACAAATTCACAAAGTGGGTGGAAGCTGAGCCAGTTAGCAAGTGCGATGCAGCCACGGCGGTTCAATTTATGAAAAAGGTGATTTTTCGCACCAACCTATCCAAGGGTGCCATGGAGGAGTTTTGTCAACGAGAGCATATTAGACTTGATGTTTCATCAGTGGCTCATCCTCAATCCAATGGTCAGGCTGAGAGGGCTAATCAGGAGATTCTGAAGGGCATCAAGCCCCGGCTTTTGGTCCCTTTGCAACGGACGCCGGGTTGTTGGGTGGAGGAGTTGCCCTCCGTGTTATGGAGCATCAACACTACTCCTGACAGGTCTACAGGTTTCACGCCTTTCTTCATGGTTTATGGGGCAGAAGCAGTCCTCCCCAGTGACATCCGTCATGACTCGCCTCGAGTGGCGGCTTATGTTGAGGCGGATAATGAACAGGCGCGCCAAGATGCTCTTAACTTGTTGGACGAACAGCGTGATGTGGCAGCAGCTCGCTCGGCGATTTACCAACAAGACCTGCGCCGTTATCATAGTCGCCGGGTTAAATCCCGGCCGGGTCTTCCAGGAGGGCGATCTCGTGCTCCGGCTCATCCAAGATCAAACCGATGCGCACAAGCTATCTCCACCTTGGGAAGGGACCTTTGTGGTCAGCAAGAATTTGCACAACGGGTCATATTACCTCATTGACATTCGGGAGCACAAAGATTCACGTAAGTTGGAGGAAGAGACCCGTCGGCCGTGGAACATAGCTCAGCTTCGGCCTTACTACACTTGAGCCACCGGCTCTCATAATGTACATATTTCTCTCATCCATGTATATATTATGATAAGCAATAAAACAGGACGTCTGTCCTTTTTCTCCTCCAAATGTGCACGTGTTGTTTTCATTGCAAGATTAACATGATAACTTGAACGAGGATCTGGCTTATGATCGTATTCGAATCTAGCCGTAGGTAATAAGGTCACTTGGGGGCTTCCTGTTCAAACATAGGTCGTATTCGAACCAAAGAGAACATAGCTGTCGATACCCATTTGATTGGCAAAGTGCCGAGCTCTTCGGGGAGTTTTCTTTGATCATATTTGAATCATAGTTTAACCTCTTTGGGAACCGACGTGGATCGTATTCGAATCAACGTCGTTAAACAATTTTAAGTCATTTGGGGGCTTCCTGTTCAAACATGGGTCGTATTCGAACCAAAGAGAACATAGCTGTCGGTACCCTCTTGATTGGCATCGCCACACCCACTGGGGGCTATATGATCGTATTCGAATCCTAGCATAACCCCTTTGGGCCGGGTCTCTCGTCGTATTCGAACTGGAAGCCCCTAAGTTCTTCTGCTTTATAGCAAGTTTCTTTTGATTATTTCAAAGTGTGTACAGCCGGGTCTCACTTTGCCGGCTTAACGTTGATTTCCAGTGTTAAGACAGGTAAACCGGAATTAAGGTACCAACCTTATTACCCGGGTTATCTAAACCGGAAGTATACTTCCAGGCCGCTAAGTGTGTTATTACGGCTGTATTAAGGACATAATCGAGGACCAGTCTTTTTTGATTCATATTCCGGGTTATATGTCTAAAGCATATGATTCTCAGTGCGGTAAGCCGCCTAGAGACTTGTGATTTGTCCTTTTATGCAGGATAGTTAAAGGCAACTATTTTGAGTTTAAGGAAAATGAATGATCAATCATGACCCGGAGAAATATAAAGGAGAAGCCTTCAATGGACTTCGGCATTCAACGCGTGCACGATGGCACGGCAGAGTTAAAGTGTTGGTCCTACTGTATTACAAGACTCATTGAGTCCGAAAGGGTGGAGCATTGTTTTATAAGCCGCCCGCAGAGTTAAGACGCTTGCTGGGTTGAAGTCTCCGGCTCGTCCATCTCTTCTCCTACGGTTGTTCCCAAGACCTGGAAGGTTGATGACTTCCAGTCGATGCCGCTGAGAGCTTCGAATTGAGCTTCCTCGTCAATTAACCCGGCCGGGTCAATCTCCGGGGCGAAGGTGTGCTGACGAGCCGGCGGGATTAAGCTGAGGGCTTCATAGTGCAGAGTAGCGATCCTCTGATTTTCTGCATCGTAACCCGGCTGATACTTAGTCAGATCTGTATCATTGCCAATCAGAGTGGCCACAGGGCGTACGGCCTTCACGCAAGCTGCGAAGTCCTTCTGATCGAAGGCGGTGCCGTCTTCCTTCAAACTTGGATAGCCGAGGGCGATGTCCGCCGGGTCTAACTCTGGAAGGAACGCCTTGGCCCGGCTCAGCGCGGCGATCGCTCCGGCTCTTGCAGAGGCCCGTCGCAGCTCTTGGATACGTTGAGGCAGTACGGCGAGCCGGCGAAGGACTTCCGCCAGGTGAGTCGGCACCTCGTTGGATAGGGCCACCACAGCCAAGGCACGCTGTGACCCGGTGTAGAGTTGCTCCACCAGGTGTACACGGCCTTCAGCTTGGTTCCACACTCTGGTTGAGGTTGGCACTTCTGGGACCTGTTTAACAGAATAAGATAAGCCGCCGACAAGGATGAGTTATGAGATATAAAAATTCTAAACTTGATGAAAGCCGGTGAAATGACTTACCGAAGATTGCGGCGACCATCTGGGACACTTGGCGCTTTAAACCGGAGAGTTCGACGGTCTTCTCGGAGAGAGCCTTCTCCGTCTGTTCAGCCCGGTTCACCAGCGTGACCTTTTCTTCAGCCCAAGCCTTCCGTTCAGCGTCAAACTCCGTCTTCAGCTTTTCTTGTGCATCAATGCTGGACACAAATTTGGCATTTGCCTTCCGGGTCTCCGTCTCTTGTGTCTTCAGACGGGTCTTGAGATCAGCGATGTCAGCTTCAAGCTTCTTGCCAGCAGCCTGCAGAATTGCCGGGTCATAAGATGAACAGTTACTATACAATCTTAAAAGTCCCAAGCACTTTCCAAGCAAAGGCACTTGGCACTTGGGGGCTAATGCATATTGAACGTTTCTATCTACAAATTGCCGGTTCAATTGAGTAAGCCGGAACTTAAGTCTACAACATATTCAGTCATAAGTTGTCGACTTGGGGGCTAGCATGGTAAAGGTAACTATGCAGTAAGTAAGAAGACAGAAGAATAATACCTCAGACTTCTGCTGAATCTGGTTCACCATGGCAATCTCAGCATCCCGGCTCTTGTGCACTTGGCTGACGTAGCCAGAGACGAGCTCTCCAATGCTCAGGTTGGTGTAGTCGGTGAGGTCCAGATTAACCCGGCGGGGCTGAAGCAACTCCCCCTTGGCAGAGCACTTGGCCAGAGCAGTAGGTCTCCCCGGCTCAACATACTCCGTCTGGGTGATTACCACATCCGGGTCATCCGCTGGTTGAGCCGAGCTGGAGGCCTCCGGGTTAGCAGAAGCTTCTGCTATGGGCTTGTTGGTTGGAGCAGCAGCCTCAGGAGCAGTGGCAGCTGGCGGTTCTTGAGCGGCTACCTCCGGCTCAGGCAAGTCCGGTTCATCAGCCGGCTTGTGCTTCTTCGCCCTTTTGCTGAGTTTTGCTTGGGCACTAAAAAGACCGAAAGGTTAAGCACAAAAGTATAAGTAAAGACAAAGTACAACATAACATGATTATTATTACCCGGACACAGTCTTGAAAGCCGGCAGGTTCGACTGCATAGAGTCGCCCGAAGAGGGGGAAGTCTCTTGATAATTTGAGTCAGAAGAATTGAGCGGCTGACGTATAACACCCGCCAAAGGATGAAAAGGGTACAAGTTGGAGATAACCTCAGTTCGGCGCTTCCTCGATGCGTCAGGTAACCCGGAGGAGAGGTCGGCGTCCTTGTTGGTCCGGGTGTGACGCCGGTTTTCTTGAACCTGTCGCTTCAAAATAAATTGAGGGTCTTGATAAGCTAAAGGATGTGAAAAGCTTACTTTCCGGGTTACCCTTTGGACTTTCAGCCTTGGCAAGGGCTCCGAGTCGGAGGAAAGTGACATTACCTCTTCAACCACCGGGTTACTTGCGCCGGTGTCATCCTGTTGATGAATAGTATGGATAAGATGGACAGAAATAAATAGCAGATATAGCAAGAGCTTACAGGTTCAGGGGTTACCTCTGACTCGGAGCTGTCGCTTAATTGCATCAGCTCTGAAGCAGTTGGCCTACTTCCCTTCTTACGGGGAGCGGCTTCTTGGCGGCTTTCTTCGCCTTTCTGGCCTTCTTGGCCGCCTCATGGTCATATTTGACCCGCCAGAACTTGTCATCAGCCTGAAAAATACAATGATGATTTCTTAAAACGATTCATATGAAAGTTATATACAGAAGAAGATAAGATGCTCAGGTCAGCGGCTTACCGCTGGGGCTGGGTTGGTCTTGCAGAAGGGGGCTAACCCGGTCCTCCCGCAGTCTGCCAGGCTCTCGTTCAAGAGAGCCTTGGTCATATCCTCTGCAACATCTTCAGGAAGATCGTTGCGGCTGTGTCTCTGGGGGCCATCCTTTCGGCCTGTGTACTCGCACATTAAGCCGGGGCGGCGGCTCAATGGGATCACCCGCCAGGAGATCCAGACCCGGACCAGATCGATTCCGTTGAGACCATTGCCCAGGAGAGCTTTGATCTTGTTGATGGTGGGGAGCAGAGGTTGGCGTTCTGCCTGAGTTAACTTGTCAGACAGCGGGTGAGTCGGCTCTAGACGCGAGGGGCGAAAGCCGGGCAACGGACTCTCATCAGCCGGTGACGTGTCTTGGCAGTAGAACCACGTCAGATTCCAGTCTATGCCACCAAGCTCCAAACTTGGCCCACTGGCGCACTCATTCTGACGGTTCAGGTAGAAGAGCTCTTTGAAGAGCAGAAGGCTGGGCTCCTCTCCAAGGTAGACCTCGCAGAACACTTGGAAGTTGCAGATATTGGACACTGAGTTGGGTCCTATGTCTTGAGGGCGCAGGTCGAAGAAATTCAGCACGTCTCTGAAAAACTTTGAGCCGGGCGGTGCGAAGCCCCGGCTCATGTGATCTGCAAAAATGACCACCTCCCCGTCCTTTGGCTGTGGTCTCTCTTCTGACGGGTTAGGGGCACGGTAGGACATGACGTCCTTCTTCGGCAGGTAGCCAGACTTGACAAAATCTGCTAACGTCTCGTTGGTGACATTGGACCTCATCCAATTGCAAGTGATGGAGGCTTTAGGAGCTTTGGGAGGCATGGTGAAAGTCGGCAGCCTATGATAAAAGGAAACGTCCGGTTTAAGTATAAGCCAGAGGAAAGTTATAGTTCAATGTTAAAGTGGCGGCTTATGAAGGGGACTAATGACATATACCTAAGTGCACCGGGCTATTTAAGCCGCCTGAAGTATTGAGAGTAATTCGATTATCTACGGCCCAATCACAGATGAGCCAGAAAATTCTACGGCGCATGGTCTCCTTTAAGTCGGAAGGTTCTACGGTGCGTGTTTTCTTTAAACCGGAAATGTAAACCGCCATGACTCAATGAGGGCAGTTTTTTACTAAGTATGGTGAAAACAGGTTTCACACATTGCGGTAAATATTTTGGATCAAAATGGTCGGGCAAAAGAAAAAGTTTCTAGACCTAGAAACAGACGCGAGGGAAGTTCTTGAGCTCGAATGAGGCCTTTATGCAGTAAAAAGAGACCTACTTGCATTTGAAATGAGTACTAAACAGCCGCCGCACTAGTTCTATACTATACTAAGATCAAAAAGAGGCAGTAAAAATCAAATCTACTGAGGGCCGCGGTGAACTACGAAGAACAGAGGAAGAACTACGGAGCCCTAGTGTGGATCTGCCCTATGGAGTAGCGAGGACTCACCGGTGCTGAAGAGGAGCGGAGGTTGCCGCCATTTGTCTGGACCGAGTCAGGGTGATGCAGCGGCCAAGGTTGACGAAGACCGGGGGCGCGGCGGCGGCGGCGGAGTTCGAGCTCGAGCAGAGGAACAGTGGCGCGAGGAGGAAGAAGAGTGGCTGAAGGCCCGTCGGGCCGGGCTATTTATAAGGGCGAGTTCATAAGTGGGCGCGAGAAACGAGGAGACCACGGCGTGGTTATCTCCCCATGAAACACCTCGATTTTCGGGATGGCAGTAAAGATAATATCCGTTGCGGATCTGGTGGAGTAAAAAACGGGCTTAATGGAAGATGACGTCACGGCGGATTACCCAGAGTCCAGAGGATGACGTCACGCCGGGTTATGGCCTTCACACAAAGGTAAGCCGGAGATTTTTTCTGTCGAAAGGATTGAAGATTGACATGAGCCGGCTCAAATCAATCTGGGGCCTAATGTTGAGGATATAGACCTTAGAGTCACCCGCCAGAAGGGGCCGGGTTACTCATAATGGTCATCGCCAGAAGCCCGGCGCCAAGCTTGAAGACGGTGGGCCAAAGATGGGCTTAAGACCCGGATATGGCTTAAGGCCCGTAGTTACAATCATTATTATGGTAGAACTTGTAGTGTAAGGCAAGAATAGTTGAGGGTCCGAGCCGGACACTCTTATGAGCTGGCCGGGACTCTGAGAGCTGCTGGGCGTCAGCCTTCCTATATAAAGGGACGACCCGGCAGCGGTTTAGGGACAAGAAAGATCTCATCGAGAGCCAGGCATAGCAGTTAAGCTCCCTGGTCATCGAAACCCTAATCAATACCACCTCAAACTGGACGTAGGCCTTTACTTTCACCGTAAGGGGCCGAACCAGTATAAACCCTCGCGTTCCTTGTCCCACTTAACCCCTTCAAGCTTCCTAGTTGCGATGGCTCCACGACTAAGTCCTAGCTCGAGGACATCTGCCGTGACAATTCCACGACATAAGCCTTTTCCCCCGGGTTTTCGCGAGCCCGAGGGTCATCTTTATTTTAACCCCCGGGCCAGTGTTCCTCTGAGTGCTGGTCCAAACTAGAGCATCGTGTGGGACCGTCCCTTGGCAACTTGGGTTATGTTGGTACCTGTACGCTTCGCTTATCCGTTGTGCCCTGAGAACGAGATATGTGCAGCTCCTATTGGGATTTGTCGGCACATTCGGGCGGCTTTGCTGGTCTTGTTTTATCATTGTCGAAATGTCTTGTAAACCTGGATTCCGAGACTGATCGGGTCTTTCCGGGAGAAGGTTTATCCTTCGTTGACCGTGAGAGCTTATAATGGGCTAAGTTGGGACACCCCTGCAGGGTATTATCTTTCGAAAGCCGTGCCCGTGGTTATGAGGCAGATGGGAATTTGTTAATGTCCGGTTGTAGAGAACTTGTCACTTGACTTAATTAAAACACATCAACCGTGTGTGTAACCATGATGGTCTCTTCTCGGCGGAGTCCGGGAAGTGAACACGGTTTATGAATGACGTAAGTAGGAGTTCAGGATCACTTCTTGGTCATTACTAGATGGCGACCGTTCCGTTGCTTCTCTTCTCGCTCTCTTTTGCGTATGTTAGCCACCATATATGCTTAGTGCCTGCTGCAGCTCCATCTCATTACACCATCCTTTCCTATAAGCTTAAATAGTCTTGATCTCGCGGGTGTGAGATTGCTGAGTCCTCGTGACTCACAGATTCTACCAAACAGTTGCAGGTGCCGACGATGCCGGTGCAGATGATGGGATCGACCTCAAGTGGGAGTTCGATGAGGAACGTGGTCGTTACTATGTGTCCTTTCCTGATGATCAGTAGTGGAGCCCAGTTGGGACGATCAGGGATCTAGCATTTGGGGTTATCTTATTTTCATTTGGTTTGTGACCGTAGTCGATCTATGTGTGTATTTTGGATGATGTATGAATTATATTTATGTATTGTGTGAAGTGGCGATTGTAAGCCAACTATCGTTATCCCATTCTTGTTCATTACATGGGATTGTGTGAAGATGACCCTTCTTGCGACAAAACCACAATGCGGTTATGCCTCTAAGTCGTGCCTCGACACATGGGAGATATAGCCGCATCTTGGGCGTTACAAGTTGGTAATCAGAGCCATCCCCGACTTAGGAGCCCCCTGCTTGATCGAATCGCTGGCGTTGTTGAGTCTAGAACAAAAATGTTTTGAGTCTTAGGATTATATATATCGGAGAGTAGGATTCTTTTTACTCCTCAGTCCCTTCGTCGCTCTGGTGAGGTCTCCTGACGTAGAAGTTTTGACTCTTCTCTCCTCAAATTTCACTAAAAAAATTTTAGGATCACGCGGGTATCTTAGAATCGTTCCGATGGTTTTGTGACGAGAACATTGTTCTTGGTGCCTCCTGACATTTAGGGGTTGTGGCAGTGTCCCGGGGAGTTGAGCTCCAAGGTGTTGTCATGAAAATTTTATCGTTGCAGTTCTGGAATACCTGAGTTTCGCCGACATCGAAATCTCTTTTATGCAATTGTTGGTGAGATCACCTCGACGCCACCCAGTACTGGGGCGGGAGTTCGGGAGTATTGCCATAACTCGTATAACGGATGCTTTTCGAAGGTTGAGGTACACGATTTCCGAAGGTTTCTTGGTTATGTGTTGACGGATGGATACAGCTGGATCTAGGGATTGCTAGTTTGGGTGATATATTTTGTGTCCCCTGTATCCCCAACACCAGATTGCATAACCAGAAAGTTTCGGGAGTTTATAAGTGGGAATTCAAGTAGCTCTTAGGATATCTTTCCGACAGACGCATGATATGAGATTGGGGTTCGACGTCTGGTGGTCCGCCTTTCCACGGTTGGTTTTACAGTGGTCTCGTAGTGTCTTAAAGAGTCCTTGGCTATGCCGACTCGGGGACGCTTCGTATGTCATGTGCACAGCCTTGTACATGATGGTGCTGTACGATCGAGCCCGTGTGGGCCCCACCACGAAAACTTCGGACGAAATATCTATCATATGTTTGTTCCGGCTTATTCTGCAAGCCAATACTTTGTTTTGTATTGTGGTATTCGAGTTGCTTCGAAATCAAATGTTGATTCCATACCTTTTTCTAAGTGGCTTCTCAACTTATGGAAGTGTGATGATTTACTATGGAATTCATTCGTTCATCTTCGTTCGAATGTTTATTGAGAAGACTATATGTTGCAATTTCTATCCGTTGATTCTACTTATCTATTTGTCTATCAAGATGCTAACGGATGTCACCCTCTTCAGGATGGCTCCGCCAACGCGTCAGACTCCGGATCGCAATGAAGGGAGTCAAGCGAACCCTCCGCCACCACCTCCGCCTCCGGAGGCATGGCAAGCTATCATGGCAGCCACCAACGCCAATGCTCAGATGATTCTGCAACTCTTGCAAGAACGCACCCAAGGGCAAGGCAATCAAGGAAATTAAGGTCAAGGCAACAATCAGCCTCACTTCGCTACCCTCAACCAGTTTCTCGCAAATCAGCCCAAGTCTTTCAGCTATTGTGCCGAGGCCACGGATGCCGATGATTGGCTCGTGGACATCAACAAGCATTTTGAATGTAGCAATGTCAGGCCTGAGGACTATGTCAAGCTCGCTTCCTTTCAGCTCAAGGACCAAGCTGCTGATTGGTATCAACAATACAAAGATTCCAGAGGAGGTCGTGTGATCACTTGGACTGACTTCTGTCGGGACTTCAAAGCGCACCACATTCCACAAAGTGTTGTTGAGAGCAAGCGTGAGGAGTTCTGCAATCTCAAGCAAGGCAACATGTCTGTGTATCAATTCAACATCCAGTTTCAGAAACTTGCTCGCTTCGCTAAACAAGACGTTCCTGATGAAAAGAGCATGATCTATCACTTCAGAGGTGGCCTTAGAGAGGATCTGCAGTTAGCTCTCGTTCTTGTTGAGCCTACTCAGTTTGATCAATTCTATAACATGGCACTGAAGCAAGAGGCTGCTTAGCTCAAGTGTGAGGCTTCTAAGAAGAGAGTCAGAGACGCAGTTTAGTCTTCTTCTTCCTCACTTGTGGCTGCTAAGCAACAGAAGTTCTGGTTGCCTCCTCCTCCTCCGTTTCGTCAGCCTTACCAGCAGAAGAACAAAGGTGGCCATGGATCTTCCCACTCTTCCAACTCTGGCTATCAGAGCAAGTCTCAGAATCAAGCTCCAAAGTCCAATGCTCCTTATCACCGTCCACTCTAAGAGGTGACTTGCAACAAGTGTCAGCAGAAAGGTCACTATGCTAACAAGTGCTTCAACCAAAGGCGTCTTCCGCCTCCTCCTCCTCCTCCTGTCAGATCTTCCAGCAATGCAGTGGTCAAGCATAATCCAAAGTCTGCAAAGGTGAACATGATGAATGCAGCTCAAGCAGAGGAATCTACTGATGTGATAATGGGTAATCTTCCAGTTAATGATATTCCTGCAAAAGTTTTATTTGATACTGGTGCATCGCATTCTTTCATCTCATACCCTTTTGCATCGAAGCACAATTTTGACACAGAGGAATTATCTAGAGCAATGCAAGTTATTTCCCCGGCTAAGCATTTGAGCTCCAGCATGAAGGTTCCGGATGTTTCCATCAAGATGGGAAACTATAAATTTCTGTCTTCTATTGTTCTTGGTGATTCGTATATTGATCTTATTCTCGGGAAGGACTGGCTTTCTAAGCACAAGGCTCAACTTGATTGTGCTGCCAGGGAAATTCAATTGACACACTCTTCTGAGGATGTTATCATTTATGCCGCTCGTGATGAAACCATTCGGTTATTTTCTCTCAATGAGAAGGGCGAATTGAATGCCATCTCTCAAATTCCAGTCATTTGTGAGTACCAAGATGTCTTTCCAGAAGAGCTTCCGGGTATGCCTCCTCACCGGCCAGTTGAGTTCGTTATCGATCTTGAGCCCGGCACTGAACCCGTTTGCAAGCGTCCTTACAAGCTTGGACCCAAGGAGCTGAAGGAATTGAAGAAACAGCTCGATGAACAAGAGCGTTTGGGTTTGATCAGACCGAGTTCATCCCCATGGGGTTGTGGTGTTCTTTTTGTCCAGAAGAAGGATGGCATGGACCGACTTTGTGTCGACTACCGTCCATTGAACAAGAAGACAATCAAGAACAAGTACCCACTTCCCAACATCAATGAGCTATTCGAGCAACTTAAAGGTGCTAAAGTATTCTCCTAGCTTGACCTTCGTATGGGTTATCATCATATTCGCATTCGTGAAGAAGATATTCCCAAGAAAGCATTCAGAACAAGCTTTGGTTCTTATGAATATACTGCCATGTCTTTCGGCCTTGTCAATGCTCCTCCAACATTCTCTCGGATGATGAATTTCATCTTCAACCCCTATACCAATGAATTCATTCTGGTGTATCTCGATGATATCTTGGTCTTCTCCAAGAATAAGAAGGATCATGCCAAACATTTGCGATTGGTGCTCGACAAGCTCAGAGAGTATCAATTCTATGCGAAGTTCTCAAAATGTGAGTTTTGGCTCGATGAAGTTCTTTACCTTGGTCACATCATCTCTGCCAAGGGCATCGCTGTTAACCCCGAGAAGGTGTCTGCAATTGTGAATTGGGAACCTCCTCAGAATGTCAAGCAGCTTCGTAGTTTTCTTGGTCTTGCAAGCTATTGCCGAAGATTCGTTGAGAATTTCTCTAAGATTGCAAAGCCACTTTCCAACCTCCTCCTGAAGCATGTGAAGTATGTCTGGTCTCCTGAGTGTGACGTTGCTTTCAACACTCTCAAAGAGAAACTAGTCACAGCTCCTATCTTGACTCCTCCTGATGAATCCAATCCATTTGAAGTTTTTTGTGATGCTTCTCTCCAAGGTCTCGGTGCTGTGTTAATGCAAGAGAAGAAAGTTGTGGCCTATACATCTCGTTAGCTGAAGCCCAATGAGAAGAACTACCCCACTCACGATCTTGAGTTGGCGGCAGTTGTCCATGCATTGATAACATGGAGACATCTCTTGTTGGGAAGACAAGTGGACATATTCACCGATCACAAGAGTCTCAAGTACATCTTCACTCAGCCCAACCTCAACCTCAGGCAGACTCGATGGGTCGAAATGATTCAAGAGTACAATCCGAGTATTGAATATACTCCAGGCAAGGCCAATGTCATTGCAGATGCTTTAAGCAGGAAGGCTTATTGCAACAGCTTAATCCTCAAGCCATTCCAACCAGATCTTTGTGAAGCTTTCCGCAAGCTGAATCTCCAAGTTGTTCCTTAAGGCTTTCTTGCCAACCTCGTATTCTCTCCTACTTTGGAAGATCAAATTCGCGAGGCACAACTCCTGGATACCATGGTGAAGAAGGTGAAACGTGGTATCGACAAGTGACTTTCCAAATACAAGTGCTATCGCATTGATGACAGAGACACTTTATTCTTTGAGGACCGGATTGTGGTTCCTAAAGGTGATGTAAGGAAAGTCATTATGAACGACGCACACAATTCTCTCCTTTCCATTCATCCTGGAAGTACGAAGATGTACCATGACCTCAAGCAGTCGTATTGGTGGACTCGAATGAAGCGAGAAATTGCTCAATTCGTGAATGAATGTGATGTCTGCCGAAGAGTGAAAGCAGAACACCAACGACCAGCTGGTCTCCTCCAACCTCTTGCTATCCCAGAGTGGAAGTTTGATCATATCGAAATGGACTTCGTGACTGGATTTCCCAAGTCCAAGCGTGGAAATGATGCTATCTTCGTTGTCATCGACAAGCTTTCTAAAGTGGCTCATTTCCTTCCAATCAAAGAATCTATCACAGCAGCTCAGCTGGCAGAGCTATACACCTCCAGGATTGTCTCCTTGCACGTCATTCCACAATTGATTTCTTTAGATCGTGGAAACATCTTCACCTCTAAGTTCTGGGACTCCTTCCAAAAGGCCATGGGCACAAACATTCACTTCAGCACAGCTTTCCATCCTCAAACTAGTGGCCAAGTCGAGCGAGTCAATCAAATTCTTGAAGATATGCTTAGGGCTTGTGTCATTTCCTTTGGCATGAAATGGGAAGATTGTCTTTCATATGCCGAATTCTCCTACAACAACAGCTTCCAAGCGAGTTCGGGCAAGGCCCCATTAGAGATCCTCTATGGCAGAAAGTGCCGTACTCCTCTCAATTGGTCAGAGACTGGTGAACGCCAACTTCTTGGCAATGACTTAATCACAGAGGCTGAAGAAATGTGTAAAGTCATCCGTGATAATCTCAAAGCCGCGCAATCGCGCCAGAAGAGTTACTATGACAGTAAGCACTGTGATGTGGCTTTCGGGAAAGGAGACCATGTCTACCTCCGCGTCTCTCCAATGAAAGGCACTCGTCGCTTCGGTATCAAAGGGAAGCTTGCCCCTAGATACGTGGGTCCTTTCAAGATCATTGGCAAAAGAGGCGACCTCGCCTATCAACTTGAGCTTCCTTCCAACTTCGCGAACGTGCACGATGTGTTCCATGTGTCACAGCTTCGCAAGTTCTTCAAGACGCCTGAGCGCACTATCAACTTCGAAGAAATTGACCTCCAAGAAGATCTGTCTTATCATGAGCACCCCGTTGCTATTCTTGCAGAAACTGAGTGCAAGAGTCGCAACAAGTCAATCAAATTCCTGAAAGTGAAGTGGTCGCACCATTCTGACCGAGAAGCCACCTGGGAACGCGAGGACCATCTCCGTTCCGAATATCCGGAGTTCTTTCAGTCCTAGATCTCGGGACGAGATCCTCTCGTAGTGGTGGAGTGTTGTAACACCCCGGATGTAACTTTCCATATTTGTAACTCCAACTCTTGCCATTTTCGGCTATGTGCTATGATATTCCCTTCGTGGTCGGGTTTTGTTTTCCGTTTTGCTTTTTGGTCATGTCATGCATCTCATATCATGTCATCATGTGCATTGCATTTGCATACGTGTTCGTCTCATGCATCCGAGCATTTTCCCCGTTGTCCGTTTTGCAACCCGGCACTCCCATCTCCTCCGGCGCACCCCTCTTGTTTTTCTTTCGTGAGTGGGTGTTAAACGTTCTCGGAATGGACCGAGGTTTGTCAAGTGGCCTTGGTATACCACCGGTAGGCCACCGGTCAAGTTTCGTTCCATTTGGAGTTCGTTTGGTACTCCAACGGTTAACCGGGTAACCGCAGATGCCTTCTGTGTGTTGCAGCAAAACCCCCTGTCTAAACAGCCCAAAACCCCTCTAAGTCACTTCCATGCTCTAGGTCGTTCGATCACGATCGTGTGGGCGAAAACCGCACCTCATTTGGAGCCTACTAGCTCCCTCTACCTATATATTTGCATCCCTCCCGAATTTACGTTCGCAGTCCAAACCCTAGCAGTTTTCCCTCTCCGCCGCCGGACGAAACCACCCCGCCGACGGACGTGTCCACTTCTCCGCCGCAGCCCGCGTCCAACCGGAGCCCGCCACCTGTCGTCGCCGCCCTCCCCACCGCGCGGCCCGCGAGGGCCCAGCGCCGGCCCCCGAGCCCGGTCGCGCCCCGCCGCCCTCGCCGCCTCCGCCGCGCCGCCGCCGTCGCCGTCTTCGCCGGCCGCCGCCTCGCGCAGCGCGCCGCCGCCGTTCGTCGCCGCCTCCTCGGCGTCCATGCCCGAGTCCGGCGCCTCCTCGCCGCCCTCTCCCTCCGACCGACGCCCTCTCCCTCCTCCCTCCTCCCTCACCGGCCGAAGCTCCGGCGAGCTCGAACTCCACTAGAGCCCGATCCAGATCTGAACAGTATCCCGAAGGTTGACTTTTTCCGTACCCCGATTTTTCTGTCTTAAAGTTTTTATGATATATGCCCATGTTCAGTGCATCATAACTCTCCACATATAGCTCTGTTTCGTGCGTGTGATATATGGAATTGTTCGCCTCATGATGCTCTTCATTTTATTCCATTGCACCATGTTCATTTGAGGCCATCTTGACGCCCAAATCTCTGGTGCAAGAGTGCTAGTTGCTGTTGTCTGCTGTTACTGAGCAGAACTTGGTGATTTGTTATTTTTTTTGCATTTATTCTGTGCATATTCTGGGCATGAGCTCTACATGTGTTTTGTTGCATGCCATGCCATCTTTCCAGTAGTGTATGCTATGTATTTTTGTGATCTCTGTGGTGACTAGCACAAGCATGCAAACTAGGCTCCGTAATGTTTCTGATTTCAGGGACTTAGTGATTCCTCTAAGTCTTTGTCTGCTGTTATTTTGTTGCTATGTAAACTTGATGCTACAGAGAGATCCATGCATATTTTGGAGATGTTCAGTAAGGATATTTTGTAGATATTGTTGTAGTGGATCCATTCTTGCCCTTGTTTGCAATTATGAAGTGCCATAGCATGACTCAATCTTGCTCTACTTTTGCTATAAGATATTTCTGGCAGATTGTTTACGTGTTATTCAATTTTGCCAAGCTTGTTGTAGTTGTTTCATACATGCTATGTACTTGCTCTTGCCATGTATAGCTTCATAAACATGCCTTCTTGCTGTAGGTATGCTTGTTTTGTCATGCATTGCCTTGTGGTGAGTGCATCAAGCTCACCAAGATGCCTTCATATTATTGTTTCTGCCATACTCTGTTTTCTGCTAAGTCTGAAACCTGTTAACGAAACTTGCTATGTTTACATGGTTGCCATCATATCTTCTAGTGCTTTTTGGCTTATGGTCAGTAAGGGATTTTTTCATATGCATTTAGTAGAATACTTCCATGCCTTGTTTTGCCATGTTAATTTCCTGTAGAATGTTGTTTGCTTGCTCTGAACATTGCTACCTGATGCTGTTTCAGTCATGTCCAGTAATTTTCACCATGTCTGTGAACCTGTTATCTTTTGCACTTTTGCCATGCTTGTTTGGACCTGTTATGTTGTGAAGCTCAGTGTTCATCTTTTGTCAAGCATCTCCTGTAGATTACTGCCATATGCTTTGTTGCTACGTTGGAGTGCTGTAGCATAGTTTCTTGATGTATTCTAAGTGCTATCATGCTGTTAATCTCAGATTCGTGTCATTTTTGTCTTGCTTGCCATTTGCAAACCGTGCATCCGTTTCCGGTGATCTTTATATCGATTTCGACCGAAATCATCTCATCTTTCCAGTGGCATGCTGGGTTTGCCAAGTTACTGCTTTGTTCATCATTTTCCTTCCGGAGCACGCATATGCATCGCATATCCCATCTCGCATATCATTCATGTTTTGCTTCATGTTGCTTGTGCATTTCCCGTGATTGATTGTGGTTCCATTGCTTGTGTTCTTGTCTTGGGTAGAGCCAGGAGACGATTTCGTGAATGAGGAACCTGTTGAGTACGCTTACGAGGGTCAAGCTTTCGACAACTCTGAGAACCTTGCAGGCAAGATGACCATACCCTCGAAATCACTTCTATCTTTGCTTTGCTAGTTGTTCGCTCTATTGCCATGCTGCGCTACCTACCTCTTGCTTTATCATGCCTCCCATATTGCCATGTCAGCCTCTAACTATCCTTTCCTAGCAAACCGTTGTTTGGCTAAGTTACCGCTTTTGCTCAGCCCTTCTTATAGCGTTGCTAGTTGCAGGTGAAGTTTAAGTTTGTTCCATGTTGGAACATGGATATGTTGGAATATCACAATATCTCTTTTTTAAATTAATGCATCTATATATTTGGTAAAGGGTGGAAGGCTCGGCCTTATGCCTAGTGTTTTGTTCCACTCTTGCCGCCCTAGTTTCTGTCTTACCGGTATTATGTTCCTTGAGTTTGCGTTCCTTACGTGGTTGGGTGATTTATGGGACCCCCTTGACAGTTCGCCTTGAATAAAACTCCTCCAGCAAGGCCCAACTTTGGTCTTACCATTTGCCACCTAAGCCTTTTCCCCCAGGTTTTCGCGAGCCCGAGGGTCATCTTTATTTTAACCCCCGGGCCAGTGTTCCTCTGAGTGCTGGTCCAAACTAGAGCACCGTGCGGGACCGTCCCTTGGCACCTTGGGTTATGTTGGTACCTGTACGCTTCGCTTATCCGTTGTGCCCTGAGAACGAGATATGTGCAGCTCCTATCGGGATTTGTCGGCACATTCGGGCGGCTTTGCTGGTATTGTTTTACCATTGTCGAAATGTCTTGTAAACCGGGATTCCGAGACTGATCGGGTCTTTCCGGGAGAAGGTTTATCCTTCGTTGACCGTGAGAGCTTATAATGGGCTAAGTTGGGACACCCCTGCAGGGTATTATCTTTCGAAAGCCGTGCCCGCGGTTATGAGGCAGATGGGAATTTGAATGTCCGGTTGTAGAGAACTTGTCACTTGACTTAATTAAAATACGTCAACCGTGTGTGTAACCGTGATGGTTGAAGGAAATATGCCCTAGAGGCAATAATAAAGTTATTATTTATTTCCTTATATCATGATAAATGTTTATTATTCTTGCTAGAATTGTATTAACCGGAAACATAATACATGTGTGAATACATAGACAAACAGAGTGTCACTAGTATGCCTCTACTTGACTAGCTCGTTAATCAAAGATGGTTATGTTTCCTAGCCATAGACATGAGTTGTCATTTGATTAACGGGATCACCTCATTAGGAAAATGACGTGATTGACTTGACCCATTCCGTTAGCTTAGCACCCGATCGTTTAGTATGTTGCTATTGCTTTCTTCATGACTTATACATGTTCCTATGACTATGAGATTATGCAACTCCCGTTTACCGGAGGAACACTTTGTGTGCTACCAAACGTCACAACGTAAATGGGTGATTATAAAGGTGCTCTACAGGTGTCTCCAAAGGTACTTGTTGGGTTGGCGTATTTCGAGATTAGGATTTGTCACTCCGATTGTCGGAGAGGTATCTCTGGGCCCACTCAGTAATGCACATCACTATAAGCCTTGCAAGCATTGTGACTAATGAGTTAGTTGCAGGATGATGTGTTACGGAACGAGTAAAGAGACTTGCCGGTAACGAGATTGAACTAGGTATCGAGATACCGACGATCAAATCTCGGCCAAGTAACGTACCGGTGACAAAGGGAACAACGTATGTTGTTATGCGGTCTGACCGATAAAGATCTTCGTTTAATATGTGGGAGCCAATATGGGCATCCAGATCCCGCTATTGGTTATTGACCGGAGATGTGTCTCGGTCCTGTCTACATAGTTCTCAAACCCGTAGGGTCCGCACGCCTAAAGTTACGATGACAGTTTTATTATGAGTTTATGTATGTTGATGTACCGAAGGAGTTCGGAGTCCCGGATGAGATCGGGGACATGACGAGGAGTCTCGAAATGGTCGAGACGTAAAGATCGATATATTGGACGACTATATTCGGACTTCGGAAAGGTTCCGAGTGATTCGGGTGTTTTTCGGAGTACCGGAGAGTTACGGGAATACGTATTGGGCCTTATTGGGCCATACGGGAAAGAAGGAAAAGGGCCTCAAGGGTGGCCGCACCCCTCCCCTTGGTCTGGTCCGAATTGGACTAGGGAAGGGGGGCGCCCCCTTCCTTCCTTCTCTTTTTCCCTTGGCCATGACCCGCCCCCTGGCCATGGCCCGGCTCATAACGGAGCCTTTCACGCAGCAGACCAAGACAGAGCGCGGCAAGAGGCGGAGCAGGTGCCTCAGTTGACGGCGTACCAGACTCCCCCGGCTTATCCGACGACTTCCGTCGATGTGGGTATCCCTACCAGGACTGGGGGTGTCCCTTGCTTAGTGCCAGCTATCCGCAATGAACGTCTACCCAAGGACTTCAAAGGCCCTAGGAAGGTGCCCAATTACACGGATGACTTACTACCCGCAGCCTGGATCGAGAGTTACGAGATGGCCATGGAGCTGCTGGAGGTCAGTGAGGCGGCAATGGCCAAGTACTTCACCATGATGTTGGATGGGACTGCCCGCACTTGGTTGAAAGGGCTACCACCGAATTCCATCGGGTCTTGGGCTGAGCTGAAGGCCCGGTTCATCCAAAACTTCAAGGATACCTTTAGGCAGTCTATGTCAATTGTGGATTTGGTTAACTGTAAGCAGCAGGAGGGTGAATCCACGACGCATTGGGTTCGCCGGGTCAAAGAGATCATACATTCGTCAGATAAAATGGATGCCGGCTCTGCAGTCTTAATGTTGGAGCAGAATTGTCGTTTTGTGCCCCTGAAGAGGAAACTCAGGCGGCTTAAGCGCGACTGCAATGATATGGGTACACTGATGGCGGCTCTTGTCAAGTACGCAGATTCTGATGGTACCAAGGACCCCGCTTTAGATGATGAAAGGACAGGGAAGGGAAAGAAGAACGGCAATGGCAAGGGTCATTAGCATAACCCGGGAAACCAAGGAGGAGGCAAGCGCAAGGCCAATGGCAGCCTAGAGTTTGTAGCCAACGCCAGCTCACAAGGTAATAACCAGCGACGCAAGGGGAGGCCCCCTCCCCGAGGCGGCGGGTCAGGCCCGACGCTGGAGCAACTGTTGAATGAGCCTTGTCCAAGGCATGGCTCTAGAGAGAAGCCAGCGATGCATCTATGGAAGGATTGTGCAATCATGAAGGCCTTTAAGAATTACAATGGCCCGGGCGGCGGCTCAGGCGCCGGCGGCTTTCATGGCCCGGGCGGCGGCTCAAATTCTAATCCTCAGAATGGTCAAGGGGGCTTTAATCAACAGTCTGGCCAGGGTCATCAACAGCAGCAGGGGGGTTATCAGACCAATCCAAAGCAGCTTAGCAGTGGACAGTATCATGTGTTTACCACCAGTCTGTGTAAGAGAGATCAGAAGCTTCATAAGAGGGTTGTGAATGCTGTTGAGCCGGCGGTTCCACGCTACTTGCGGTGGTCTGAGCAGCCTATAGTGTGGAGTAGGGAGGATCACCCTCCCCGGGTGGATAACCCGGACCACTTGGCCTTAGTGGTGGCTCCTCAGGTGGGAGGATATAAGTTCACTAAGGTGCTCATGGATGGAGGCAGCAGCATCAACATCCTCTATTATGAGACGTTCCGTCGTATGGGGTTGATTGATAAGAACCTCAGCCAGTCCAACACTATTTTCCACGGTGTGGTACCTGGTAAGTCGGCTTATCCAGTCGGCAAGATCGAGTTGGAAGTGGCTTTTGGAGATGAGAACAACTACAGGGTGGAGAAATTGTCCTTTGAGGTGGTTAAGATAAGAAGTCCGTACCATGCCATATTTGGGCGGCCGGCTTATGCCAAGTTCATGGCACGGCCGTGTTATGTGTACTTACAGCTCAAGATGCCGGGTCATCATGGGACCATTACGGTTCACGGAAGCCGGAAGGTGGCTCTGGAGTGTGAGGAAGGCGATGCAGCTTATGCGGAATCTGTTTGTGCAACGGAGGAGTTGAAGTTTTACAAAGACAATGTTGACCCAACAGATATGACCTCTCTGAAAAAGCCGACTACGGAGCATGAGCCGGCAATGAAATTTAAGTCGGCGGATGAGACTAAGCTCGTTGATTTCGTTCCAGGTGACTCATCTCAGCAGTTTAGCATCAGTGCCAATCTGGATCCAAAATAGGAAAGCGCGCTCATCGAGTTCATCCGTGAGAATAGGGACATCTTTGCGTGGAAACCTTCTGACATGCCAGGTGTACCTAGAGAACTCGCTGAGCACACTCTCAATGTTGATCCGAAATTTAAGCCGGTCAGGCAGTTCCTTCGGCGGTTTAATGAAGAGAGGCGGAAAGCTATTGGTGAAGAGGTGGCCCGGCTCTTGGCGGCCGGGTTTATTGTTGAAGTTTTTCACCCAGAATGGTTAGCTAACCCGGTTCTCGTACTCAAGAAGAACGGCACTTGGCGGATGTGTGTGGACTACACGGACTTAAACAAGGCGTGTCCGGGTGATCCTTTTGCCCTTCCCCGTATTGATCAAATTATTGATGCTATGGCAGGTTGTGCGCGCTTAAGTTTCTTGGATGCTTATTCCGGATATCATCAGATTAAAATGGCAGTTAAGGACCAGGAGAAGACGGCGTTCATCACTCCCTTTGGAGCCTTCTGCTATGTGTCCATGCCCTTTGGACTCAAGTGTGCACAGGCGACTTATCAGCGTTGCGTGCAGAACTGTCTTCATAACCAGATTGGGAGCAATGTTCATGCTTATGTGGACGATATTGTGGTTAAGTCCATAAAGGAGGAAACCCTGATAGATGATTTGAGAGAAACCTTTGACAATCTCCGGGTTTACAAGATGATGCTTAACCCAGCCAAGTGTGTTTTTGGGTGTTCCTGCAGGCAAACTCTTGGGTTTCTTGGTTTCTGACAGAGGCATTGAAGCTAACCCGGAGAAGATCAAGGCCATCACCTCCCTGGCTAAGCCGGCGTGTATAAATGAAGTTCAGCGCTTGGCGGGTCACATCGCTGCTTTAAGCCGGTTTATAAGCCGTCTGGGTGAGAAGGCCATGCCATTAAATCAGTTGATGAAGAAAACTAATAACTTTGTCTGGAATGATGCAGCTGATACTGCTTTCGAAGATTTGAAGAAGCAGCTAGCAGAGCCCCCAGTCCTTGCTGCTCCGGTTGATAAGGAGCCCTTATTACTGTATGTGGCGGCGAACACACGAGTCGTCAGTGTGGCTGTGGTGGTGGAGCGCAAGGAAGAGGGTAAGGAGCATCCGGTTCAGCGGCCGGTTTATTATGTCAGCTAAGTGCTCATCGAGTACAAACAGCGGTATCCACATTGGCAGAAGCTTGTTTATGGTGTGTTCATGGCAAGCCGGAAGCTTAAGCATTATTTCCAGGGTCATCCCATCACTGTGGTCAGTTCTGCCCCTCTTGGTGATATCATTCAAAACAGAGAGGCCACAGGGAGAGTGGCTAAGTGGGCCATCGAGCTCGGACCTCATGGTCTCAAATACGTGCCACACACTGCTGTTAAATCTCAGGCCTTGGTAGATTTCATCAATGATTGGACAGAGTCACAAGTGCCCGAGCAAAAACCGGATAACACGTATTGGACTATTCACTTCGATGGGTCCAGGAAGTTGGAGGGCTCGGGGGCTGGAGTTGTATTGGCTTCCCCTAAAGGTGACAAGTTCCATTATGTGCTACAGTTGATGTTTCCTTGCACTAACAATGCGGCTGAGTACGAGGCCTTGCTCCACGGTCTTCGGATGGCTAAGGAGATGAGCTTGAGCCGGGTAAGGTGTTTCGGTGACTCAGACTTGGTGGCTCAACAAGTATCAGGCAAGTGGGACTCTAAGGACCCTCTCATGGCGGCTTATCGCCGCGAAGTTGATGCCATTGCTGGGCACTTTCAGGGCTACCAAGTAGAGCACATTGATCGCAGGAAGAACGAGGCGGCTGATGCTCTAAGCCGGCTAGGCTCTCAGCGAAAGCCGGTGCCGCCTAATACTTTCCTGGAGGTCCTGTATAACCCTTCTGTTAAGCTGCCTACAGAGGAAGACTTGGCTGTCCCTGACCCGGAGGCGCGACTGGTGGCGGCTCTCCACATCATACCGGACTGGACAATGCCCTATCTGGCTTACATGACCCGGGGAGAGTTGCCTGAGGATGAAACTCTGGCCAGACAAATAACCCGGCGGGCTAAGTCAATGATTGTTATCAATGGCGAGTTGCATCACCGCAGTGTTACGGGAGCATTCCAGCGTTGTGTCTCCCCTGAGGAAGGTCAAGAGATCTTGCGTGAGATTCATGAAGGGGATTGTGGTCATCACGCCGGCTCAAAGTCTCTTGTGGCCAAGGCTTTTCGCCATGGTTTTTATTGGTTGACGGCTCATGCTGATGCGGAGGACTTGGTCAGTAAATGTGATGGTTGCCAAAGGTTCTCGCGACGGGCTCATGTGCCGGCTCGGGAGCTGAGGAGGATCCCAATTACTTGGCCCTTTGCGGTCTGGGGGCTTGATATGGTTGGGCCTTTTAAAAGGTCCAAGGATAAGAAGAGCCACCTCTTAGTGGCAGTTGACAAATTCACAAAGTGGGTGGAAGCTGAGCCAGTTAGCAAGTGCGATGCAGCCACGGCGGTTCAATTTATGAAAAAGGTGATCTTTCGCTTTGGCTTTCCGCACAACATTATAACTGACAATGGCACCAATCTATCCAAGGGCGCCATGGAAGAGTTTTGTCAACGAGAGCATATCCGACTTGATGTTTCCTCAGTTGCTCATCCTCAATCCAATGGTCAAGCTGAGAGAGCTAATCAGGAGATTCTGAAGGGCATCAAGCCCCGGCTTTTGGTCCCTTTGCAACGGACGCCGGGTTGTTGGGTGGAGGAGTTGCCCTTCGTGTTATGGAGCATCAACACTACTCCTAACAGGTCTACAGGTTTCACGCCTTTCTTCATGGTTTATGGAGCAGAAGCAGTCCTCCCCAGTGACATCCATCATGACTCACCTCGAGTGGCGGCTTATGTTGAGGCGGACAATGAACAGGCACGCCAAGATGCTCTTGACTTGTTGGACGAACAGCGTGATATGGCCGCAGCTCGCTCAACGATTTACCAACAAGACCTGCGCCGTTATCATAGTCGCCGGGTTAAATCCCGGGTTTTCCAGGAGGGCGATCTCATGCTCCGGCTCATCCAAGATCAAACCGATGCGCACAAGCTATCTCCACCTTGGGAAGGGCCCTTTGTGGTCAGCAAGAACTTGCACAACGGGTCATATTACCTCATTGACATCCGGGAGCACAAAGATTCACGTAAGTCAGAGGAAGAGACCCGTCGGCCGTGCAACATAGCTCAGCTTCGGCCTTACTACACTTGAGCCACCGGCTCTCATAATGTACATATTTCTCTCAGCCATGTATATATTATGATAAGCAATAAAGCAGGACCTCTGTCCTTTTTTCTCCTCCAAATGTGCACGTTTTTCATTGCAAGATTACATGATAACTTGAAGGAGGATCCGGCTTATGATCATATTCGAATCTAGTCGTAGGCAATAAGGTCACTTGGGGGCTTCCTGTTCAAACATGGGTCGTATTCGAACCAAAGAGAACATAGTTGTCGATACCCATTTGATTGGCAAAGTGCCGAGCTCATTGGGTAGTTTTCTTTGATCATATTTGAATCATAGTTTAACCCCTTTGGGAACCGATGTGGATCGTATTCGAATCAGCGTCGTTAAACAATTCTTAAAATCACTTGGGGGCTTCCTGTTCAAACATGGGTCGTATTCGAACCAAAGAGAACATAGATGTCGGTACCCTCTTGATTGGCATCGCCACACCCACTGGGGCCTACATGATCGCATTCGAATCCTGGCATAACCCCTTTGGGCCGGGTCTCTGGTCGTATTCGAACCGGAAGCCCCTAAGTTCTTCTGCTTTATAGTAAGTTTTCTTCTGATTATTTCAACATGTGTACGGCCGGGTCTCACTTTACCGGCTTAACTTTGGTTTACAGTATTAGTTGAACACAATGGGTGTTATTGAGACAGGTAAACCGGAATTGAGGTACCAACCTTATTACCCGGGTTATCTAAACTGGAAGTATGCTTGCAGGCCGCTCAGTGTGTTATTACGGCTGTAATAAGGATATAATTGAGGACCAGTCTTTGTTGATTCATATTCCGGGTTATATATCTAAAACCTATGATTCTCAGGGCGGTAAGCCGCCTAGAGACTTGTGATTTGTCCTTTAAGCAGGATAGTTAAAGGCAACTATTTTGAGCTTAAGGAAAATGAATGATCAATCATGACCCGGAGAAATATAAAGGAGACAACTTCGATAGACTTCAGCATTCAAAGGCGTGCACGATGGCACGGCAAAGATAAAGTGTTGGTCCTACTCTATTACAAGACTCATTGAGTCCAAAAGGGTGAGGCATTGTTTGATAAGCCGCCAGCAGAGTTACGACGCTTGCTGGATTGAAGTCTCCGGCTCGTCCCTCTCTTCTCCTCCGGCTGTTCCCAAGGTCTGGAAAGTCGACGACTTCCAGTCGATGCCGCTCAGAGCTTCGAATTGAGCTTCCTCGTCAATTAACCCGGCCGGGTCAATCTCCGGGGCGAAGGTGTGCTGACGAGCCGGCGGGATTAAGCTGAGGGCTTCATAGCGCGGGGTCGGGATCCTCTGATTTTCCGCATTGTAAGCCGGCTGGTACTTGGTCAGATCTGTGTCGTTTCCAATGAGAGTGGCCACCGGGCGCACGACCTTCACGCAGGCGGCAAAATCCCTTTGGTCGAAGGCTGTGCCGTCTTCCTTCAAACTTGGATAGCCGAGGGCGATGTCCGCCGGGTCTAACTCTGGAAGGAACGCCTTGGCCCGGCTCAGCGCGGCGATCGCTCCGGCTCTTGCGGAGGCCCGTCGCAGCTCTTGGATCCATTGAGGTAGAACGGCGAGCCGGCGAAGAACTTCCGCCAAATGAGTCGGCACCTCGTTGGATAGGGCCACCACAGCCAAGGCATGCTGTGACCCGGTGTAGAGTTGCTCCACCAGGGTGTACACGGCCTTCAGCTTGGTTACCACGCTCTGGTTAAGGTTGGCGCTTCTAGGACCTGTTTAACAGAATAAGATAAGCCGCCGACAAGGATGAGTTATGAGATATAAAGATTTTAAACTTGATGAAAGCCGGTGAAATGACTTACCGAAGATTGCGGCAACCATCTGGGACACTTGGCGCTTTAAGCCGGACAGTTCGGCGGTCTTCTCTGCCAAAGCCTTCTCCGCCTGTTCAGCCCGGTTCACCAGCGCGGCCTTTTCTTCGGCCCAATCCTTCCGTTCAGCATCAAATTCCGTCTTCAGCTTTTATTGCGCGGCGATACTGGACACAAATTGGGCATTTGCCTTCCGGGTCTCCATTTCTTGCATCTTCAGCCGGTTCTTCAGATCGGAGATGTCAGCTTCAAACTTTTTACAAGCAGCCTGCATGCATAATTTCCGGGTTATAGGATGAACAGTTTTAAAGTCCCAAGCACTTTCCAAGCAAAGACACTTGGCACTTGGGGGCTAATGCATATTGAACGTTTCTATCTACACATTGCCGGTTCAATTGAGTAAGCCGGAACTTAAGTCTACAACATATTTAGTCATAAGTCGTCGACTTGGGGGCTAGCATGGTAAAAATAACTATGCAGTAAGTAAGAAGACAGAAGAATAATACCTTAGATTTCTGCTGGATCTGGTTCACCATGGCAATCTCTGCGTCCCGGCTCTTGTGCACTTGGCTGACGAAGCCGGAGACGATCTCTCCAATGTTCAAATTGGCGTAGTCGGTGAGGTCCAGGTTAACCCGGCGGGACTCTAGCAACTCCCCTTTGGCGGAGCACTTGGCCAGCGCAGTAGGTCTTCCCGGCTCAACAAATTCCGTCCGGGTGATTACCACGTCCGGATCATTTGCTGGTTGAGCCGAGCTGGAGGCCTCCGGGTTAACAGAAGCTTCTGAAGTTGCCTTGTCGGTTGGAGCGGTGGCTTCGGGAGCGGAGGCAGCTGGCGGTTCTTGACCTGCTACCTCCGGCTCAGGCAAATCCGGCTCTTCGACCGGCTTGGTCTTCTTCGCCCTCTTGGTGAGTTTGGCCTGGGCACTGAAAAGACAGAAAGGTTAAGCATAATAGTGTAAGTAAAGACAAAGTACAACATGAGATGATTGTCATTACCCGGGCACGGTCTTGAAAGCCGGCAGACTTGACTGCATAGAGTCGCCAAAAGAGGGGGAAGTTTCCTGATAATTTGAGTCAGAAGAGTTGAGCGGTTGACGTATAGCACCTGCCAAAGGATGAAAAGGGTACAATTTTGAGATCACCTCGGTCCGGCGTTTCCTCGATGCGTCAGGTAACCCGGAGGAGAGGTCAGTGTTTTTGTCGGTCCGGGTGTGCCGCCGGCTCTCATGAACCTGTCGCTTCAAAATAAATTGAGGGTCTTGATAAGCTAAAGGATGTGAAAAGCTTACTTTCCGGGTTACCCTTCGGATTTTCAGCCTTGGCAAGGGCTCCGAGTCGGAGGAAAGTATCGTTACCTCTTCAACCACCGGGTTACTTGCGCCGGTGTCATCCTGTTGATGAATAGTATGGATAAGTTGGACAGAAATAAATAGCAGATAGAGCAAGAGCTTACAGGTTCAGGGATTACCTCTGACTCGGAGCTGTCGCTTAATTGCATCAGCTCTAAAGCAGTTGGCCTACTTCCCTTCTTACGGGGAGCGGCTTTCTTGGCGGCTTTCTTCGCCTTTCTGGCCTTCTTGGCCGCCTCATGGTCATATTTGACACGCCAGAACTAGTCATCAGCCTGAAAAATACAATGATGATTTCTTAAAACGATTCAGATGAAAGTTATATACAGAAGAACATAAGATGCTCAGGTCAGCGGCTTACCGCTGGGGCTGGGTTGGTCTTGCAGAAGGGGGCTAACCCGGTCCTCCCGCAGTCTTCCAGGCTCTCGTTCAAGAGAGCCTTGGTCATATCCTCTGCAACATCTTCAGGAAGATCGTTGCGGCTGTGTCTCTGGGGGTCATCCTTTCGGCATGTGTACTCGCACATTAAGCCGGAGTGGCGGCTCAATGGGATCACCCGCCAGGAGATCCAGACCCGGACCAGATCAATTCCGTTGAGACCATTGCCCAGGAGAGCTTTGATCTTGTTGATGATGGGGAGCAGAGGTTGGCGTTCCGCCTGAGTTAACTTGTCAGACAGCGGGTGAGTCGGCTCCAGACGCGAGGGGCGAAAGCCGGGCAGCGGACTCTCATCAGCCAGCGACGTGTCTTGGCAGTAGAACCACGTCAGATTCCAGTCTTTGGGGTGGCTTGGCGGCTCTGCGTACGGGAAAAGGCAGTCCCTCCGCCGCTGAATGGAGATGCCACCAAGCTCCAAACTTGGCCCATTGGCGCACTCATTCTGACGGTTCAGGTTGAATAGCTCTCTGAAGAGCAGAAGGCTGGGCTCCTCTCCAAGGTAGACCTCGCAGAACACTTGGAAGTTGCAGATATTGGACACTGAGTTGGGTCCTATGTCTTGAGGGCGCAGGTCGAAGAAATTCAGCACGTCTCTGAAAAACTTTGAGCCGGGCTGTGCGAAGCCCCGGCTCATGTGATCCGCAAAAATGACCACCTGCCTGTCCTTTGGCTGTGGTCTCTCTTCTGACGGGTCAGGGGCACGGTAGGACATGACGTCCTTCTACGGCAGGTAGCCAGACTTGACAAAATCTGCTAACGTCTCGTTGGTGACATTGGACCTCATCCAATTGCAAGTGATGGAAGCTTTAGGAGCTTTGGGAGGCATGGTGAAAGTCGGCAGCCTATGGTAAAAGGAAACGTCCGGTTTAACTATAAGCCGGAGGAAATTTACAGTGCAATGTTAAAGTGGCGGCTTATGAAGGGGGCTAATGACATATATCTAAGTGCACCGGGCTATTTAAGCCGCCTGACGTATTGAGAGTAATTCGATTGTCTACGGCCCTATCTCAGATGAGCCGGAAAATTCTATGGCGCATGGTCTCCTTTAAGTCGGAAGGTTCTGCGGCGCGTGTTTTCTTTAAACCGGAAATGTAAACCGCCATGACTCAATGAGGGCAGTTTTTTACTAAGTATGGTGAAAACAGGTTTCACACATTGCGGTAAATATTTTGGATCAAAATGGTCGGGCAAAAGAAAAAGTTTCTAGACCTAGAAACAGACGCGATGGAAGTTCTTGAGCTCGAATGAGGCCTTTATGCAGTAAAAAGAGACCTACTTGCGTTTGAAATGAGTACTAAACAGCCGTCGCACTAGTTCTATACTGTACTAAGATCAAAAAGAGGCAGTAAAAATCAAATGTACTGAGGGCCGCGATGAACTACTAAGAACAGAGGAAGAACTACGGAGCCCTAGTGCGGATCTGCCCTATGGAGTAGCGAGGACTCACCGGTGCTGAAGAGGAGCGGAGGTTCCGCCGTTTGTCTGGACCGAGTCAGGGTGATGCAGCGGCCAAGGTTGACGAAGACCGGGGGCGCGGCGGCGGCGGCGGAGTTCGAGCTCGAGCAGAGGAACAGTGGCGCGAGGAGGAAGAAGAGTGGCTAAAGGCCCGTCGGGCCGGGCTATTTATAAGGGCGAGCTCATAAGTGGGCGCGAGAAACGAGGAGTCCACGGCGTGGTTATCTCCCCATGAAACACCTCGATTTTCGGGATGGCAGTAAAGATAAGATCCGTTGCGGATCTGGTGGAGTAAAAAACGGGCTTAATGGAAGATGACGTCACGGCGGATTACCCGGAGTCCAGAGGATGACGTCACGCCGGGTTATGGCCTTCACACAAAGGTAAGCCGGAGATTTTTTCTGTCGAAAGAATTGAAGATTGACATGAGCCGGCTCAAATCAATCTGGGGCCTAATGTTGAGGATATAGACCTTAGAGTCACCCGCCAGAAGGGGCCGGGTTACTCATAATGGTCATCGCCAGAAGCCCGGCGCCAAGCTTGAAGACGGTGGGCCAAAGATGGGCTTAAGGCCCGTAGTTACAATCATTATTATGGTAGAACTTGTAGTGTAAGGCAAGAATAGTTGAGAGTCCGAGCCGCACACTCTTATGAGCCGGCCGGGACTCTGAGAGCTACTGGGCGTCAGCCTCCCTATATAAAGGGACGACCCGGCAGCGGTTTAGAAAAAAGAGAAAGATCTCGTCGAGAGCCAGGCATAGCAGTTTAGCTCCCTGGTCATCGAAACCCTAATCAATACCACCTCAAACTGGACGTAGGCTTTTACCTTCACCGTAAGGGGCCGAACCAGTATAAACCCTCGTGTTCCTTGTACCACTTAACCTCTTCAAGCTTCCTAGTTGCGATGGCTCCATGATTAAGTCCTAGCTCGAGGACATCTGCCGTGACAATTCCACGACAGAAAGGTTCTGAGTGATTCGGGTATTTTTCGGAGTACCGGAGAGTTACGGGAACACGTATTGGGCCTTATTGGGCCATACGGGAAAGAAGGAAAAGGGCCTCAAGGGTGGCCGCACCCCTCCCCTTGGTCTGGTCTGAATTGGACTAGGGAAGGGGGGCGCCCCCTTCCTTCCTTCTCTTTTTCCCTTCCTCTTTTCCTATTCCATATGGGAGGTGGAATCCTACTAGGACTAGGGAGTCCTAGTAGGACTCCACACTTGGTGCGCCCCCTCCTAGGGCCGGCCTCCTCCTCCCTTGCTCCTTTATATACAAGGGCAGGGGGGCACCCCAGAGACACAACAATTGATCCTTGAGATCTCTTAGCCGTGTGCGGTGCCCCCCTCCACCATATTACACCTCGATAATACCGTTGCGGAGCTTAGGCGAAGCCCTGCGTTGGTGGAACATCATCATCGTCACCACGCCGTCGTGCTGACGAAACTCTCCCTCAACACTCGGCTGGATCGGAGTTCGAGGGACGTCATCGAGCTGAACGTGTGTAGAACTCGGAGGTGCCGTACGTTCGGTACTTGATCGGTCGGATCGTGAAGACGTACGACTACATCAACCGCGTTGTGATAACGCTTCCGCTGTCGGTCTACGAGGGTACGTGGACAACACTCTCCCCTCTCGTTGCTATGCATCACCATGATCTTGCGTGTGCGTAGGAAACTTTTTGAAATTACTACGTTCCCCAACAGTGGCATCCGAGCCTGGTTTTTTGCGTTGATGCTATGCACGAGTAGAACACAAGTGAGTTGTGGGCGATATAAGTCATACTGCTTGCCAGCATGTCATACTTTGGTTCAGCGGTATTGTGAGATGAAGCGGCCCGGACCGACATTACGCGTACGCTTACGCGAGACTGGTTTCACCGTTGCGAGCACTCGTTGCTTAAAGGTGATCGGCGGGTGTCTGTCTCTCTCACTTTAGTTGAACCGAGTGTGGCTACGCCCGGTCCTTGCGAAGGTTAAAACAGCACCAACTTGACAAACTATCGTTGTGGTTTTGATGCGTAGGTCAGAACGGTTCTTGCAAAGCCCGTAGCAGTCACGTAAAATATGCAATAACAAAGTAGAGGACGTCTAACTTGTTTTTGCAGGGCATGTTGTGATGTGATATGGTCAAGACATGATGTGATATAATGTGTTGTATGAGATGATCATGTTTTGTAGCCGAGTTATCGGCAACTGGCAGGAGCCATATGGTTGTCGCTTTATTGTATGAGATGCAATCGCCATGTAATAGTTTTACTTTATCACTAAGCGGTAGCGATAGTCGTAAAAGCAATAAGTTGGCGAGACGACAACGATGCTATGATGGAGATCAAGGTGTCGCGCCGGTGACGATGGTGATCATGACGGTCCTTCGGAGATGGAGATCACAAGCACGGTGCTTCGGAGATGGAGATCACAAGCACAAGATGATGATGGCCATATCATATCACTTATATTGATTGCATGTGATGTTAATCCTTTATGCATCTTATCTTGCTTTGTTTGACGGTAGCATTATAAGATGATCCTTCACTAAATTATCAAAGTATAAGTGTTCTCCCTGAGTATGCACCGTTGCAAAAGTTCTTCGTGCTGAGACACCACGTGATGATCGGGTGTGATAGGCTCTACGTTCAAATACAACGGGTGCAAAATAGTTGCACACGCGGAATACTCAGGTTAAACTTGACGAGCCTAGCATATAACAGATATGGCCTCGGAACACGGAGACCGAAAGGTCGAGCGTGAATCATATAGTAGATATGATCAACATAGTGATGTTCACCGTTGAAACTACTCCATCTCACGTGATGATCGGACATGGTTTAGTTGATATGGATCACGTGATCACTTAGAGGATTAGAGGGATGTCTATCTAAGTGGGAGTTCTTAAGTAATATGATTAATTGAACTTAAATTTATCATGAACTTAGTCCTGATAGTATTTTGCAAATTATGTTGTAGATCAATAGCTTGCGTTGTTGCTTCCCTGTTTTATTTTTGATATGTTCCTAGAGAAAATTATGTTGAAAGATGTTAGTGTTGAAAGATGTTAGTAGCAAAGATGCGGATTGGATCCGTGATCTGAGGATTATCCTCATTGCTGCACAGAAAAATTATGTCCTTGATGCACCGCTAGGTGACAGACCTATTGCAGGAGCAGATGCAGACGTTATGAACGTTTGGCTAGCTCAATATGATGACTACTTGATAGTTTAGTGCACCATGCTTAACAGCTTAGAATCGGGACTTCAAAGACGTTTTGAACGTCATGGACCATATGAGATGTTCCAGGAGTTGAAGTTAATATTTCAAGCAAATACCCGAGTTGAGAGATATGAAGTCTCCAACAAGTTCTATAGCTAAAAGATGGAGGAGAATCGCTCAACTAGTGAGCATGTGCTCAGATTGTCTGGGTACTACAATTTCTTGAATGAAGTGGGAGTTAATCTTCCAGATAAAATAGTGATTGACAGAATTCTCTAGTCACCATCACCAAGTTAGTAGAACTTCGTGATGAACTATAGTATGCAAGGGATGACGAAAGTAATTCCCGAGCTCTTCGTGATGCTGAAATCGACGAAGGTAGAAATCAAGAAAAACATCAGGTGTTGATGGTTAACAAGACCACTAGTTTCAAGAAAAAGGGCAAAGGGAAGAAGGGGAACTTCAAGAAGAACGGCAAGCAAGTTGCTGCTCAAGTGAAGAAGCCTAAGTCTGGTCCTAAGCCTGAGACTAAGTGCTTCTACTGCAAAGGGACTGGTCACTGGAAGCGGAACTACCCCAACTATTTGGTGGATAAGAAGGATGGCAAAGTGAACAAAGGTATATTTGATATACAGATTATTGATGTGTACTTTACTAGTGTTTATAGCAACCCCTCGGTAATTGATACTAGTTCAGTTGCTAAGAGTAGTAACTCGAAACGGGAGTTGCAGAATAAACAGAGACTAGTAAAAGTGAACAAAGGTATATTTGATATACAGATTATTGATGTGTACTTTACTAGTGTTTATAGCAACCCCTCGGTAATTGATACTGGTTCAGTTGCTAAAGAGTAGTAACTCGAAAACGGGAGTTGCAGAATAAACAGAGACTAGTAAAAGGCGAGGTGACGATGTGTGTTGGAAGTAGTTCCAAGATTGATATGATCATCATCGCACACTCCCTGTACTTTCGGGACTAGTGTTGAAACTAAATAAGTGTTATGTGGTGTTTGCGTTGAGCATGAATATGATTTGATCATGTTTTTTGCAATATAGTTATTCATTTAAGATAGAGAACAATTGTTGTTCTGTTTACATGAATAAAACCTTCTATGGTCATACACACCAACGAAAATGGTTTGTTGGATCTCGATCGTAGTGATACACATATTCATAATATTGAAGCCAAAAGATGCAAAGTTAATAATGATAGTGCAACTTATTTGTGGCACTGCCGTTTAGGTCATATTGGTGTAAAGCGCATGAAGAAACTCCATACTGATGGGATTTTGGAATCACTTGATTATGAATCACTTGATGCTTGCGAACCGTGCCTCATGGGCAAGATGACTAAAACGCTGTTCTCCGGAACTATGGAGAGAGCAACAGATTTGTTGGAAATCATACATACAGATGTATGTGGTCCGATGAATGTTGAGGCTCGTGGCGGATATCGTTATTTTCTCACCTTCACAGATGATTTAAGCAGATATGGGTATATCTACTTAATGAAACATAAGTCTGAAACATTTGAAAAGTTCAAAGAATTTCAGAGTGAAGTTGAAAATCATCGTAACAAGAAAATAAAGTTTCTACGATCAGATCGTGGAGAAGAGTATTTTAGTTACGAGTTTGGCCTTCAGTTAAAACAATGTGAAATAGTTTCACTACTCACGCCACCTGGAACACCACAGCATAATGGTGTGTCCGAACGTCATAACCGTACTTTATTGGATATAGTGCAATCTATGATGTCTCTTACCAATTTACCACTATCATTTTAGGGATATGCATTAGAGACAGCTACATTCACGTTAAATAGGGCACCATCAAAATTCGTTGAGACGACGCCTTATGAACTGTGGTTTGGCAAGAAACCAAAGTTGTCGTTTCTTAAAGTTTGGGGTTGCGATGCTTATGTGAAAAGGTTTCATCCTGATAAGCTCAAACCCAAATCGGAGAAATGTGTCTTCATAGGATACCCAAAGGAGACAGTTGGGTACACCTTCTATCACAGATCCGAAGGCAAGACATTCGCTGCTAAGAATGGATCCTTTCTAGAGAAGGAGTTTTCTTTCGAAAGAAGTGAGTGGGAGGAAAGTAGAACTTGATGAGGTAACTGTACCTGCTCCCTTATTGGAAAGAGGTTCATCACAGAAATCTGTTCCTGTGACTCCTACACCAATTAGTGAGGAAGTTAATGATGATGATCATGAAACTTCAGATCAAGTTGTTACTAAACCTTGTAGGTCAACCAGAGTAAGATCCGCACCAGAGTGGTACGGTAATCCTGTTCTGGAGGTTATGTTACTAGACCATGACAAACCTACGAACTATGAAGAAGCGATGGTGAGCCCAGATTCCGCAAAATGGCTTGAGGCCATGAAATCTGAGATGAGATCCATGTATGAGAACAAAGTATGGACTTTGATTGACTTGCCCAATGATCGGCGAGCCATTGAGATTAAATGGATCTTCAAGAGGAAGACGGACGCTGATAGTAGTGTCACTATCTACAAAGCTAGAATTGTCGCAAAAAGGTTTTTGACAAGTTCAAGGTGTTGACTACGATGAGAGTTTCTCACTCGTATCTATGCTTAAGTCTGTCCGAATCATGTTAGCAATTGCCGCATTTTATGAAATCTGGCAAATGGATAAACAAAACTGCATTCCTTAATGGATTTATTAAAGAAGAGTTGTATATGATGCAACCAGAAGGTTTTGTCAATCCTAAAGGTGCTAACAAAATATGCAAGCTCCAGCAATCCATTTATGGACTGGTGCAAGCATCTCGGAGTTGGAATATACACTTTGATAAGTTGACCAAAGGATATAGTGTTATACAGACTTGCGGTGAAGCCTGTATTTACAAGAAAGTGAGTGGGAGCACTATAACATTTTTGATAAGTATATGTAAGTGACATATTGTTGATCGGAAATAATGTAGAATTATTCTGCAAAGCATAAAGGAGTTTTTCAAAGAAAGACCTCGATGAAGCTGCTTACATATTGAGCATCAAGATCTATAGAGATAGATCAAGACGCTTGATAAGTTTTTTCAATGAGTACATACCTTAACAAGATTTTGAAGTGGTTCAAAATGGAACAGTCAAAGAAAGAGTTTCTTGCCTGTGTTACAAGGTGTGAAATTGAGTAAGACTCAAAACCCGACCACGGCAGAAGATAGAAAAAGAATGAAAGTCATTCCCTATGCCTCGGCCATAGGTTCTATAAAGTATGCCATGCTGTGTACCAGATCTATTGTATACCCTACACTGATTTTGGCAAGGGAGTACAATAGTGATCTAGGAGTAGATCACTGGACAGCGGTCAAAATTATCCTTACTGGAATAAGGATATGTTTCTCGATTATGGAAGTGACAAAAGGCTCGTCGTAAAAGGTTACGTCGATGCAAGTTTTGACACTAACCTAGATGACTCTAAGTCTCGGTCTAGATACATATTGAAAGTCGGAGCAATTAGCTAGAGTAGCTCCATGCAGAGCATTGTAGACATAGAAATTTGCAAAATACTTACGGATCTGAATGTGACAGACCCGTTGACTAAAATTATCTCACAAGCAAAACATGATCACACCTTAGTACTCTTTGGGTGTTAATCACATAGCGATGTGAACTAGATTACTAACTCTAGTAAAACCCTTTGGGTGATGGTCACATGACGATGTGAACTATGGGTGTTAATCACATGATGATGTGAACTATTCATGTTAAATCACATGGCGATGTGAACTAGATTATTGACTCTAGTGCAAGTGGGAGACTGAAGGAAATATGCCCTAGAGGCAATAATAAAGTTATTATTTATTTCCTTATATCATGATAAATGTTTATTATTCATGCTAGAATTGTATTAACCAGAAACATAATACATGTGTGAATACATAGACAAACAGAGTGTCACTAGTATGCCTCTACTTGACTAGCTCGTTAATCAAAGATGGTTATGTTTCCTAGCCATAGACATGAGTTGTCATTTGATTAACGGGATCACCTCATTAGAAAAATGACGTGATTGACTTGACCCATTCCGTTAGCTTAGCACCCGATCATTTAGTATGTTGCTATTGCTTTCTTTATGACTTATACATGTTCCTATGACTATGAGATTATGCAACTCCCGTTTACCGGAGGAACACTTTGTGTGCTACCAAACGTCACAACGTAAATGGGTGATTATAAAGGTGCTCTACAGGTGTCTCCAAAGGTACTTATTGGGTTGGCGTATTTCGAGATTAGGATTTGTCACTCCGATTGTCGGAGAGGTATCTCTGGGCCCACTCAGTAATGCACATCACTATAAGCCTTGCAAGCATTGTGACTAATGAGTTAGTTGCGGGATGATGTGTTACGGAACGAGTAAAGAGACTTGCCGGTAACGAGATTGAACTAGGTATCGAGATACCGACGATCAAATCTCGGGCAAGTAACATACCGGGGACAAAGGGAACAACGTATGTTGTTATGCTGTCTGACCGATAAAGATCTTCGTAGAATATGTGGGAGCCAATATGGGCATCCAGGTCCCGCTATTGGTTATTGACCGGAGACGTGTCTCGGTCATGTCTACATAGTTCTCGAACCCGTAGGGTCCGCACGCTTAAAGTTACGATGACAGTTTTATTATGAGTTTATGTATGTTGATGTACCGAAGGAGTTCGGAGTCCCGGATGAGATCGGGGACATGACGAGGAGTCTCGAAATGGTCGAGACGTAAAGATCGATATATTGGACGACTATATTCGGACTTCGGAAAGGTTCCGAGTGATTCGGGTGTTTTTCGGAGTACCGGAGAGTTACGGGAATACGTATTGGGCCTTATTGGGCCATACGGGAAAGAAGGAAAAGGGCCTCAAGGGTGGCCGCACCCCTCCCCTTGGTCTGGTCCGAATTGGACTAGGGAAGGGGGGCGCCCCCTTCCTTCCTTCTCTTTTTCCCTTCCTCTTTTCCTATTCCATATGGGAGGTGGAATCCTACTAGGACTAGGGAGTCCTAGTAGGACTCCACACTTGGTGCGCCCCCTCCTAGGGCCGGCCTCCTCCTCCCTTGCTCCTTTATATACGAGGGCAGGGGGGCACCCCAGAGACACAACAATTGATCCTTGAGATCTCTTAGCCGTGTGCGGTGCCCCCTCCACCATATTACACCTCGATAATACCGTTGCGGAGCTTAGGCGAAGCCCTGCGTCGGTGGAACATCATCATCGTCACCACGCCGTCGTGCTGACGAAACTCTCCCTCAACACTCGGCTGGATCGGAGTTCGAGGGACGTCATCGAGCTGAACGTGTGTAGAACTCGGAGGTGCCGTACGTTCGGTACTTGATCGGTCGGATCGTGAAGACGTACGACTACATCAACCGCGTTGTGATAACGCTTCCGCTGTCGGTTTACGAGGGTACGTGGACAACACTCTCCCCTCTCGTTGCTATGCATCACCATGATCTTGCGTGCGCGTAGGAAATTTTTTGAAATTACTACGTTCCCCAACAATGGTCTCTTCTCGGCGGAGTCCGGGAAGTGAACACGGTTTGAGTTATGAACGACGTAAGTAGGAGTTCAGGATCACTTCTTGGTCATTACTAGATGGCGACCGTTCCGTTGCTTCTCTTCTCGCTCTCTTTTGCGTATGTTAGCCACCATATATGCTTAGTGCCTGCTGCAGCTCCATCTCATTACACCATCCTTTCCTATAAGCTTAAATAGTCTTGATCTCGCGGGTGTGAGATTACTGAGTCCTCGTGACTCACAGATTCTACCAAACAGTTGCATGTGCCGACGATGCCAGTGCAGATGATGGGATCGACCTCAAGTGGGAGTTCGATGAGGAACGTGGTCGTTACTATGTGTCCTTTCCTGATGATCAGTAGTGGAGCCCAGTTGGGACGATCGGGGATCTAGCATTTGGGGTTATCTTATTTTCATTTGGTTTGTGACCGTAGTCGGTCTATGTGTGTATTTTGGATGATGTATGAATTATATTTATGTATTGTGTGAAGTGGAGATTGTAAGCCAACTCTCGTTATCACATTCTTGTTCATTACATGGGATTGTGTGAAGATGACCCTTTTTGCGACAAAACCACAATGCGGTTATGCCTCTAAGTCGTGCCTCGACACGTGGGAGATATAGCCGCATCTTGGGCGTTACACATCATCAGGCAAGCAGCCAAGCACACATAATTATAGAACTAAAACTACGGTTTTCATAGTTGAGAAACAGGGTGGACGTTGTTGGAGCTGATCCCCAGCTCCTTCTTCCTCTCAGCTTCTCATAAGTTCGCACAAGAACAATGGAACACAGAAGTTTTTTGCCGTCGTGTTGCTTGACACAGCCACGACCTTTTCTCTGTATTTCTCCTTCTCAAAGCAAACATACGTACAACTCTTAAATAAAACACACACGCATGCACACAGCCGGGGCAAAGCCGCCCAGATTTTTGTGGCACTAACCCACGCACCAACGCACCACTAACCAACTATCCTATGCGGCTAATCTTCTTCCTGGACCTGGCATGCAATACTAATAGACTCACCCGTCTACTCCTCAGGGCCTTGGATTCAGGTTGCCGTTTCACACGGCGGCGTGCCGATTCACACGACACCAGACATCTCACCATCTACATCGCTTCACACGATCTGACATCTCTCCTTGCACACTTGCTGTTCCCAGACTCCTACCCACGACTCACCTGTTGAACTACATGCAATACAAAATCAAAAAACACATGCAGATACGAAATCAAGATTAAATCTAACAAACGTAATGAGGTGCGGCAGGATGGATGGATTGTGTTGCCTTTTGAATGTAGTCGAGACATCACATCATGTTGAAGAAGCTGTCCTTGCTGCCACTCACCCATGCCACCACTTCGCCTACCGCTTTGCCCATGGTGACAATCCGGCCGCCACCAGCGACCAGCCTCACTATAGCGACCGGATCCTCTGTCGTCCCTAGGATTTCCGATACGCAGCTACATCCACGTGCTAGTCCTGGCCGCCGTGAGGACGAGGACGAGATCGTCGGGAGAGAGGGTCACAATCTGGATGAGACCAAAGCAAAGATTGTAGAGTGTTTTGTGATTTGGAATGTGTGGGCCTAGGTCCCTTGCTAGGCAAGGAAAGTTAAGATTTTTGGAAGGAAAGATTAGGACGGGGATGGGGAGGATCTTCGATGGTGGGGGTATGGAACGAAATCAAGGACGTGGGGTGGGCCTGGGGATTTTATTCGATCGGTAGGTTAAGAAACGAAACGACAACATACTCGTAGCGACGATCGAGGGGCCTCGCTCCCTACTTCGAGCGAGTCATGGACGATTTTAGGAAGGTGATCGAAAATTATAATGCAATTGTTTAATCCGTAATTTGATATTAAAATATTATGGATATAAAAACCAAATGGGAAACCAATTCGGTCTTTGATGGGAAGGTGATCTCACGTAAGAAGGTAAGCAAATTAGCACCTACCAAAGAAAGAAGCACGAGAATTATTAGGGCATGTACAATGGTTCTATCTTAGCAATGCCACGTAGAATAAATGATGAGGTGGAGGAGAGAGAATTCATAAGAAAAGGCTTGTCTTCTCTTATTTAAGAGAAGACAAGAGATGATCTCTTAACACAATATGTCTCAGCACGGTTTTAGGAATAGCTAGTTATTGAAGATAAGACTAAAAGATGACCCATTGTAGAGATGTTTTTTTGTCATCTCTTAATTATATACAAGACTTAAGATAAGACTATCTTATCAACCATTGTACATGCCCTTACCTGATATAAACCAGGCGAAGTATTAAAGGGAATTACTTCGGTTTTAGTGGCAGGGTGAAAAAACCTATGTGTAGGAGAGATGATGGGAGGGAGGACGAAAAAAAACCAAACGAAAGTGATGGGACTATTCAACCAACTCGTCTATTAGGAGTAGATAGAAAATCAACGGATATAAAAGAATGACGGATGGAGAATTATGAACTTTTCCGTCCTTTAATATTAGGTACAGATGTGTCAGGTCCTCAGTTCGTTAACTACCACCGGCCCCTTGTTTTCACTCGCCCGGCTCCTCGATTTTTGTGTCCAGGCGTTCGTTTCAGGTCGCCTGGATCAGGCTAATTGTGTGCATGTATGTTGGCCAGGCTAATCACCTATATCAATCATCCAGGGTAGGCTAACTGAGAAATCGCGAGGGCAGCAACCAAACAAGTTACAGGCAACCTTCAGGCACCCTCCAGGCCGGGCACCTTTGTACCAGGACAGCAACCAAACACACTCTTAGCAAATGAGGAAATTTTCTTCCTGTCCTCATCCCCATCAAGTTTGGGGCGGGGATTGGGTTACCCATTAATTGAGAAGCCAAATTCAGAAAATATATTATGATATTTTCATGATAAGTTAATTATATTGTCATTCGGACATATTTATAAGACATGCAAAAAATAATGATATTAAATAACTTCTATAGATTAAATGACGGAAAAACTAACGCCCACACATGTGGACGTTTGCACATCGCCCACATGCTTCCGTCACCACTCATTTTGCCACGTATGAACAAATGACATCAGCAGAAATTTTTTTGATTTTCGGTTTAAAAATGTTTTATCTCCTAAATAAAAATGCGAATTAAAAATCCGTTTTCACCATTAAATCCGTCTCGACGATATCTTCAAAACTAGACTCCATGTTGGTATGTTTTGACGAAAAAAAAAATTGCCCAAAAGTTGCCATGATGTTTATACTGTAGTTGCCATTGTGCTTAAACTAAAGTTGTCATGTGGCAATTTTAATTTGTAGATCATAGCAATTTTAGTTTTTTGATGATGGCAATTCCAGTACTTTGACCATGAAAATGTTTTTTGTATGAACCATGGCAATTTTAAGTGCATGTACCATGACAATTTTAGTTTATGGTGCATGGCAAGTTTAGTTTCTTAATTCCCCGTTTTATAATATGTCAAAATTTACTTTTAAATGTAGAAGAAAATAGTTAAAACATATCATGGCAACTTGAGTGTAAACATCATGGCAATTCATGTGCAATACCACTAGTAGAAAAAGGGTCTAATGTGAAACTCATTAGTCCCGGTTTGGTATTGAACCGGCACTAATGTGACCATTAATGCCGGTTTCAACGGTCAGGCGGGCGGCGCTCATTAGTACCGGTTCGTGGCGAACCTTTAGTACCGGTTCGTGCCACGAACCGGTACTAAAGAGGTGGTGGCCTTTAGCACGGGTTGGTGGCTCCAACCGGTAGTAAAGAGGGGTCTTTAGTACCGGTTGGAGGTGGTGCGCTGCCACCCGCAGTGCACAATGTTTAGTCCCACCTTGCTAGTTGAGAGGAGCTCGCACCGGTTTATAAGCCCCACCGCGGCTACCGTGTCGAGCTCCTCTCTAAGCAGGCCTTTGTGGGCCTATTGCAAGTCTTCTGCCCTGTGAGGCCTACTGGGCCGTACGGGCCTGCATCCTTGCCCAATTAGAGATTGGGTTTCTAGTCGTATGCAGGCCGTGCCGGCCCAGTAGGCTGACTGTTTTTGCTTTATTTCAAAAATAAATAAATAAATCCTTACCAACCGGAACTAAAGGTCCCCTAGACCACGGCGCGCCTCGTGCCACGTGGTGGGCCTTTGGTCCCGGTTCGTGTTAAACCGGGACTAAAGGGGACCTTTAGTCCCCACTCTTTAGTACCGGTTCCAGAACCGGTACTAAAGGTCCTTACGAACCGGTACTAAAAGTCGTTTTTCTACTAGTATAGACATGGCAACTTTTAATCAAAAAAAATTCGTCGAAATATATTGATATGAGATCTAGTTTCGAAGATTTCGTCACGGGGGATTTAATGGTGAAAACGGATCTTCAATCGGATTTTTTATTTAAGAGATAAAACATTTTAAAAACTGAAAATGCAAAAAGATTTCCATATACATACATGCGGTGATATGGCGTAGTCTGTGTGTTATAGAGCGTGTGGGCGGGTTTGGCTCCCACCACACGTGTGGGCGTTAGCGTTGTCCTTAAATTATATTTAAAATTACAATGCTTGATATAATATTACAATATTTTCATATAAAAGTCTACCAATTTATATGCATATGATCATATAACGGGGAACGGGGATAGGTAGACCTTTTTATCTCGATTCTCGTATTAGATCGCGGGGATAAAATATTCCCGTACTATCTCCTCAGAGATGAATCCCTCCAGGTTTACGGGAAACGGGGTCATTGCCATCCGGAACGAGTGGACTCGGAGGAGATAAGGATGCAGGTGGATGCGTCGTCCCACGCCAGACGCGCGTATGTAGAAGGCGGCCGGCGCGTGGCTCGGCCGGTCGGCGGGCAGGGGACGTTTACCAAAAATCCAGTCTCTTCCTTCAAAGGGTATGTACGTATGTGCGTGTCACCACTTGGAGTTTTCTGCATAAACATGGACTAGAAGTGATGTGTTGCTCTCGCTGCAATCTCCAGCCTTGTAGCTATAAAGTCAGCTGAGCTGCCGTGTAGAAGAAACAGTCAGTGAAACAATCAATCAGCATCTGTGATGGTTCATCCGTTGCATGGCCTCCATGAGCTGCTGCTCCTGCTGCAAGCGAGGTCTCCACATGCTGCTCTAGGACTGGTCTTTGTCCTGCTCGTCTGCCCTCTTCTCGTCCTCCTGGTCGTGCGCCGCCTCGCGACACCGTCGACGGCCGCGGCCACCGCGAGAGCCAGAGAAGAGCTACTGGGCAGGCTGCCCTCTCCTCCCAGTAGGCTCCCCATCATCGGCCACCTGCACCTCGTCGGTTCCCTCCCGCACATCTCCCTCCGCGACCTCGCCGCCAAGCATGGCCGCGACGGCCTCATGCTCCTCCGCCTGGGCGCCGTCCCGACGCTCGTCGTCTCGTCGCCGAGCGCCGCGGAGGCCGTGCTGCGCACGCACGACCACGTCTTCGCGTCCCGGCCCTACTCCGCCGTCACCGAAATCCTCTTCTACGGCCCCACGGACGCCGCCTTCTCCCCCTACGGCGAGCACTGGCGGCAGGTCAAGAAGATCGCCACCACGCACCTTCTCACCAACAAGAAGGTCCGCTCCTACCGCCATGTCCGCGAGCACGAGGTGGGTAACTATGCATCAATTTCTTCTGCATGTTTGCTATCTTTTCAGTTGCCTGAATTATTTAGTAGCTAGATGTAACATTATTCATTATTTAGCTACTTCCTCCGTTCATAAGGTTCTAACTTTTTCTAAATTGGATGTATGTAGACATGATTTACTGTGTATGATCATTAATTTCAGTCTGTATGTAGTCTATATTAAAAGGACGAGGATTTGGTGAACATGAGTGCGCATGCACTTTTTATGAATAGTAAATTCAAAAAATACTAGAAAAAATCAAAAAAATCTGAACTTATTTTTTTAATATACATAGTCAACCAGTATACTCGCATATGAAATTTCACGAAGAAATCACATCCGTCGTAATCTGGGCGAAAATGATAAAATCGAAGCTATACTAAAAAACACTGTTTAATGAATAGTATGGTCGCATTTGTATTTTCTTTACTAAGAATACCATGGGTGTCAATACATCATGAAACTTCACATGTGAGTAGAATGATCGACTAAGTTTCATACCGCAAAATCTCAGATTTTTTTTATTTTTTCTAGTATTTTTTATAAATTTACTATTCACGTGGGTGCGTGCGCACCCATGTTCACCTTTGTATTTTCAATATTAAAATATCCAAACATCTTATATATTTACATCAGTTAATTTAGTCTAATTCAAAGATAATATTATTTTAATCACTATACACTTTTAAAATCATTAAAAAATATCTATTTCAAAATTGAATTTCACTCACTTTAAAAAACTATTTTCACTCAGTTCATGAAATGGATTTCATTTTTTCAGAAAATGGTTTCAATTACTATTTCAAATGATCGACTTCAAATTTTTCAATTTTTTTAGTTATTTCATAAAACATATTTAAATTATTACAAACAATTGATTTCAATTATTATTTCAGAAGGCATGTTTCAGTGATTTCGAAACCCCATTTCAATATTTCAAAAAATGATCTTAGTTATTTCATAAAATCTATTTGAAGTATTCCAAATGATTGATTTCACTTATTATTCGAAATGGCTAGTTTCAGTTATTTCAGAACTCCATTTCGATATTTCAAAAGAGTGATTTCAATTTCTTCAAAATACTTACTTAAATAGTTAAAAAATACCAATGATTTCAAAATGCCCATGTCAATTGTTTCAAATGATCAATTTCAATGAAATTGATGTTAATTCCAAAAAAAATCCGTTTTTTCAATTTCAGATTTGACAAAATAGGAAAAGTGATTATTTCAACTTGCTTGTTTCATAAAAAATACATCTATTTCAATTCCATATTTTTTTAAATAATCAGTTTCACTCTTTTAAAATAATCAATTCCACATTTTTCAAATAATCAGTTTCACAAAGCTGCATTACAATTTCAATGACAGAAATACAAAAATCTTTCCATCAACTATTACTCAAGTGAAATCTGAATAAACACAAAATAGGCATTTCAGTTACATAAATCCACCATCATATTACTTTCTGTGACACTATTTCACTCTCTGTAACACTATTTCATAAATTAGTTTCACACGTTGTAGAAAACTGATTTCATATATTTCCCAACAGTTACATTCATATATCACACATATTTTCAGAACAGTTCAACTATTTCAATTACATTGCAGAACTAATTTTCCATTACAAAATAATCGACAAATCCTAATCATACAAATCAAATAACAAATACTACCTCTGTAAACTAATATAAAACATGTTAGATCACTACTTCGGTTCATCATCCACTAAGTTCCAAATCATATACTAAGCTCCAGATTAACTCAAAACACTGTTACCCGGGAGGACAAATCACATGAAAAGGTGGGTTCCCCGGCGCCCCCTTCGGCATCCATGGTGATGCCCATGCTTCAGATGTGGCTGGTGGGGAGAGGAGACCTAAAAGGATGGCGATGGTTGAGGAGATGTGGTCGATCGGAGACTGGAGCAGATGTGGTGGAAAATGACCAAATCCGGTTAGCCAAGGCGAGGATCCAACAGATCTGGAACCAGGACACCCGAAAGAGCTTCGTGTTGTGCCGCTGGTCGCTGCTGGCCTCCACGGGTGTCTAGGTGTCACCGCACATCCGCTCGTCTCTGGTCATTATGGGTCCTTGCGCTCGCGACATAGCTACCGCCATCGGTAGAGCCGGATTTAGCGTCGGCCGGGAACCCGCCACCAACCGCCGGTTTTGGATCGAGAGGTGAAGCACTAGTGGATCAAGTGAATATTGTGTAGAGAGAGGTAGTGGGTACTATATTTAGGATAAGTATTGGTTTTTTGTTTTTCCCAGGAAGGGATGGTATTGGTTTTGTATAGCTAAAAACGAGGAATAATAGCTGGCAAATACACAAATTTTGAAATAGTTGCAAACGGTGGATTTTTTGAGCACTACGTGCCGGCGCTGCTAGAAAGAGGTTTGCGCACATGGACATGATCACTCGTGTGTGTGTGTGAAAGAGAGGGGATTTTTGTTTATTGTTCATCTCGAACATTATTGTTTCGTTTAATTCTTATTGATGCTACAAACTTAACGTTAATAGTAATAACTCCTGCAAAGTATGGACAAGTGTAATTTCGAAATTTCTGTGCAATTTAATAACACAAAATTTATGGTTCTTTTTCACATCACAAACACCTGTTTTTTTGTAACTCTACTCATATTATACTTTTTCATATAGAACCATTTTACCATTTTTTGGCTAATCTTTACAATTTTTTGTATATTAGGTTTGCTATCCATTTGTCATCTTGTTTCTTAAAAAAATGTATACTTTGGGAGTAAAGCTACCTCCTAATTCTTTTTCTTGCATAACTGAAATATGGCCCCCTACCGAAAAAATAATAATCCATCTATTTTCAGTCTTTCCTTCTAGGGTTTTGTTTATGTATTTATGTTTTTTTACTAGTTATTTAAAAAAAAGGAATTCATGGGAATGTGTTCCTAATTATTAATTGGCCGTTGGTTTACATGATCAACTACATCAAAACGGTGTCTAAGCGATGTAATAAAACATGGAATCTTTGATCTTTTCCTTCAAGGTTGGTATTATTCTTTTATGCATAGAGTATATTTGTCCACCTTACATATTCATTTCAAAATGATGGTTTGCTAAGTCTTAGGCAACTCATGTTCTCTATCTCAGTTGGTTTCTTCTCCAATTAGAATATTTTGATTTTTTTTTTGCATATTCTAACGATGGGTTCCAACCTGTGACACTGATTAATGAAGTATTTGAGAGCTTTGAAGCATCTTTTAGAGGAGAGAGAGTAAGAGTCTCAGTCTAAGTGATGTGACGCATGAGTCATCTCATTTATACAACATCAATTTCTACTTTAATTATATTAATTAGAGTTTGGCTAATTTGTACTTGTTATTGCATATTATGGTATACTACAAACTCTTTGTAATATGTGTGAAAATCTTGAATTTTGGCTTTTTTTTCTTCCAAAGTATTGCAGTCTTATTATTCTTGTTTCGTGTTATACCAAAGTGATACTACTCGATGTACTAAATCTACCAAAATAATCTTTTTTGTTGCTTTTCCTTTTAGGTAATTGTGTTGATTGTTCATATCATAGTTATAGTGCCTATTATTTTGCATTGAGCATGCTAGCATTTTGAGCCCAAAAGAGTGGAAGTAGGCTCGCCAATTGGACAAATCATTGCTCATAGTCTTGTTATGGCCAAGGGACACCATATTTAGAAAATTGATAGTTCTTAAAAAGCAAATTAATCTCCAAAAAATAGGCAACTTAAATATAGACGACTTACTTGATTGCTAGATATATTGTAGCATTGATAGATGCATGTTGTCCACATCATGGATTGTGCCAAAATTAATCCTTTTCAATTCACAGGTGAGATTGGTTGTGGCCAAGATCCGCGATGCGGCCTCCAAATGCACCGTCATCGACCTGACTGACCTTCTCAATGCCTTCACCAATGACATTGTGTGCGAAGCTGTGTCCGGCAGGCTTTTCAGGGAACGAGGCCATAAAAAACTCTTTCGAGAGCTCGTCGAGGCCAACTCATTGCTCCTGGGCGGATTCAACCTAGAGGACTACTTCCCCATGTTGGTGAAGATGGACATCATCAAGAGGATTGTTTGCGCCAAGGCCCAGAAGGTGAACAAGATGTGGGACAACCTGCTCAATAATATCATCGATGAGCATGCAAGAAAGTCGGTGCCAGAACACAACAACGAGGATATTGACTTCACCGATGTGTTGCTTTCTATCCAACAAGAGTACAAACTCACGAGAGACCATATTAAGGCTCAGTTAGAGGTAAGTACGTCCTCACAAACAAAAACAAAACAATCGCACATCCACACATATAGCTTATATGTTGTTGATTTGATTCTTACATATGGATCCGTATGTATGTAGATCATGTTCGAAGCTGGCACAGATACATCATTCATAGTGTTGGAATATGCGATGGTCCAGCTCATGCGAAAACCCCACCTCATGAACAAGCTACAAGCTGAGGTGAGGAGCACTATAACCAAGGGGAAAGAAATAGTTACCGAAGACGATCTCGATAGTTTGGCCTACCTAAAGGCAGTCATTAAAGAGACCCTCCGGCTCCATATGCCTGGGCCACTCCTCATACCCCACCTCTCCATGGCCGACTGCAACATAAAGGGCTACACGATACCATCAGGAATACGTGTCATCATCAACAGTTGGGCTCTTGCAAGGGACCCTAGTAGTTGGGAGCATGCGGATGAGTTCATGCCTGAGCGGTTTATGGAATGTGGTAGCGCCGCAACTATGGACTATAAGGGAAATGACTTCCAATACTTGCCCTTTGGGGCTGGGCGAAGGATTTGCCCAGGCATGAACTATGCGACTGCGAGCATTGAAATCATGCTAGCGAATCTCATGTACAACTTCAACTGGAAGCTACCAGTAGAGTTGATGGACGAAGGTGGCATCAGTATGACTGAATTATTTGGGATGACGGTGCATCGAAAAGAGAAGCTCCTCCTAGTCCCCGTAGTGCCACAAGATTGATTCATCGGTCCACTGTATTGTGTGTGCGCATCAGAATGTGTACCTACCATAATAGTATCGTGAATGTAGCCTTTGTACTTCTTATTAAGCACCGGTGTAATGAATAACTGTTTGATGGGATTTCGTATGAAATAATACAAGTTAATATCTGTGCATGGTATAAACAAATAAAGGGAGGAAAGAAAAGCCATGCATGTTTACACATACGTGAGAGGTAAGTCCTTGCTAAGTGTCTTTATATACCTGCACATACTAGTTTTCTTTTTGCATGAACTTGTTTCGCTCGTATCCATCCATGCACTCACGTAGATATATGTATCTAACTGCTGTAAAAAAAAGGATATATATGTATCCAACTTGTACATCCGCATGGGAAACCGGATCGTACGGGTACCCCAATACTGGCATAAAGAAGTGATGTGCGAACCGACTTTGCTAGACGTACGGAGTTTCCAATGCAAAAGTGCGGAGTTTTACGGGGGATTTACAGGTTGCTTAACATTGATTGGCCGTTGATTGATTAAGACGCACGGAAAATCCGGGGAGGGGGGGGGGGGGGGGGGGGGCAATTAGAAGAGCGCGCAATCCTCAACCTGAAACCTGTACAATGTGCCTGTACATGTAGCATTTTTGTGTGCGAACTCTTCCCATTTTCTTTCTCCCCGTCTTATTTTGCATGTAGGCTTTTTTTTAACACAGTACAGACGCAAGCGCTCATATACACGCACATACACTCACCCCTATGAACGTACACACGCACATCATATCCCTATGAGCATCTCCGAAAGACTATACCATAGTCCCTCTAACCATCCAACCACAAGTTGGTTCGCAGGCCTTGTAGGACGGTGTGCATCAATACCATGTACAACCCGGTTTGACTCGTGGCCGGTACGCACGACAAGCTATGTCCCCGTCAAGCGTGCACGTCGAGAAGGAGAAGAAGAGATGCAATAACCAGTTAAGAGATCACGCATTCAACCTGAGAAGAGGCCCACCTGCAGCCATGCAACTAGATGAAAACGTTGTCATGCATCCATATCTCCTCCAGTAAAATCGGGAGGGGCCAGTTGATGATACACTTACGGACAACTTTTACGGAAAGCTGGCTACATGCTGATGTGGCAGAAGAAGAGAGTGATGTGAGCCGCAGTTCACGCAAAGTTAAAAGTTCAGCGCCAATAAACTGGCCCCCCCTCCACGCGTAGATGTTTTCCGTTGGCAGGCCGTCCGTAAGTGTAGCATCGTTGCGATCACGACGCATCGCGCCGCTCCCTACCTCCTCTGACTATATATGCGCATGCATCAGATCACATTGATTGAGGAGGTACGGAGAAACACCAGAAGCCAGCGAGAGAGATGAGCACCCGATCGACGGCCCGCGAGACGCAAGCAGCTCTCCCGAGAGCTCTCTCACTCGCCGGCCGGACGAAGGACACGGGCATTCACGCCGGCGTACACGGAGAGGAGGAGTGCGCGCAGGGGACCTCGGCGGCAGCAACATGAACGCACAACTGACGTTCCCGGAAGGTACTACTTTGATCTAACTTACATCTTCCTTTCTTGCTTCCTCATATACAACATGCATACACACACGGGCACCACGCAAACGATGCTGAACGTTCGAAGAGGACGTTGTCATGATCGGGCTCCCGCCAAGGATGGAGCCACCGGCACCGTGGAGGACGATGACATGCAGGTTGACGCACCAAGGTCTCCGTCACCAGTCGCGTCCACTTCATCACCGCGGCACTGTAGAAGACAACGACATGAAGCCCGCCATGACGCAGCCCACGTCGACGTTGTCAAGCCGTCTACGGCACTAAGGTCGCTCGCGTCTACTTCATCATGATGATGCCGCAGGAGACGACTACATGGAGAACGCCATGACGCCGCTCACCGTTGATGTCGTCGAGCCGTCCAATTCATCACGATGGTGTCACGGAAGACGATGACATGGAGCAAGCCATGATACCCCCCACCGTTGATGTCGTGAATGTTAGAGTTGTGTCGAATATAGTGTCCAAGCTAGGTTACAGTTGGACTATGAGTAGTATTGTGTTTAGATAGGATATGGAGTTGTTAGAATAAATTCGAGAGGTACGCGAACGATCCACCGAGGAACAAGCAATCATAGACAATGACGACACCGAGATTTGTTAACGAGGTTCGGCGAACTCGCCTACTCCCCGGGGCAATGACTACGGGCGCTCCTCCCCGAGATACCGCAACACCGGCCACCCGGGCGCCGGCACAAGCCGCCAGCACCCCCTTGCGAGCCTGTCGCTATCTAGTCGTCATGGGTTACAACGTGGAGTGCCTCCTCATATATAAGAGGCCAAGGGTACAACGTGTCCGTCTCCGACACTACAAGTATCCTACCCACACTACAACACCAAGTCCAAGCGTAACCCAACTAGTACAAAATATTCGACACAAACACAACAAACTCCACCTTGGCGAATATTCTCCACCACCTTGAATTTGTCCATGCGTCAAACTTCCATGTACTCCGGACTTGTGTTGTCTTCTTCGTAGCTTACCGAGAGCTACTCGACGAGTCTGCCCCAGACCCGCCGCCGTCGTGAGACCCCGCTGCTACTCCTGCAACTCCAGTCTCCGTGACTCCACCTGCAATAGTGCTCCCTTGCAACTTGTAAAGATGTGAAGCCGTCCTTGCTCCAATCATCACGGTCACCTCATCTTCCATGATTCTCATGGTCTTCCTATCCCGATCACAACGGAATACCATACCACCATCATGAAGAACACCAAGTGAAATTAGATTCCTCCTTAGCCCTGGCACATGCCTGACTCCCCGAAGCATCCGCTCAACTCCGTCAAACATCTTGATTTTGATGTCACCTACTCCAGCAACACGATAACCTGTGTCATCGCCCACATAGGCTAAACCAAACTCACCAGACTTGTACAAAGAGAACCACTCCCTATTGGGTGTCGCATGAAAAGAGCAAGCTGAATCCAACATCCACGCTTCACCTTTGGTTGACCGCCTGTCTGATACTACGAGGACATCACTACTGCTGTCTGAGTCATCACCATGTGTTGCCACATTAGCACTTGCCCCATCATTGAGTTCTGGACAGTCGTTTCTCATATGTCCCCACTGCTTACACTTGTGACACTGTATATTCTTTTTCTTTTTCTTTTTTCTTCCCAGCCTCATATCCCTTCCGCCACTGCTCACCCTTGACTTGCAAACCTTCACCATGAGAGACTTCCACCGCGTTCTTATTTCTCATATCATAAGATAGCAATGCCGCAGTAATATCCTCATTCTTGACGGTCTCCTTGCCGTGCGTCAAAGTAGTGATCAAATGGTCATAGGATGATGGCAACGAACAAAGAAGCAGAATTGCCCTATCCTCGTCGTCAACCGTCGCACCCAAGCGTGCTAGGTCCGTCACGACTTGATTAAAGGCGTTCATATACTCCACAAGATCTGACCCCTCCTGCATCCTCATCCCATACAACTTTTGCTTCAGATACACCTTGGTCGTCGCAGTCTTGGACATAAACTGACTTTCCAGCTTCTCCCAAATCTTCTTCGGCGAATTCTCATCCATCACATGATAAATAACCTGGTCCGACAGACACAACCGTATAGTCCCGGCTGCTTTCAACTGTAACTCCTCCTAGTCATCCGCCTCCATCTTAGCTGGCTTGGCTTCCTGCAACAACGCCTTCAAGCATCCCTGTTGTGCCAACAAATCTTTCACCCTTGTCTGCCATAACCCAAAGCTTCCAGTTCCGTTGAACTTCTCCACCTCAAACCTGGTACCCGATGGCGCCATGGTTCTTTGTACGGCTGACCTTGTGAAATATAACTGAGCAGTCTTCCCGTGATCCCCAAGTATAACAACAGAACCTCTGTCTACTACTAGGAATCTAGCTAGTTGGTCTTCACGTGAAGTGCTCCTGTCTTGGCCCAACTTCCCGGATGCTAGCTAACTTGCTTTGCCTAAGCCCTTGCTTTCCAATGGATGCAACAACCAACGATGGCTTTTTCTTCCGCTGAATATCGATCTGTAGCTTGCCTCGTCTCGTTATCCAAGGACCTGCCCTGCCGCTGCTTTTATTACCGAGCTGCGCATCTAGCAGTCCGCCTCGGAGACGATTCCCTTCGGGACTCGGTCCCTTTTTTTCTCAAAACAAATCCGGTCTGATCCCGCCACGCGCTGCACCGCTATTTCGCTCCAGCCGCTCGCACACTTCGGAGTCCCTGTGCCGCACGCCCGCGCCCGACTCAGTCGGGTCGCCCAGCCCAGCTGGCCTCACGCGCGTCTAAGCCTTGGATTTCCATCGCTGCATGGCTGCACGCGCGTCGGGTCCCAGCCGCTCCTGCTGCCTCTGCGTGATGCTTTCCGATCTCATCGAGATCCCATCGAATAAGTCGCACCGCGGTATACGCAACGAGCTCAACAATGGCCTTCCTCTGGATCAATGCACCTCTTTGTAACCTTGCTCATGATACCACTTGTTAGAATAAATCCGAGGTACGCGAACGATCCACCGAGGAACAAGCAATCATAGACAATGACAACACCGAGATTTGTTAACGAGGTTCGGCGAACTCGCCTACTCCCCGGGGCAATGACTACGGGCGCTCCTCCCCGAGATACCGCAACACCGGTCACCCTGGCGCCAGCACAAGCCGCCAGCACCCCCTTGCGAGCCTGTCGCTATCTAGTCGTCATGGGTTACAACGTGGGGTGCCTCCTCATATATAAGAGGCCAAGGGTACAACGTGTCCGACTCCGACACTACAAGTATCCTACCCACACTACAACGCCAAGTCCAAGCGTAACCCAACTAGTACGAAATATTCGACACAAACACAAGAGGACTCTTGTCCTAATAGCGGTGTCATGGGGAGGAGCGCCCATAGTCAGGCCCCGGGGATGTAGCCATATCAGTGAACCTCGTTAAAAAATCTCGGTGTCGTGCTTGTGTGATTGCTTGGTCCTCGATAGATCGGTGGAGCGCCTCGGATTTATTCTAACAAGTGGTATCAGAGCTAGGTTGCTTGCAGGATGCGGATCGTTGATTTAGAGTTAGGTTGAAGTCTGAGATGCAGCTGGTTATCGGCGTGGTTCTCAATGTTATCCGAAAAAGGCAATCAGAAGAGTTACATAACAATCTCGGCGAGTTGCAGCGATCAACAAAAGGAGGATGGCTAACACGCGCGCGCGCGTCGCAACGCTCGGTTTCGGACCAGGTAGGCTTTCCTCTTAAGTATGTGCGCAACGAGTTGAATTTCCTTTTTAACTAACCAGAGTGGCAGAGATTGAGGACACGCCGGCCCCCCACCCCCGTTGAAATCAGGGGGGCGAGAGAGATTAGGCAAAGTGGTGGGCCTGTGCTTGCATGTGTGGCTAAATTCACGGAGCAGAGAGAACGTGCTGGACCAGGGTGCTTGCATGCAACTGAGAAAGAAAATTTTGGTGGGTCCAGGCGCTCACGGGATTGCTACCATTCCTTGCATGCATCCTCACGCTGGGCATAAAGGTAGGATCCACTAATAATGACCCTGGTAGTTTAGAAATGAAAAATGGAAGGAGATACGCCGCTGTCTGTCGCGCGTCGCAACGCGCGAGCGCGAAGGAGTGATTTCGCAACAAAAGTCTAGTATGCGCGTGGCAACTGCGTGCGTGCGCACGCGAGATGTGCGGGGATCGATCGGATGGATCGATCCGGCGAGCATCAGAGAGCGCGGGTGGCTTGGAGGATGGCCTTGTGCAGGACGGCGGCGCGAGATGTTGGGATCGCTGGCATCTGCTGGCTGGGAGGCTGGCCTTGTGCAGGCCAAGGCCCACGGAGCGTACAAAGCCAGGCAACGAGGCCCAGACGGGGCTAGCGTTGTTGCAGGTGCGTGTAGTCGAACCGGATTTGTTTGAGACAAAAAAGGGAAGGACCGAGTCCTCATGTGACACAGAAAGGCAGGAGACAGATCAATTTGGCGATGGGAAAAATCCAACACGTTGGCATCCATCGGATTTAGCAGGAGACATTGATAAGGCAACAGACAACATTGGAGGTTGAGCTAGAGTTACTACACGTAAAGATCAAAAATGTTTTGGTTGAATTGCTACTAGTATTGGGAGATGACCACATTAGGTTTGCTTATGTACTTTGGCATCGTGGAAAGAAGCTCGGTTATTTTTCACAAGGTCAGATGTACGAAGAATCATGACGCCATCGGACATCAGGTTTGAGGTGGAGAAGTTCAACGGAACTGGACACCTTGAGTTATGGCAGACAAGTGTGAAAGATTTGTTCGCACAACAGAGATGCTTGAAGGTGTCGCGGAAAGTCAACTCGGCTAAGATGGAATAATCATGTGATGGATGGTTATTCATGGAAGACGATTTGGGAGACTCGAGTGTGTCGTGCAGCAGGAGAAGATTTGGTTGGGTCGGACTAGACAGCCTGACGAATCGACGCAAGTCGGTTAGTACAGAAGACGGTGTTGGATCGGCGACGACGACATAGGAGCGTGATGCTAATGGTGATCGACTTCTGGGTGTGGAAACACGTGACGCAGGTCTGATGGCTTGTGTGGCTTCGACAAGACTATGGCGCCGGGTTGATTCAAGGTGGTGTACACATGGAGCTTGAAGTCGATGGGGCGCGAGGGTGGACTGATCATATACCATGGAGTCATGTTGGAGGTGGAGCTGGAGTCTGAAAAGTCTGGAACACTTCACCCGGTGCTGATTGAGGGGCTACGGCGTAATAGCTCAGAGAGTCGAAGCCTATTCAGCGGCAAAAAGCGAGTGGCACGTAGTTCGGACTGGAGCCCAGTGGTCTGATGGAAGTGTGAAACTCGTCATCGGTAGGTGATGATCGGTGGTACTGTGCAGTGGGGGTTGAGTGGTGTGTGTTTGTGACCCTTGAGACTCGATCGGGACAACGAAGGCTCGACGCGGTAATAGCGGCGAGGTGTGCGGTACGCACGGGACATGGAGACGGGCCAGGGCTCTGGTGGTCATAAATGTGGTGAGACAACTACGAATTTGATTTGTGATGACTACAAGCAATGGTGAAATTTCTTCAAGTTTCAGACATGCGGTCAAGAAAGGAGCGGTGATGTTGAGTTCAGGTAACTCTTATGTGTGAGTTGTTCACTTTCACGCAGGTCAGTGATCGGTGTGTGATGGAGTTAAATGGACACTCTGGAAGTTGGGAGCACAAACTAGAGTAACAAGGAACTTAATTTTGCTCGAGTGTTGATTGTGGTCAAGAAAAGGAGGGACTACAAGTTGCAGGTGGAGTCACATGGAGTCTTGTAGTAGCAGCGGTGCTCAAGGGATGAGCTCAAGTCCAATGTACATGAAAATTTGACGCATGGACAAATTCAAGGTGGTGAAGAATATTCGTCAAGGTGGAGTTTGTTAGAGTTGTGTCGAATATAGTGTACAAACTAGGTTACAGTTGGACTATGAGTAGTATTGTGTTTAGATAGGATATGGAGTCGTGTCCTAATAGGACACTTGTATCCTGGGCCTCTCATATATAGCGGGCGTAGACACACGATGTAACCTATGCCAACATCATAGCACAGGAATGCAGGGGAAGCCTGTGGCATGTGCCGGCGTCCAGGGCGATCGGATGCAGTATTGTAGCGGTGTCATGGGGAGGAGTGTCCATAGTCAGGCCCCGGGGATGTAGCCATATCGGTGAACCTCGTTAACAAATCTCGGTGTCGTGCTTGTGTGATTGCTTGGTCCTCGGTAGATCGACGGAGCGCCTCGGATTCTTGTTAGAATTGTGTCGAATATTATTGTACAAGGTAGGTTACAGTTGGACTTGGTTTTTTGGACTGTGTGTAGACAGGGTAGGAGTTGTGTCCTGATAGGATACCTGTATCCTAGGCCCCTCGTATATATCGGGGGTAGACACACAATGTAACATATGCCAACATAATAGCACAAGCACGCGGGGGAGCCGGCGGCGTGTGTCGGCGCCCGGGCGGCCGGGGTGCGGTATTGTGACGGTGTCATGGGGAGGAGCGCCCGTAGTCAGGCCCCGCGGATGTAGCCATTTCGTTGAACCTCGTTAACAAATCTCGGTGTCGTGCTCGTGTGATTGCTTGGTCCTTGATAGATTGACGGTGCACCTTGGAATGATTCTAACAAGTGGTATCATGAGCAAGGTTCGAAAAGGCTGTGGAAGTTGATCTGGAGGATCTGCCGCAGAGATCGGAAGTTGATCGGCGTGTGGCCGAGAGATTGAAAGTTGCGGCCACGGTGGATAGCAACTGGTTTGATCGGATCGGCGACATGATCAACCGATCTGCGTGGATTGGCAGCAAGGCAATCGGAAAAGCACGTAGATGCGTCAGCGTGGAGCTCGTAGGATTTCGATCGGACTGGAGGCTTGGGCGGCGTGTACATGGCAACGACGGAACGTACAGCAGCCGAGTTCTCGGCGAGATCGTATCGAGAGAGCAGCAGCGTGCAGATGACTAGGGCAGGCGGCCCGATCCGAGGCGCAAGGCCCAGTGGTGCTAGGCAGGCCCAAGGCCGTGGTGTGCCACGTTCCAGGAGCTGGTCTCCAGCGCGACGTGCACGTTGGCATAGCAGCTGGGCGCTGGCAGCAGCCGAGGCGCGCGGGCAAAGGCCCATGTCAGGGTGGAACGCAGCTGGAGTCTGGAGCGCTAGTGATCGAGGCCCAGGCTAGGTGAGCTACTGTGCGTGGAATATGCATGCGTGGGCGTGGCTGATGCTGGAAGTGCAAAGGCACGAGAGATTTGTTAAGGGAAAACATCGATTCCCTGGAGAGGTGTTGCGGTGTATTGGTACAGGATTCGTTTGGTATCATGTTGATCTCAAGTGTGGAGAAGAATAGAACTAGAAAACTAGTCAAAGAAGTTGTGTTACGGGTGTGGAGCTGAGCTAGTTAATTGTTGAGTGGTTCCTACACGTGCACGGAGACTGCAGGGACTGTTTTTGAGGCTCTTTTCTTGTATGCTAAGGAGATGATGTCATGGCAGCAGCATTGTTGTTCGGTACAGCAATCAAACGGGAGTCGAGGATGGCGATGTGCGTATAAGGCTTGGAGGAGTCTGGAGCGCGCCGTGACAGGATCATGCAAACACAGGGCGTCAAGGCAATGCACAGATTGCGAGGCGGACACGACGTAGGGTGGAGCATGTTTGCAGTCGGATAATTTCGGCTGGGCGGACTGGACTATCTGACGGATCGACGGGGATGTCGGTCAAAGCAGGAGACGGCGGTTGATTTCAGCGACGACGACATAGGAGCGTGATGCTGATGGTGGCCGACTTCTGGGGCGTGGAAACACGTGGTGCAGGCCTGAGGGCTTGTGTGGCTTCGACAGACTATGGCGCGGGGTTGATTCAAGATGGTGCGCACAGGAGAGCTTGAAGCCGATAGTGCGCAGGAGGGTGACACGTACAACCACCATGGAGTCATGTTGAAGGTGGAATTGGAGTCTGATGGACGACTTCACTCTGTGCTGTTGGAGGGGCTACGGCGTAAGAATTCGGAGAGTCGAAGCCTATTTCAGCGGGATAGCGAGAGACACGTGGATCAGATTGGGGCCCAATGGTCTGATGGGGACGTGATACTCGGCATCAGTCGGTGATGATCGATGGTTCTCTGCAGTGGGGTTTGAGGCAGTGGGGGCTAGCTATCCGGGAGACTCAACCAGGACAACAGAGGCTCGACACGGTGATAGCGGCGAGGCGTGCGGTAAGCAGGTGGGACACATCAACAAGCCAAGGCACTGGTGGTCAGACATGTGGTCAGACAAATTGTGCAGGGGGTGCTGAAGCAGTGTTGACGAGTACCAGATTCAAGTTGGTGACTGGGTCGGTTGATGGACAGGAGTTGACCATGGAGAATCTGAGAAAGTGACGGAAAGTCTGAAATTGTCAAAAGCTGAGAGAGTACATGGCCGTATGTTCTGTGGTGTTCGGTGCACATGGCAAAGCGCGGATGACAAGTACAGAAGGAGGCGGAGTGCTATAGCTGTGGGACATGTCAGAGACTATCCAGGAAAAGGGTGAGGCAACTCCAAATTTGACTCGGGTTGACTACAAGCAACGGTGAAATTCCTTCAAGTTTTAGACAGGCGGTCAAGAAAGAGCGGAGATATTGAGTTCAGGTAACTCTTATATGTGGCGTCCAATACGTGAGTTGTTCACTTTCACGCAGACAGCGGTCGGTGTGTGATGGCGTTGAATGGATTCTCCGGAAGTTGGGAGCACGGACTATAGTAACAAAGAACTTAATTTTGCTCGAGTGTTGACTGTGGTCAAGAAAAGGAGGGACTACAAGTTGCAGGTGGAGTCATATGGAGGCTGGCAGTAGCAGCGGTGCTCATGGTGTATCTCAAGTCCAATGTACATGGAGGTTCGACGCATGAATGAATTCAAGGTGGTGAAGAATATTCGTCAAGGTGGAGTTTGTTAGAATTGTGTCGAATATTATTGTACAAGGTAGGTTACAGTTGGACTTGGTTTTGGACTGTGTGTAGCCAGGGTAGGAGTTGTGTCCTAATAGGACACCTGTATCCTAGGCCCCTCATATATATCGGGGGTAGACACACAATGTAACATATGCCAACATAATAGCACAGGCACGCGGGGGCCGGCGGCGTGTGTCGGCACCCGGGCGGCCGGGGTGCGGTATTGTGACGGTGTCATGGGGAGGAGCGCCCTTAGTCAGGCCCCGCAGATGTAGCATATCGTTAAACCTTGTTAACAAATCTTGGTATCGTGCTCGTGTGATTGCTTGGTCCTTGATAGATTGACGGTGCGTCTCGGAATGATTCTAACAATTCTAACAGTCAAGCTGGCACCATATGGAGGATGGCGATACGGAGGTCGACATCACGCAACCCGTTCTCTACTTTGTCGCTCGAAGAGATGCCATTCGATATGGAGACCCGGAGTTCACCGTCATGCCCTTGGCCCACTTCATCGAGCTGGTGACATAGAGGACGAAGACATGGAGCCCGCCTGGATGCAGCCTGCGTCGGTAACGACAACGACATGGAGCTCAACATCGTGCAGCCCGTCGTCTACCTCGTCAGACCTGAGGGATGCCGTTCAAGTAGGCACCATGAAGGACAACGATACGGAGCACAATATCACGCAGCCCATCCTCTACTTCGTCGCGCCAGAGAGATGTCGCTCAAGACGGAGACCCGGAGTTCGCTGTCTTGCCCTTCACTCACTTCATTGAGTCGGTGACATAGAGGACAAAGCCGCGGAACCCGCTTGGATGCCGCCTGCTGACGACTTCGTCAAGCCGCCATGGACGACGATGACACGGAGCTCTTCACCACACCACTAGCGTCCACTTTGTCACACCGGACAGATGCCTCTGAAGACGGCAGGGCGGGGCTTGCGACCATGCCCGTCGTCCACTTCATCACGTCGGCCGCTGCCGAAGACCAGGGGCGGATCTAGAGGGTGGACAGGGTGGGCCGTGGCCCACCCTGGAATTTTAGATCAGCCCATATACTATAGGAGACATAGAGTGGTAAAGAAAAGTAAAAAGCCCATCAGTAGCTAATACCAGTTCAGCACTGCACTGTGGCCCAATACACTTATTAGGCCGACACTCACCACTTGTTCCATTGTCTCAAAAAAAAAAAAAAAAACTCACCACTTGTTCCATTGATTGGTTCCTTCAGACTCGTTACCCAAACTAGCCCAATACAAGCAGCTTGCTCCCTGTTGCTGATTGTCATGTACAATTACCATCGTTGATTTTGCTACTGCACCGTTGTCACATTGACGCCACCATTGCTACATGAAAACTGGTTTTTGTTTCACTTTCCACACAGGAATATTTCTGCAAGTAAAGGATATTGATGTGATGCCTTTTTCCTAACCATGACAGATTATTTGATTCTGTAGGAAATTTCCTTCATTTTTTATATTTCTTTAAGCTATTCGAGTTATCGTCACTATGATGCAAAAAAAAAGTTCTTGCTAATTAGACCTTTTAGATATGACATGGAACAACTTCTGTTTTTGTTTATTTTGAACACCCAAGTTTGAAATCCTAAATCCGCCGGTGACATATCATATTTGTGGTCATTTTTTTTCAACGTGGACCACCTTGTTTTGAAACCCTAGATCCGCCACTGCCGAAGACGACAATACGAAGCTGTCCGCCATCCACTTGTTCGCCGCCATTCACTATGGGCGTGTTTGGTAACATTGCCGATCGAGCCTGGCCCGGTGAGCCTGGCTCTATTCAGCCGGTTTGAGGGGATGTAGGCCAAAAAACCCCAGATGCACATAGTTTGGTTGCCTGCATGCCCCTAGTTGCATGAGACAACCATTTTCGACCCGGCGTTTGGTTGCCCGCATTGCATTAGGCGCACATATGACATGGTGTTTGGTTGCAACCTGCATAAGGTGTTGTCACCACTTCTAACTAGTGGTGAGCTTACCACACAGAATCTGAACATGTAGCGCCATCTACTTAAACAAATGACAGTTCAGCCTAACTACTATCAAATGACAGTTCAAATTATTAAGAGCCGTAGGCTAAATAGGGGATAGTTCATCGGTGTTGCTGCTACCAGATCTACCTCTTCCTCTTCCTCTTTTGCTTCTGCTTCTGCTGCTGCTCCTGCTGCTTCTTGTTCTTCTTCCATCTTCTTCAAATCCTTCATTGACCTCTGTTAAGCCACATCGCCTCTGCCCACTCCAACCTTTTGTTCTTCCTAGCATCATTGTCAAATGCCTCGAGACCATGGCCGGAGCTAACAACATCGTCAGGCTCGACATCTTCCTCCTCAGGCACGTGTTCATAAAAGCCCCACTGGAGGATCCAGTTGTGCAGAATGCAACAAGCAAGAACTAGCTTAACCTGAGTGGTGTATTGGTGGAATGGCTTCTGACCTAGGATCTTAAACCTATTCTTCAGAGCTCCAAATGCCCTCTCAACAGTTACTCTAAGGCTGGAGTGTCTGAGATTAAACAGCTCCTATGCAGTCCTAAGATAGTTCCTACCAGAGAACTCGTTGAGATGGTACCTGGTTTTCCTGAAGGGTGGAAGAATACCCGGCCGACATGCATATTCAGCATCTCCAAGGTAGAACTTGCCGTCAGGGATGTTGATCCCATCAGGTCGACTCATGCTGTTAGTGAGAATGTTAGCATCATGCGCTGACCCCTCCCAGCCAGCCAGCACATATGTGAACTTCAGATCAAAGTCAACAGCAGCAAGCACATTCTGGCTTCTGTAGTGCTTCCTCCCCCTGTATGCTGCTGACTATGACCTAGGAACTCTGGCAGTGACATGAGTACCATCTATTGCCCCAATGCAATCCTGAAAATGGCATCACAAGCCTATGTTAGTGCTCAACTTGAACAATACAAGCATGTCAAGCCATGAAAAGTGTATATTGTCAATGCTCACCTTGAAATATGGATACCATCTTGGGCTTCCGCGAATCTTGGGTGGAGTCTGGCCAGATGGTCTCCTGATCATCTCTCCTCTAAGCTCCCCAATAGCAAAAAACACCTGCTTGAAGTACCTAGAGATGGTCTCCATTGATCTCCTGAACGTGTTGTGAATGACCCTGAACCTCTGGTTATGGCCAACAACATGGAGGAACATGGCCACTTGCTCTTCGACACTGGTGTTGATGCTACCTTGTAACAGCCCCCTGCTCCTGAAGGTCTCGACATGCCTGGCAAATGGTGCTCTTTTCATTCTAAGCATCCACAGAGCCTCGACGTCATTGCAGTTGTAGATGTAGTTCAGATTTTGGATCCTCTCCTGTTCCCGGGGAAACAATGGACCATAACGGATCAAAGGTCTCCCAGCACGACGAACAGCTCTCTGGTGCATGAACATGACCCATGCCTGAATCACACTAATCAGTGCTGCTGCCTGGATTATCAGCCTCATCCGTGCGTCCGTAACCTAGTCGACATCGACGGTTCGTTCAGTGGGAAATCGATCCTACACCTAGCTTAACGGCCTAACCACTTAGCTAACAAGGGGGGTGATGATTACCGGCATCGGACGAGGACGGCATAGGGGGAGCCATGGCACAGACTAGGTCGACCAGACGGTGGCCAACAGCAAGGGCAGCACCAGATCCGCCGCAAACGCCGCCGCCGCCGCCTATAGCTCAGATCTAAAATCGCAGCCGCCGCCGGTGGTGAGGCAGTGGGGAAGAAAGGGGGCAGTGGCTATGGGTGAGCGAGTGAAAGGGGAGTGAGGTTAGATTTGGCGCCGGGACGGCGCGCCAGATTTTCATCTCCCGCCATCCCCCCTCGCCCTCGCCTCGCTCCCGCCCGTGCGACCTCACGCCGCACTCAGCCTGGCTCGCGAGAAACTGCCGATCCAAGTGTTTCCAGCGAGCCAGGCTCTGGGCTACTTTGAGAAGCGTGCGATGCATGTCCAACAGGAAAACCGGGCAACCAAACAGACCTCTCCCTTCCTGCGCGGGCCTGGTTGGGCTCGATGCGGGCAACCAAACACGCCCTATGAAAAACAGAGATGCGCAGGAGCTGCCAACCAATCCAACTTCCGCAGGACTGTCAATGGAGCGTAACATCATCAACACCCCCGCTGGTCAAGCTCCGGTTGCCGCTGCCGTAGCAAACAAGACGAGGAGGACACAGAGGGCCGCTCCCCTGCGCAAAGTCTTTTTGAGCGTTTTCCGTATGTGCCAGCAATGATCTCGCCATTGAATAGCTGTTTTAAGATTCGGTCCACGAAGAACAATGGTTGATCTTTTCGTTGTACAAAATGAATACTAAAGTAAATACAGCTATTGGCCCACATTTTTTGTCGCTACATCGCAGGCATGGATGTGACAATTCACTCTCTATCTCTTCTCTCACACACGTATGCATATGTCTTGTCTTCCCCCGGGAAACAAATCCATGAACTTTTCCGATGAAAAACATTTATATCTTTTAAAATATAAGTTCATTTGTGAAATAGTTTATATGTTTAAACTCCTGGCACAAAAACCTTTACAAGTAAACCAACTATGGATATATTTCCAACACATTTAAATTTCAACATTTCATGTCTCGTATGTGAAACAAACCTACTTCACTTGAAAATTGTGATTTTTGTGAAACCAGGCAAAGGAAGTTAAATATCAGTTCGGATAATGAAAAAAATGAAACTGAAATGTCAATTTTATGAAACTTATTATTTGGAAATGTGTAACATTTTATTTTCAAAAGAGTGAAATATGTTATTTAAAAAATGAGAAACTGAATAGACGTGTTTTTTTATGAAACAAGCCAGTGAATAATAAAATGTAGCTTCTGAATTGTGAAATATAAACCACAAAATGTTAAATCATAATGTATAAATGTGAACTGATTATTTCAAAAGAGTAAAATATGTTTTTATTATGTAATTAAAATGGATGTGATTTTTGTGAAACATGAGAGTGAAATGTAAAAATGTAGGTTCTGAATTGTGAAATACTAACCGTAAAATGTGAATTATAATGTATAAATATGAAACTGATTATTTCAAAAGAGTGAAATGTGTTTTTTCCAAAAATATGTAATTGAAATATATGTGATTTTCGTGAACCAAGCCAGTGTGAAGTGAAATGCAGGTTCTGAATTATGAAAGAGTAACTATATAAAGTGAAATTCTATTATATCGTTTGTGAAACTGATTATCTGAACACGTATAATAGTTTACTTCAAAAGAGTGAAATATGTTATTTGAAAAATGTGCAATTTAAATAGGTGTTTTTTGTGAAGCGAGCTAGTGAAAAGTGAAATGTAGGTTCTGAATTGTGTAATAGTCACTATGCAAAGTGAAATTGTAATATATCGTTATGAAACTGATTATTGGCGAGGCCCCCGTGCAACAAGACCATCCCGATCGTCAAAAAAGAAAGAAAGAACCAGGCACGACAACTTGCTCCTGATGTGCAAGTGTGTGCGTACAAGGCCCAGTCTGCGTGCCCGCGTGAAGATCGACAGTCGGCTAACTCATCAATGGAGGTCGCCGCCTGCAGCGACGAGCGCCTAGGTTTACGCCACACTTGGAGGACGTCGCCCCACATGGGCGCCCGCATCCCGCTCGAGAAGGATGATGTCCCGCCATGGTGCCACCCATGTCACGCTCATCGGAGACTGGAGTCGAGAAAGGTGACGCCACCCAAAGACAAGGCGCGATGGCTAGGCGAGGCAACGCGACTTCAACAACAACAACAACGCACCTCGGCGAACTTGTGAAACGATGCCTTGACTATGCTGACTGCCGTGGACTCAGCGTCTGGCCAGAACGAGGCGTCGACTTCGCCGACTATGCTGATGTAAGCTGCGTTTTGGCTTTCGGTTTGTGATTTTTCTCGGTCCTAACCGAGATGGCCGAAATTCGTCCATTTTAAAAATTTCGGCCAAACCTCAGACGAAATTGTGAAATCAAAATTTGAAATTTGACCAAAAATTAACCAAATTTCGAGCCAAAAAATGAAATCAAGTGGAACAAAAGTTAACTATCAGCATAACCCTTAGGAGTACAAAATATAGTGTTTGGCAGATTAGTACTGGGGATTAAAAACAGCATCAAAAAACCCTCACGGATTAGTTCAAGACCTGACAGTCCACACAAACATCTTGCAAGAAAAGTCAATGCAGAGATCGCCATGGAGCAGCATGACACAAGGCCTCACAACCTCGATCTTCCTGTGAGAGGCCACATGCCACAGAGTTAAGAAGGGGGGGGGGGGGGGGGGGGGGGGAGCCGGGGAGGCGCGCCTGCTGCTGCGCAGCGCCGCGGCGGCGCACAGAGGAGGAGTAGGCTGAAATAAGATTCTTTAGGATTTGGGTGTACCAGTTGAGCGTTTTAACTGAGGCAAACCATACTGGGAACCATCCAGAACTTGGGCTGGGCCATAAAATTCAAATTGGGTCAAAAATATTTGACCGATAAAGACATTTACGGGGCCAGGCCGAGATGGCCGAATTTCGGCTGAAATCTGATTTTCTCGGCCGGAAATCAAAACACAGGATGAGCAATGCGACGGTCTTACACCGATGCTGGTCTCCACTGACAATTACACCGGCGAGGCGTAGCCCTTGCATACCTCGACGGAGCCACTGGTCGTTGAGAAGTCCGAGCCGAGCATGAATCATGCTACCCTAACAACGACTACTCCAACGGCATCAAGACCGACAAGTCGCAATGCCGAGGGCGGGTGTGGCCACCGCAAAGGCCACGCTACTTTGCAGAGCATGTACCAGCGAGGACCACCATCATCATGCATGGAGAACGTGAAGTGAAGACAACAAAGACGACCACACAGCTCAATCAGAGGTATCCCGCGGTGCAACCTGTGGGAGTAATTAACCGGGAGCCTTCCGAGGCCCCGAGAACCAGGAGACCACATAACCGCCGGAGTTAGCCTGGCCATGCTAGTAGCCACGGAGCGCACTTTTCATTGTGGGGTCTTGTAGCTTTGTTTCTCCAGTGAGATTAATGAAATACTTGCTTCGAGTCCCACATTCCTTGGTGTACTTTGTACACTAGCACGCCTGCATACTTTTTTTTTATCTTTCTCCGGAGTATGAGAGAAATACACTCCCTCTTCCTTTCTCATAGAGTTTTAGAATATTTTTCTCGTGTCAAACAATTAATAAAAAATGATTATGATATTCCTGACTAACAATTAGCACTACTACACAAATGCTCATATTTGATGTTTGATTTGTGCGAAAAGTCAACCAAAGTGTTCTTCTTATCAACTAGCAAAGTGGCCCGCTCGATCCGCGGGCTAGGATTTTAGAAAGTTCAATGATGTGAACATATTATGTGATTTGTCTAAAGGAAAATTGCAACCAAATATGAGACTAAGTGCAAATATAATACTTTTCTAACATGTGCAGGAAACAACTTAATGAAGGTAAGTTAAATATGTTATTATGTTTCAGCCGACCAAGTCTTGTCCTAGGTGTATGTTGTTACATTAGTGTCTCATGAATTTAGCTCAAAGCGAACATTAGTAACTTGGCAACATTTGTACTATTTGGTATTAAATGAGTACACCTAGCTATTTTAGTGCAAGATTATTTTTATGATGTCGCTTGTATGATTTATTGTAAATTATTTGAACTTATTAATCTTCGGGATAGTTTGAACCAAAACTTGGTTATTTGTTATGAAGTGTGAGGCTTCTAACCTAACTAATCCAACCCAAATAAAACACTTTTTACATGATTATACTATAAAATAAACTTATTGCTATATTTTCTTATTTATTGGACGAATATTTTTTTTAACATTTTCTGCGTAAAATGCTAATATAGTGCCAATATCTTTACCTCTGGTGGGATAACGGTTTGAGATTTGTATCCGTTAGTTATCCATAGTTTGCCTACTTAATTTGTTGTATTGTTTGTCCCAGTGGCAGGTTGGGCACAAAGACATAATATCAGTTTTCGCAAATAAGTTATGTCTCAGAAATTGACACGATCTCCAGCGTGCACCTTTGACTACAATGTAAAATCTTTGATTATATATTGCTCGCAGGGCATGTTTAACAGAAAGATGTGAATTTTTATCATTATGAACAATTACACATGACAAATCAAACTGTATTATTTTTACATGAAAAATATAAAAAAATAAGTACTCAAAGTTAGATAACATTAGTGCATGTTATCAATGCCATATATTTATGAATATAAGGCCCTGTTTGGTTCATAAGTCGTAGGACTTTTTTTAGTCCCAACTTATAAGTCCCAAGTCTCTAAAAAGTCCCTACCTGTTTGGTTCATGGGACTTAACATGGACTAAAAGACCATATTACAACTATAAGTCCCTATAATACTCTCCTTGAGAGTCTTATTTCATAAGTCCCAAATGCCCACTTTAAGTCCCTATAAGTTCCTCCTGTTTGGTTTAGATGGGACTTAAAGAGACTTTTTTAAGTCCCTACACCAATAAGTCCCTGTAACCAAACACCCTCTAAGATTATTTACCATATTTTATTGGTATACTATTTGTATTGATATTTGTGATTCTAGTTAAATAATTTCATGGTGCTTCAGTAGATTGACATGTCAAGGATGTGCATGTCGCTCTTATCTTTTTTTGGATCGCAAATGCTTCGATTGTGAATTCTCACATGCATTAAGCTGCACATTAAATAAAGAACCAAATTTTCTGGTGTATTCTTTCTGAAACACACTCATCATTCTCAAATGCTAATTCTGTTTCATTTTCCCACCACTGCATCCCGTGAAAATTGACCTCGTCTCCTAGATCAAATCACCACCGCTCTCCCTAATTTTGCTCACCTACAAATAGAGTATGAGAAAAACTGACGCTGGATCACGCTCTAACGGCTGAGTTGGAGATGTCCATGCAGTTGGGGCCTTCCAAGTAGGCCTAGGGGCCGGCCAAAACTTTTTTTTGCTGGAGCATCGTCTAATGCTTTGGGCCGGCTTGGATTCGCGCGAGCGTTTTGTTTCTTTGTTTGTGGGCTGGGGTAGGTGCTCGTGGAGCCACAGTAAATAAATAGGTGGAGGAGAAGAGGAGTAGAACGCTGGTCCATCACTACTGCAGGATGCTGCTAACGCGACACTACGTTCAGAGACACTTCGACGAAACTGTGTGCAATGCAATAATCGCAAACGATGGTGTAAAAAAACAGTGAAAAAAAGGTGTAAAACGTTTGCGATGGGGGATGCATCAAATACGGTTCAGATTTTAGTTGTGTGTGCGATGCAGGGCATACGGTTCAGTTCAATTAACTGTTTGCGATGAGGAGGAACAAAAGAAACGAGCAGCCAAATGGAGGTGTGTGCGATATACAGCATACGGTTCACTCGGATGAACTGTTTGTGATTAGGCAACACAAAAGAAACGGTCAGCCAGATCAAGGTGTGTGTGATACACGGCATGTGGTTCACTCGGATGAAATATTTGTGTTGAGACAAGAGAACAGAAACGGTTCAATCTAACAAGATATGTGTGATACGCGGCAAACAGATCTGTAATCAGAAATATGTGCCAAGACCGATAATAAAACAGACGGTTGCTGCTAATAAGACATGTGTTGTGCGATGGGATTGTATATAGAACAACAACATTATATACACACTTATAAGGACATGGTTGTATAATCAAATTAAACATCCACTTACATAGGTGGCTACTACAACCATGGCATTTGCACACACCAAAATAAACTGTTACATGCATAATTACATAGGTGGCTACTACACACATGATATTTTCACACACCAATAAAGTAAACTATATATTACATGCATGATTAACTAGCATAAACGATTATCTGATCATCATCTACTTCTTGTGACGCTTGCTATGCTTGTGGCTCGATCCGAGCTCGTCAATTTGGGTAACGAGGCACTTCCTCATGTCAATGATCCGCCTGTGCATCTCGTAGCATGTGTACACGCTCTTGGCCGCGAACCTGAGGTGAGGTTCATCCAGTTGCCAAATCCAGGCCCTGTGCCAGGATAGGGGACTTGTTCTCTGGGCATCCTACTTTATCTTTTCGTAGTAGGGGTCGATGATGGCCGAGGACAGTTCGACCAGGGAGTCCTTATTTGTGCTGCCCCGGACCCTGTAGTGTTCACGGATTTCGACAAGGTTCTTGCAGGCCAATCCCGTAACACTGAGCGCTTTTACATCGTCGGTGGTTTCCACCGTGGCGAACTTGTAGTCGGTGTTGTTGACAAACCTATTGAAACGGTCGCAAGGCTCTGTGGCCATGCAGTAGTGGTAGATGAGGACACGATGACGCACGCAGAACTGAGCGACGGCAACCTTCTAATCTACGCCAGGACGACCGGCGGTGTACTGGAGGTCGATGCCGACCACCTTGTACTTGTCTCGAGCAAGCAACTGCTCAACGCTGTTGATGTAGTCGTCCACCACGGCCGGGTCGATTGTGTACACCACCGAGAGATCTGTCTCCCTCGCGTGGGTCTCCACCCTATGCTCGCCGAACTCCATTGGAGCGCCGCTAGACATCCCCTCTCTATGTGTCGTCGTGGGTGTGCTTGTTGTGTTATGGGGCTCCATCGAAAGGTTGAAGAGACTAAGGTTATAATGGCCGCAATAATTAAAGGGAAGCCGGACGGCCAGGGATATCGGCAGGCCCTGATGGCAGTTCTAATTTGCAGCGCGTAAATCCATCGTGCCGCACGTAACTGCATCGCGTGGCAACGCGCGCAGCGCAACCGCATGCATATGGGGCCCCTGGCGTGATCGTGCGCATGCCCAACCGCTGGCAGAGCGTGCGCGGAGGGACGCAAGCAGAGCGCTCCGCGGTCGCCTCAATGGCGAGCAACCATATATATATGCATATAGCAGTTGAACACGCAAGGAAAAGGTGTCCACAAGCACAGCGTGCCGACGGACGCGAGCAGAGCGCGCCGCGGCGCCTAACGGCGAGCAGAGCTTGCCGAGGGACGCGAGCAGAGGCCGGCACAATGATAGGTGGCAAATAAGACGAACTGTGCGAGCGATGCCGGAGACATCAAGCACGAATCAGATTAGAGTTGCGTGTGTGATATGTGGCATACAATTGATCCATTTGAGCTGTTTGTGATGGAATAAGCCGTGTGTGTTGCAGGCAAACGCTTGCTGGTATATAACCTTAAATTTAACCAAAAAAGTGTAAATGCATGTTTTCTTTTGGCCAAACGGTGGCTCGAAGTGGCGCAAATGAATCGTCGGTGAGCCCGTTCCCGCGCAACCTTGCAGGTTCCCGCGCAAGCTTCCCGCCCAACTCGGTGAAATCCCCCAAAATCCCAATGCTTACCTGCCTGCTATAAAAAACCTCACGGCCGGCGAGTCCTGCGTCGCATTTTCCCCTCCCTCCCTGTAGCTTATCTCGTCTGCTTCTCCCACAATCGCCAATGGCACCGGTCCATCGTCGTCGCTCAGCCACTCCGCCGTCATCAAAGGACAGCTCCAGATGGGAGGCTACACTGCGGCGGCGGTGCAGTCCCCGGCGTAGTGTAGTGCGCGTGGCGTCCCTATTGGATGTGCGCGGAACACCCATCACACGCTCCGCCGCCACTGCCCGTCGGCAGCTGTTGCCGGCCACCATTGCCGCCACACCACGGTCGAAAGCCAGGGCCATCTCCCACTCCGCCGCTGCTGCCGGAAGGCGGGAGGTGGCCGTCGTGGCCGCCACCCCACTACCGGCCACCGTGGCCATCGCCCGCTCCGCCACCGCGGCCCGAAGGCGGGAGGTGGTGGTCGTGGACGCCACCCCATCGTCGGTCACCAGCCCACCGTCGACCGCCGGGATCATCACCCGCTCCGCCACCGCCGCCCGAAGGAGGGAGGCCGAGGTGGAGGCCCGCACGTGCGTCAGCGACCTTGCGCGCTACATCGAGTTCCTGCGGGAGGACGAGGAGCGCCTCGTCGAGCACGCAAAGAGCCTTACCACAGTCATGGCCGCAACACACACCGACGCAAAGGCGAGGAATCAGGAGATCTATGAGCAGTCCGGCCGCTTCGAGAGGGATCGTCTGGAACGGCAGTGGGCATTCGAGCTGGCGAGCGTTGCTGAATGTGCAGCAGCGGCAGGCACCGTTTTGCATTTGTCTAGCTCATCGGTAGGCTCCTCCTCCTCCTCTACCTCTTACTGAGCGTTGCTGAGTGTTCTAACTAAAACATTTGCGATGAGTGTTTCTTGTTTAAAAACCGTATTAAACTGCGGCTTGGGCGCCATTAATGTAGAGGATGCGAGCAAGGCGGGCGGCCATGGAAGTCAAAGGGCTCGCTTCCCGGTGAGCCTACTGTTGGGGAACGTAGCGGAAATTCAAAATTTTCTACGCATCACCAAGATCAATCTATGGAGTAATCTAGCAACGAGGGGAAGGGGAGTGCATCTACATACCATTGTAGATCGTGATGCGGAAGCGTTGCAAGAACGCGGATGAAGGAGTCGTACTCGTAGCGATTCAGATCGCGGTTGATTCCAATCTAAGCGCCGAACCACGGCGCCTCCACGTTCAACACACGTGCAGCCCGGTGACGTCTCCCACGCCTTGATCCAGCAAGGAGAGAGGGAGAGGTTGGGGAAGACTCCATCCAGCAGCAGCACGATGGCATGGTGGTAATGGAGGAGCATGGCAATCCCGCAGGGCTTCGCCAAGCACCGCGGAGAGGAGGAGGAGGGAGAGGCGTAGGGCTGCGCCAACAGAGAGGAAGTCTCATGTGTATGGCAGCCCCAAAACCCCACTATATATAGGGGAGGGGGAGGGGCTGCGCCCCCATCTAGGGTTCCCCCCCAAGGGGTGCGGCCAGCCCTAGATGGGACTTGGGGGCGGCCAAGGGGGGTAGTGAGGGGGGCGCACCACTAGGTGGGCCTTAGGCCCATCTGAGCCTAGGGTTTCCCCCTTCCCCCTCTTTCTGCGCCTTGGGCCCCTTGTGGGAGGCGCACCCGCCCACCTAGGGGCTGGTCCCTTCCCACACTTGGCCCACGCAGCCCTCTGGGGCCGGTGGCCCCACCTGGTGGACCCCCGGGACCCTCCCGGTGGTCCCTGTACATTACCGATAGCACCCGAAACTTTTCCGGTGACCAAAACAGGACTTCCCATATATAAATCTTTACCTCCGGACCATTCCGGAACTCCTCGTGACGTCCGGGATCTCATCCGGGACTCCGAACAATATTCGGTAACCACGTATATCTATTCCCTATAACCCTAGCATCATCGAACCTTAAGTGTGTAGACCCTACGGGTTCGGGAACCATGCAGACATGACCGAGACGTTCTCCAGTCAATAACCAACAGCGGGATCTGGATACCCATGTTGGCTCCCACATGTTCCACAATGATCTCATCGGATGAACCACGATGTCGGGGATTCAATCAATCCCGTATACAATTCCCTTTGTCAATCGGTATGTTACTTGCCCGAGATTCGATCGTCGGTATCCCGATACCTTGTTCAATCTCATTACCGGCAAGTCTCTTTACTCGTTCCGTAACACATCATCCCGTGATCAACTCCTTGGTCACATTGTGCACATTATGATGATGTCCTACCGAGTGGGCCCAGAGATACCTCTCCGTTTACACGGAGTGACAAATCCCAGTCTCGATTCGTGCCAACCCAACAGACACTTTCGGAGATACCTGTAGTGCACCTTTATAGCCACCCAGTTATGTTGTGACGTTTGGTACACCCAAAGCATTCCTACGGTATCCGGAAGTTGCACAATCTCATGGTCTAAGGAAATGACACTTGACATTAGAAAAGCTCTTAGCAAACGAACTACACGATCTTGTGCTAGGCTTAGGATTGGGTCTTGTCCATCACATCATTCTCCTACTGATGTGATCCCGTTATCAACGACATCCAATGTCCATGGTCAGGAAACCGTAACCATCTATTGATCAACGAGCTAGTCAACTAGAGGCTTACTAAGGACATGGTGTTGTCTATGTATCCACACATGTATCTGAGTTTCCTATCAATACAATTCTAGCATGGATAATAAACGATTATCATGAACAAGGAAATATAATAATAACCAATTTATTATTGCCTCTAGGGCATATTTCCAACACCTACGTGGCGTACAGCTCGCATGCTTCCCGATCAGCCTCCGCATTGGAGTACAGCTCGCACGCCTCCCGGTTAGTCAAGCACTCAAGCACCTGTCCGCACGGCATCTCCTAGCCATTAAAAGAGTGAGACGTGGCGTCACGTGAATGGTTAACAGAACGCACATAATTTTAATTATACAAAACGTTTGAGATGTTACAGTGGCAGATATTTGTTTCAAAATGCCTTTGTTGGCTGTTATTCGAGTGCGCCTTCTCTCAAAATGGACACGTAAAATACCACAGCATGTCGGGTGCCATTCCATGATAGCATGCCAAGTTTCATTAATTTCAGATGAGTTTTGGATTTACTAGAATTTAAAAACAAAGTATCTCAATGTTTTACCGGCAATCAATAGTGCCCTAGAGTTTGAAATTCATTCTCATTTCTTGCATGGGACCTAAGCATGCACCGAAGGACACAAATTTGATTTTTCAACCAATTTATATGCACTGGAGCATGTGCATGTAGTTCAAAATTGAATTATTCACATAAAATGCCTAGAAAACCCAGTTAATGTATAAAAATGTCCAAACGAACCCCGAAAAATTCCAAAATTAAACAGAACACTCTTGTTGTTCTATGTTGACACTAGAAAAAAATTAAAGCAATAAGAGGAAACGGATATCGTTTCGTCCTCAAAGGTGGCACGTTCCCTACCGAAACCATCATGCTTGTCGTGAGAAGTTCTGGTTTGTGAGAAGCTTATACCCAAAACTGCCCCAAATGGGACAAAATATTTACCACGGCATGTTGATGCCGCTTCATGATAGCATGCCAAGTTTCATGAATTTCAGACGAGTTTTGGATTTACTAGAATTTAAAAATCAGGTATCTCAATGTTTGCAGCCGAGTGACGGTGGCAGGGTGTTTGAAATCCATCCTCATTTCTTGCATGGGACCTAAGAATGCAACCAAGGACACGGATTTGATTTTCAACCATTTTATATGCATTGGAGCATGTGCATGTAGTTCAAATTTGAATTATGCACATAAAATGCCTTGAAAACCCAGTTAATGTATAAAAATGTCCAAACAAACCCCGAAAAATTCCAAATTAAACACAACACTCTCGTTGTTCTATGTTGACACTGGAATTTTTTTTGAAAGCAATAAGAGGCAACAGATATCGTTTCGTCCCCAAAGGTGGCACGTTCCCTACCGAAACCATCACGCTTGTTGTGAGAAGCTCTGGTTTGTGCGAATATTATACCCAAACCAAGAATCTCAATGTTTGCGGCCGAGTGACGGTGGCAGGGTATTTAAAATTCGTTCTCATTTCTTGCATGGGACCTAAGCATGCAACCAAGGACACAGATTTGATTCTCCAACCAGTTTATATGCACTGGAGCATATGCATGTAGTTCAAATTTTAATTATGCACAAAAAATGCCTGGAAAACCCAGTTAATGTATAAAAAGTCCAAACGAACCCTGAATAATTCCAATTTTTTGACAACACACCTATAGTTGCATGTTCACTGCAGATAAAAGTTCTAACAATTCAAACACCATCCTTTGCAGCTGTGACCCCATTACGTAATTCAAATCAAGACGAAAAATAAAGTAGATCACACACAGTTTATTATCATCAACCGTGTGAGATGCAGCACAAAATATCTTGGAGCACCGTCGGATTATAGTCACTAGTAGAAAACAGGGCATAGGTCACAGGGCAGTTTTTACATTAGCCCCGGTTCAGTCACGAACCGGGACCCATGGGGGCATTGGTCCCGGTTCGTGAGCCCAGGGGGCCGGCCGGGGCCTCGTGGGCATTGGTCCCGGTTCGTATGGAACCATTTGTCCCGGTTCGAGCCACGAACCGGGACTAATGGTCCTCGCTCCTGGCCCACAACCATTTGTCCCGGTTCTTTGCATGAACCGGGACAGAAGGCCCGGATTTAGTACCGGTTCATGCCACGAACCGGGACCAATGAGGTGCCTATATATACCCCTCGCCCGCGAGCAGAGCACTCCAGTGCTCTATTTTTCTCTGGCCGGCAAGGGGAGGGCTTTGTGGTGCTCTAGCTCACCTCCTATGCACATGAGGTGTTCAATGAAATGCCCGAGCCACACTAGTTAAGCTTTGTCCTCTCGAAGCTCGACCTCAAAGCTCCATTTTCCTCGAGATTTGTCTAGGTTTAGCGGCCCGTCACGTCCCATTCCCGTCTTCACCGCCGTCGACCGCCCGCGCCGATCTCGTCGCCGGCAACACCGTGGTGAGCCTCTTGTTCTTATCTTCTTTTTGAAAGAAAAAAATTCTTACTTTAGATAGATACTTGTCTAATTTTCTTACTATTTTATTCCTTCTTATTACATAGTGCGATGGTTTTGGTATCCGCCCCCGTCGGCCCTCGTCCTGTCTATGATTCGGATGTGGTATATATTATCTTTTTATAACTATTTAATTCATTTATTGTTTATGACAAATATACCGACCAGCGTGACATAGATTTTATTTATCTAGGAGGTGGTTGAACCGGAAATTCTAACCGACCCTATTGTCGAGAGGTTAAATTTAGTTGAAGAAGAAAACAATTACTTGAAGGAAAAAATAAAAAAAATTGAGGAGGAGAAGATGATATTGGAGTTGCATGTTGCGGATGTCGTCGATGATCACAAGATCAAGATGGATGCAATGCGCTTGAAGATTAGAAAGATTAGAAAATATGCCATTCATACCGAGGCTTGGTATCATTATGCCGTTGGATCAATTGTTACCTTGGTTGCGATTATGATCGCATTTGTTTTCGCATTGAAATGTTTTACATAGTTTCAATGTATGGTTTAATTAATTAGATGCTCTGGAGAGCTATATATATGTTGTTAGATGAGAACTATGTATGTACTTTGCTTCTAATGTGATGATGAACTTCTATTAATTTGGTCACTTAATTATCTATTCATGATGTTCTGTAATGGTTTTTGACACACTTAATTATATATAATGCACGCAGATGAACCGACAATGGATGTACGGTGACAGACACACCTCCGAGTACATTAAGGGCGTGCATGATTTTCTCGAAGTGGCTGAGGCAAACAAGCAGAATGGTTTTATGTGTTGTCCATGCCCTACATGTGGGAATACGAAGTCTTACTCTGACCGGAAAATCCTTCATGCCCTCCTGCTTTACAAGGGTTTCATGCCACACTATAATATTTGGACGAGGCACGGAGAAATGGGGGTTATGATGGAAGACGGCGAAGAAGAAGAGGACAATGACAACTATGTGCCCCCTGAATACGGTGATGCTGCAACGGGGGAAGCTGCTGAAATCAAGAGGAACCAGACGATGTGCCCAATGATGCTGCAAGGGGGGAAGCTGCTGAAGATGAAGAGGAACCAGTGCCAGATGATGATGATCTCCGCCGGGTCATTGTCGATGCAAGGACGCAATGCGAAAGTCAAAAGGAGAAGCTGAAGTTCGATCGCATGTTAGAGGATCACAAAAAAGGGTTGTACCCCAATTGCGAAGATGGCAACACAAAGCTCGGTACCGTACTGGAATTGCTGCAGTGGAAGGCAGAGAATGCTGTGCCTGACAAAGGATTTGAGAAGCTATTGAAAATATTGAAGAAGAAGCTTCCAAAGGATAACGAATTGCCCGACAGTACATACGCAGCAAAGAAGGTCGTATGCCCTCTAGGATTGGAGGTGCAGAAGATACATGCATGCCCTAATGACTGCATCCTCTACCGCGGTGCGTACAAGGATCTGAACGCATGCCCGGTATGCGGTGCATTGCGGTATAAGATCAGACGAGATGACCCTGGTGATGTTGACGGCGAGCCCCCCAGGAAGAGGGTTCCTGCGAAGGTGATGTGGTATGCTCCTATAATACCACGGTTGAAACGTCTGTTCAGAAACGAAGAGCATGCCAAGTTGATGCGATGGCACAGTGAGGACCGTAAGAAAGACGGGAAGTTGAGAGCACCCGCTGACGGGTCGCAGTGGAGAAAAATCGAGAGAAAGTACTGGGCTGAGTTTGCAGCTGACCCAAGGAACGTATGGTTTGGTTGAAGCGCGGATGGCATTAATCCTTTCGGGGAGCAGAGCGGCAATCACAGCACCTGGCCCGTGACTCTATGTATGTATAACCTTCCTCCTTGGATGTGCATGAAGCGGAAGTTCATTATGATGCCAGTTCCCATCCAAGGCCCTAAGCAACCCGGCAACGACATTGATGTGTACCTAAGGCCATTAGTTGAAGAACTTTTACAGCTGTGGACTGAAAACGGTGTACGTACGTGGGATGAGCACAAACAGGAGGAATTTAACCTGCACGCGTTGCTGTTTGTAACCATCAACGATTGGCCCGCTCTCAGTAACCTTTCAGGACAGACAAACAAGGGATACCACGCATGCACGCACTGTTTAGATGACACTGAAAGTATATACCTGGACAAAAGCAGGAAGAATGTGTACCTGGGCCATCGTCGATTTCTTCCGACCAACCATCAATGTCGAAAGAAAGGCAAGCATTTCAAAGGCGAGGCAGATCACCGGAAGAAGCCCGCCATGCGTACTGGTGATCACGTACTTGCTATGGTCAATGATTTACACGTAATCTTTGGAAAGGGTCCCGGCGGACTAGCTGTTCCGAATGACGTTGAGGGACACGCACCCATGTGGAAGAAGAAATCTATATTTTGGGACCTACCCTACTGGAAAGAGCTAGAGGTCCGCTCTTCAATCGACGTGATGCACGTGACGAAGAACCTTTGCGTGAACCTGCTAGGCTTCTTGGGCGTGTATGGGAAGACAAAAGATACACCTGAGGCACGGGAGGACCTGCAACGTTTGCACGAAAAAGACGGCATGCCTCCGAAGCAGTATGAAGGTCCTGCCAGCTACGCTCTTACGAAAGAAGAGAAAGAAATCTTCTTTGAATGCCTGCTCAGTATGAAGGTCCCGACTGGCTTCTCGTCGAATATAAAGGGAATAATAAATATGCCAGAGAAAAAGTTCCAGAACCTAAAGTCTCATGACTGCCACGTGATTATGACGCAACTGCTTCCGGTTGCATTGAGGGGGCTTCTACCGGAAAACGTCCGATTAGCCATTGTGAAGCTATGTGCATTCCTCAATGCAATCTCTCAGAAGGTGATCGATCCAGAAATCATACCAAGCCTAAGGAGTGATGTGGCGCAATGTCTTGTCAGTTTCGAGCTGGTGTTCCCACCATCCTTCTTCAATATCATGACGCACGTCCTAGTTCATCTAGTCGACGAGATTGTCATTCTGGGGCCCGTATTTCTACACAATATGTTCCCCTTTGAGAGGTTCATGGGAGTCCTAAAGAAATATGTCCGTAACCGCGCTAGGCCAGAAGGAAGCATCTCCATGGGCCATCAAACAGAGGATGTCATTGGGTTCTGTGTTGACTTCATTCCTGGCCTTGAGAAGATAGGTCTCCCTAAATCGCGGTATGAGGGGAGACTGACTGGAAAAGGCACGCTTGGAGGGGGGAACTCAATAATATGCAGGGACGGATATTCTTGGTCTGAAGCACACTACACAGTTCTACAGAACTCTACCTTGGTGACCCCGTATGTCGATGAACACAAGAACAGTCTGTGCTCCAAACACCCGGAGCAGTGTGACGACTGGATTACATGTGAACACATCAGGACTTTCAGCAATTGGTTGGAAACACGTCTCAGAGGTGACACCACTGTTTGTGATGAGTTGTAATCGTTGTCCAGGGGACCATCTTCGACTGTATTGACTTACAAAGGATACGAGATAAATGGGAATACATTTTACACGATCGCCCAAGATCAAAAGAGCACCAACCAAAACAGCTGTGTCCGCTTTGATGCAGCAACCGAGAGGGGAAAGGACACATATTATGGTTACATAATGGACATATGGGAACTTGACTACGGACATGATTTTAAGGTCCCTTTGTTTAAGTGCAAATGGGTCAATCTGTCAGGAGGCGGGGTACAGGTAGACCCACAGTACGGAATGACAACAGTGGATCTGAACAATCTTGGGTACACTGACGAACCGTTCGTCCTAGCCAATGATGTGGCACAGGTTATCTATGTGAAGGACATGTCTACCAGACCGAGGAAAAGAAAAGATAAGGAAGTGAATACATCATACGATGAGCCAAAGTGGCACATAGTTCTTTCAGGAAAAAGGGACATTGTGGGAGTGGAGGGCAAGACAGACATGTCTAAAGATTATGAAAAGTTTCATGAAATTCCTCCCTTCAAAGTCAAGGCTGACCCAAGCATCCTTATAAACGATGAAGATTATCCATGGTTACGGCGCAATAAGCAAATGACACAAGCGAAGAAAAAGTGAAGACTTTCTCCCGCAACTATTATGATGATAGCATGCCAACTTTGTAATAGATGAGTATGATACCATTGTCCGTTTTGTACAAGAAGTGCATCTAGTTTTTGCCGTAACCCTCTCAACTTTCTTGCACATGCTATGTGGATGAAATGATGATACCATGCCAACTTTCAACCTTTTCAGAGTTCATTTGAAATGCTTTATAAGCCCTGAGTGAAGAGAGGTTAGGCCCGTAAGCCTGCTTTAGAGAGGAGCTCGACAGCTCAGGCGCACCGCACCTTATAAACAGGTGCGGCTCTCTCTTAACTAGCGAGGTGGGACTAAACTCACCACCACGCCGCTGTGCAAGGCCATTGGTCCCGGTTGGTGGCACGAACCGGGACCAATTCCACCCTTTGGTCCCTGTTGGTGCCACGAACCGGTACTAATGAGGCTGTGGCCTCACGAGCACCTTTAGTACCGGTTCGTGGCACGAACCGGTACTAGAGTTTCTTACTAGCTAAGTAGTTTTTTAGTCCCACCTCGCTAGCTGAGAGGCACTAGGAGCGGTTTATAAGCCCTGAGTGCAGAGACGATGAAGAAGAGGCGCAATGCTCACGTTGCTTAGCTTCAAGCCTTGAGGAATAAGGTAGACTGCATCGAGCTATGTGCAGTGCAGTCTACACTATTCCGAAAGGCTTGAAGCAAATCAACGCGCATTGCGCCTCTTTTTTATTTTTAACCATTAAAAGCAAAAAGAATTTTCATAAAGAACTTTTTTTGATAGAAACTTTAATAGCAGAAAGAATTATCATAAAGTAAAATAAATAAGTAATTAGAAACAAAATAAAATAAAATAAATAAGTTTTTTGTTGTAAGTAGAAATAAAACAAAATAAATATAGCAAAAAAGAAAATAAAAAACTAAATACAGCAAAAAGAATTTTCATAAAGAACTAATGGCACTAATAGAAAGTTTATATGTTTTCTAAAACTAATGGCACTAACAGACAGTTTATAATTTTGCTGACCTAAAAGCAAAAAGAATTAAAAAATAAAGCAAAAAACAAAAGAAAATAAATAATGCAAAAAAATTAAAAAACTGCCACCTATTGGGCCACCACGGCCTGAATACGACTAGAAACCCAACCTGGGCCAGGATTCAGGCCCGCAGAAGGCCCAATAGGCCAACAGACAGCACAGTGTGACATTAGGCCCGTAAGCCTGCATTTGAGAGGAGCTCGAGAGGGCAGCCGCAGTGGAGCTTATAAACCACTCCGAGCCCCTCTCAACTAGCGAGGTGGGACTAAACTTTTGGCCGCGGGCAGCGAAAGGCCTTTGGTCCCGGTTGGTGGTTGGTGGCACCAACCGGGACCAATGCCCCCCCTTTAGTCCCGGTTGGTGCCACCAACCGGGACCAAAGGCCGCCGCTTCCCGCCCTTTGGGCTGCTGAAAAGAGGCCTTTGGTCCCGGTTGGTGGCACCAACCGGGACTAATGCCCACCTTTAGTCCCGGTTGGTGCCACGAACCGGGACTAAAGGTTTTGCTATATAAGTCCACACTTAGGAAATTTTCGACATACCTCGCCAGTTGCCCCCGACGCCGCCAGGCTGCCCGTGCTCGCCGTCGCCGCCCGCTCCTCATCGCCGTCGCCCCGCGCCCTTGCCTCGACGGGTCGCCGCCCGGTGCTCGTCGCCGTCGCCCTGCCCCCACGCGCCGCCCCGCCTCGTGCTCCCCTGCTCGCCCGCGCCGCCTCGGCGCCCCGAGTCCCCCTGCCCGGCCCGCGCGTGCTCGCCGGCGCCCTCGCCGCCCCCGCCCCGTCCAGGCCCCGTGCGCCGGCGCCCTCGCCGCCCCCGCCCCCGCCGTCGCCATCGTCCTAGCCGCCCCCGCTGTGAGAGCCGCCGCCCCGGCTCTGTTTTTTTATTTTTATTAGTTTAATTTTTTTGTTCATATGCGATGTATATGTGTATGTGGCTATAATGTCTATGTGAACAAAAAAAAATTGTATGTATGTAGATGTTCAAAATGTATGAATATATATGTCAAAAATGTTTTTTTGTCCATAGAAAGTTTTTTGTTCATATATAGAAAGTTTTATATATGACAATGGATATATATTCGATATATATGAGAAATGATGATCCACATGGAAAAGTTTTATATATGCAAAAGTTACAATTTTAGAAAAGTTTTATATATCTAGCTAGGAAGGGAAGAAGAAGAAAAAGAAGGATAGGAAAGAAGAAAATAACAAGAGGAAAGAAAGAAGAAGAGGAGAGGAAGAAGAGGAGATATAAATAAGAAGAGGAAAAAAGAAGAAAAAGAAGAGGAGAAGAAGAAAGGAATAGAGGAGAAGAAGAAAAAATAGAAAATATTTTTTCTTCTTCTCCTCTATTCCTTTCTTCTTCTCCTCTTTTTTTTTCTTCTTTTTTTTCTTCTTTTTTTTCTTCAATCATCTCCTCTATTCCTTTCTTCTTCTCTCCTCTTTTTATTTCTTCTTCGTTTTCTTATGTTTTATCGGGTCTGTCGTCGTCGATATATACCCCTCCCGATAACGTCAACACGAGGGGGGATAACTTCAACACGAGGGGGGTCGATATACCCCCTCCCCGATAACATTATTTTCCCGTGTATATATGTCGTCGTTGTCGATATAACCCCCTCCTGATAACTTCAACACGTGGGGGGGGGGGGGTCGATATACCCCCTCCCCGATAACATTATTTTCTCGTGTATGTATGTTGTCATTGTCGATAGTACCCCCTCCCGATAACTTCAACACGAGGGGGGATAACTTCAACACGAGGGGGGGTCGATATACCCCCTCCTCGATAACATTATTTTCCCGTGTATGTATGTCGTCGTTGTCGATATAAAACCCCCTCCCGATAACTTCAACACGTGGGGGGGGGGTCGATATATACCCCCTCCGCGATAACATTATTTTCCCGTGTATGTATGTCGTCGTTGTCGATATATATAACTCCCTCCCAGATAACTTCGACATGATGGACGGTCGATATGTATACCCCCTCTCGACCGTGATATATATAACGATGTCGGTCTCCTACCCCCTCCCGCCGCGCCCCTACCCTTGAAGCGTTGCCTAGGCCACCCCAAACCCGGAATAAGCTAGGTCTACGTTTGCACTAATATATCCACCTGCTGTCATGTTTGTGTAATAATTGCCATGTTGTAATATTTGCAGAAACAATGGAGCACGGACGAGATGAGCAAGCAGAAGATGTGTTGGGGGACATAATCTTAGCCGGAGGTGATATCTTGTCGTATCTTAACGACAATGATGGTCTGGAAGAACAGGGTGAAGAAGCAGGCTGCGGCGATCGAAGAGTGGAGGAGGAAAGACATGATTCTGATGGCTCCGGTGACCCAATGCTGGTGCAAGAAAGAGCCCGTGGTGACGGCTCCGGTGACCGAACAGAGTCCAGCCAGGTAAATATATTAGTTAAGCCTGTGCTGACTAGCTAATTGATGCATTCATTGTTTTGGTATGTACACATATTAATTAACGCTCGTCTTTCTTCTTTTTTCTAGCCCTCCGGATCGAGCACAACTGCGATAAAGAGACGAGGCCCGAAGAGAAAGTTGCGCTCGGATGAAAGGTTTGAGATCACAGCAATCGCGCGCGACGGCCAACCGATTGAACCCCTCCGGACAAAGGATGCTTTTGCTGCTCAGTGCGGGGTTCTAGTTAGGGACAAGATCCCGATCAGCATCCACCAATGGTATAAGCCTAAGAAGGAAGACCCTGAGGTGTCTTATGTCAATGATATGCAGAAAGATGATCTTTGGACTGAGCTGAAGGCAAATTTCACCCTACCGCCAGAGGAGGATCCGGAGAAGCCAGTTATAGAGCAATTAATCAAGTCTCATGCTCTTAAGAAGATAGCAGACCTATTCAGGAGGTGGAAGAATGAGCTGAAAACGTTTGTCGACAAAGAAGAGACACCTGAATTCATCGGCCGGCATGAGAAGATCAGAGATCACTGGCCCGCATTTGTGGCCCACAAGACATCGGAAAAGAGTAAGAAGATGTCAGCGACAAACAAGATGAATGCTGCGAAGAAGAAGCTTCACCATCGCACGGGGTCAGGTGGCTACCTCAAAGCCCAGCCTAAGTGGGCCAAGTCCGAGAGGGATCTTCTTGATAAAGGGATCGAACGACAGACAATGAACTGGCCAGACCGTTGCCGGACTTGGTTCTTCGGGGCTGGCGGAACCTTGGACCCTGTATCAGGGAGGTGTCGTTGGACGGACGAGCAACTTGCAATACCCGTCAAGAAGATTCAGCACTATATCGATGCAGCGCAGCAAGGGACGTTCATTCCAGACAGAGAGAACGACGAGCTCACAATGGCCCTCGGGAATCCTGAGCACCCTGGACGGACACGAGGCACTCCAGGCTCCGTTCCGTGGAAGGCTGGTTTTCCGGACGCGGGCGGTTACAAAACCCAGGAGAGGAGGAAAAAAGTGGAGCAGATCCAAATTCAGCGTCTGCACGAAAGGGTTCGAGTGCTAGAGGAACGAGACAGCAATAGAGATGCCGAAACTGCCGCCGAATCTACACCGCCATCTCAGCGTAGAAGCAGCGTGGCTTCCACCGAGCTGCCTCAGCTGGAGCTTGCGCCTACTCCTAGCTACCCCGTGGATGCTATCACGGAGTCTCAACATTGCCACCTTATGGCGGAATGGCAGAACTTGAAAGTCAAGGCAGTTGTTGGCTCTGTTTTACCTACTGAACCCGGCGCAACCTACCACTGCCGGCCGATTCCTGAAGGATATGTTAGGGTGATGGTGGATGAAATAACGGAGGGATTTGAGGACCTCCAGCTTGACCACCCTACCGGTGAAGGGGAGACTCGGCTGGGTTTAGCTCTGAAGACTCCATGCCTATGGCGGAAGGAGCTCATCAAGCTTCCGAACTGGACGGCTCCGGCGAGTAAGGGCACTCCGCCTCCTCCTCCGCCTCCTCCTCCGCCTCCTCCTCCGGCGAGTGATCAGGGCACTCAGCCTCCTTCTCCGGCGCGTGGCGGCACTCCGCCTCCTTCTCCGCCAGCCCCGGCGCGCCAGAGCAGCCAGCCTCCTCCTTCTCCGCCTCGTCAGCAAGGGCGGAAGAGACCCGCCGCCGCTGCGGCTGCTCCGGCGCGTCGTAGTCCTTCTCCGAGGCCTCGTAAGCAAGGAAAGAAGACAGCCGCAGCCGCTCCGTCTGCTCTGCCGGCGTCTAGCAGTACAGCTGCCAGAGGCTTGAGGCAATACATGTTGGGGAACGTAGTAATTTCAAAAAAATTCCTACGCACACGCAAGATCATGGTGATGCATAGCAACGAGAGGGGAGAGTGTTGTCCACGTACCCTCGTAGACCGACAGCGGAAGCGTTATCACAACGCGGTTGATGTAGTCGTACGTCTTCACGATCCGACCGATCAAGTACCGAACGTACGGCACCTCCGAGTTCTACACACGTTCAGCTCGATGACGTCCCTCGAACTCCGATCCAGCCGAGTGTTGAGGGAGAGTTTCGTCAGCACGACGGCGTGGTGACGATGATGATGTTCCACCGACGCAGGGCTTCGCCTAAGCTCCGCAACGGTATTATCGAGGTGTAATATGGTGGAGGGGGGCACCACACACGGCTAAGAGATCTCAAGGATCAATTGTTGTGTCTCTGGGGTGCCCCCCTGCCCCCGTATATAAAGGAGCAAGGGGGAGGCAGCCGGCCAAGGGGAGAAGCGCGCCATAGGGGGGAGTCCTACTCCCACCGGGAGTAGGACTCCTCCTTTCCTTGTGGGAGTAGGAGAAGGGAAGGGGGAAGGAGAAAGAAGGTAGGGTGCGCCCCCCTTCCCTAGTCCAATTCGGTCCAGACCATGGGGACGGGTGCTGCCACCTTTTGAGGCCATTCTCTCCTTTCCCGTATGGCCCATTAAGGCCCAATACGAATTCCCGTAACTCTCCGGTACTCCGAAAAATACCCGAATCACTCGGAACCTTTCCGAAGTCCGAATATAGTCGTCCAATATATCGATTTTTACGTCTCGACCATTTCGAGACTCCTCGAAATATCCCCGATCTCATCCGGGACTCCGAACTCCTTCGGTACATCAAAACTCAATAAAACTGTCATCGTAACGTTAAGCGTGCGGACCCTACGGGTTCGAGAACTATGTAGACATGACCGAGACACGTCTCCGGTCAATAACCAATAGCGGGACCTGGATGCCCATATTGGCTCCCACATATTCTACGAAGATCTTTATCGGTCAGACCGCATAACAACATACGTTGTTCCCTTTGTCACCGGTATGTTACTTGCCCGAGATTTGATCGTCGGTATCTCGATACCTAGTTCAATCTCGTTACCGGCAAGTCTCTTTACTCGTTCCGTAACACATCATCCCGCAACTAACTCATTAGTCACAATGCTTGCAAGGCTTATAGTGATGTGCATTACCGAGTGGGCCCAGAGATACCTCTCCGACAATTGGAGTGACAAATCCTAATCTCGAAATACGCCAACCCAACAAGTACCTTTGGAGACACCTGTAGAGCACCTTTATAATCACCCATTTACGTTGTGACGTTTGGTAGCACACAAAGTGTTCCTCCGGTAAACGGGAGTTGCATAATCTCATAGTCATAGGAACATGTATAAGTCATGAAGAAAGCAATAGCAACATACTAAACGATCGAGTGCTAAGCTAACGGAATGGGTCAAGTCAATCACGTCATTCTCCTAATGAGGTGATCCCGTTAATCAAATGACAACTCATGTTTATGGCTAGGAAACATAACCATCTTTGATTAACGAGCTAGTCAAGTAGAGGCATACTAGTGACACTCTGTTTGTCTATGTATTCACACATGTATTATGTTTCCGGTTAATACAATTCTAGCATGAATAATAAACATTTATCATGATATAAGGAAATATATAATACTTTATTATTGCGTCTAGGGCATATTTCCTTCAATACAGATTCGGTCCTTCTCTGAAGACCACAGAGAAGTTACCATATGAGAGGACCGAGGAGGAGAACGCGAAGATCGCGCGAGCCGAAGTGAAGAACTTCTTTGAAGGTGTCAAAGCAAAGAAACATCCACCTCCGGAGGAGAAGGTAGATCCGGTGAAAGCAAAGCGCACTCTGGCTTCCCTGACAAAACCACCAAAGTCTCCGCCAAAAGGCAACTATGAGCGCGTTCTTGCAAAGGCATATGCCGAAGCGGAGCGGTCGGGAAGTACTGTCAGTGATAAAAGGATGAAAGAACGACGAGCTGGGAAAAAATTGCCCAACTCGGCGAACAAGAGAACCAATCGTGCCCCCCGCTCAAGGTGTCAAAAGACATCGTCGCTAATGATCCGGGTATGGTGCCCGGTTATACCAATCTTGGAGATTACCTGCCCGACGATGTACATTATGAAATCATGGAGGTGGACGAACACAATACCATTACGGGAAGCCTCTCGTCAAAGATGTCAAATCTCTAAGCACGATGATGCGAAGACTACATGATTGGTACATGAAAACCTGCAGAGAGTCTGATGGGATGAGTACTTTAACGCTGAGAGTTAAACCGGAGCATGACCTCGTTGGAATTGAACTGCTGAATGTTCCATTTGAGGATTTCTTCCAGTTTTACAATCTAAAGTCCCTCGATAAAACAACGATCACTTGCTACTGTCTATAAGTAGTACTACTTATGTCATTAAGTCTCTCTCTATATAGGTCAGCTCTTTCATTGCATGTATTTATACTTATCCTCACTATATTATGCAGATTGAAGATCGCCGAATTGAAGAAAAGACAAATCGGTGATATTGGGTTCATTAACACAAATCTCATAGATGCAACTCAGGTTAAATTTCATGCCAAAGAAGCCGAGGCCAACTTGCTACAATCGTTCGTAATAAATCAAAACAAAGATATAATACTCTTTCCTTACAACTTCAAGTGAGTGTTACTGTCTTCTGCATATTCTGTTTCCCTTTATTAGTCCAGGTTATGGTAATGTAATTGATGACTTATGCATGCATGCGCAGCTTCCACTATATTCTCCTAGAGATTAAGCTTGAGCCGGGAGTAGTAACCGTCTTAGACTCGAGACGAAAAGATCCCCAGGACTATGCGAACATGACTCAAATGCTCCAGAAGTATGTTAAATCGATCATATCCACCATATCAGCAACTTTGTTCATTTCCTGATATCAAGTAATTGTTTTCTTTGTCTGGCAGGGTTTGGAGAAAATTCACCTCAAAAGCCCCGGGACTGCCAAACCAGCTGCAATTTAGACACCCGAAAGTAAGTACTATAGTAGCATGTTCCGCGCATCTCCTAGTGATTCAAGCGCTAGTTTGATCAATACCATTTAGCATGCTTGCTTATCAGTTTGATTGACCTCTATTTCTTGTAAAGTGGTTGTGGCAGCAACCCGGGAATAATTACTGTGGATACTACATTTGCGAGTCCATCCGCTACCATACCTGTGAGCGGGGCTACACTGAAGAACAATATGAAGTGCGTAAGCAATAATATTCACAATTTTATTTTATTACCATCATTTGTGTTGAGTTTCATTTATTCATATATATATGTATTGACCCCCTTCTTCAAATTAGATTTTTCGGAAGCGGGATCAACTCCTAGCAGAAGATCGTATGCTAGGAATTCAAGAGGAATTGGCGGCATTCTTCCTTGACCACGTGATCGCTGAAAACGGAGAATACTATGTGGACCCTGTGTTCCTACAATATAATTAGGAGATTGTATTGTAAGAGATAATTATTGTATATATGTAGCCGGTAGTGTCGGATAGATATACGAGAACTTGTTGTTCGACCAATATCTCGGAGAAGGAGAGGTGGTCGATATCACTTCTCTCTGTATGCATATGTTCATGACGATCTTCTGTTTCCTTCATTTGATTACTAGCTAGCGTGTCTACTCCTCTCCATACGTATATAGTACGTAGCGTCGACCAAGCACGGAGATAAGAGAGGACACTTCTCTCTATTAATTAGCTAGCTAACACAATATATGAAACACCTAAATTAACCCCCCAAAACCCCTAAACCACCCCCTTTCAAAAAAAACAAAAACCTCAGCTCCTGCCAGGTGCTGACGCGTGGATGCCTATTGGTCCCGGTTGGTGGCACCAACCGGGACCAATGGCCCTCCTGCCTGGGCTCCCCGCACCGTCCATGTGGACGGCCTTTAGTCCCGGTTCGTGTAAGAACCGGGACTAAAGGGCTAGGGCATTAGTAACGACCCTTTAGTCCCGGTTCCAGAACCGGGACTAAAGGCCCTTATGAACCGGGGTAAAAGCCCCTTTTCCTACTAGTGAGTACGCATACGTCTTACGCGAGAAGGTGCGATGGCTATAGTCCACAGCCCGCTCTGAATAAGGGACCGTGACTGATGACACTTTGTGCGCCAAGTTTTTCGCTGAAGCGATTTCAAATTTTCGGCTTTCGCGGAAATATCTACCTCCCCGCCCCCTCCCCCTTACCAAAAGTGACATTTCCCTTGTTTCCGCCTTCCTTTCCAAGTTAAAACCTTCACTCCTTGCCGGCGACCCTCCTTCACGCTGCTCGGCCTCGCCTATCCAGGCAGGTAATCCACACCCGACCCCAATCCTCCTCCTTCTTCCACATCCCACATGCCCCGACGGCCGGCGCGAGCGCAACACCTTCCACCCAAATCACCGACCCCTCCACCAAATAAGCGCCGCCCTAAGCCATGGTGCACGCAGTATAGCCAGGATCTCAAGGAGCATTTGGCAGCGGATAAGCAAATCGCGGCCGCACGCGCGGATGAGGTCGCAATGGCTGCCATTCGTGCCGACCCCCGGATCTTGGAGGAGCACCTTGCCATTTGCTAGCTACGCCGGTTAAGTATGCTCGGTTTACCCGTTGCGTGTGCTGCTCCTGCCTTTCCTTCACAAATTCTAGTGAATTGTGCTATCTAATTTTACCATGCAATCTGTTGCTCTAGTGTATATGTTCTATATGTCATGCAGTGTGGTACACACTTATTAACTGTTTTGTTAATTAGTTGTCGTCTTCAGTTAACTGTTTGGTTCAATTCTGCAAATGTGATGTTCAATTCTTCAGGCTGCAATTTTGTATTGTCTTCCATGTGAGAAATAAATTGAATTTATCTTTACATAATACATGAGAAACGAATACAATTGCTATATTTGCAAGTTGTCAAGCATGCTTGGTTTGGTTATACATTGTGCAATGTGGTGCTCAGTTAACATTTGGTTCATTTATGTTGTGGTGTTTAGTTAATTGTTTGGTTCAATTCTGCAATGCGATGTCCAATTGTTGTGGTTGCATTCTGTTATTGTATGCCATGTGAGAAATAAATCGAATTTGGATGTACTAAATACATGAGAAACAAATACAATTGCTATATTTCCAAGTTGTTAAGCATGCTTGGTTTGGTTAACTGGTCTTCTATTAGGAGTATGTTATATTGTGCAATGTGATGCTCAGTTAATGTTTGGTTCATTTGTTGTGGTGTTTAGTTAACAGCTTGGTTCAATTCTGCAATGCGATGTCCAATTGTCATGGGTAGAATTTTGTATTGTTGTGCATGTGAGGAATAAATCGAATTTGGCTGCACTTAATACAAGAGCTATATTTCCTATTTCTTAATCATGCTTAGTTTGGATAAATGAGTTTTTCATGTGGCTTGAATTAATCTGATGAATCTGCCATGTGCTTATTTTTCATCAACATATTTTACTGATAGCATGCGAACCCTTACATAACATGATGACTAACTACCTTATATGTGTTGCAGGGAAACAATGGGAAGCACTGAGGTTTAAAATCGAGGTTAGCACGTGCATGGTCCGTTGTCTAATAGCACATTATTGTGCAATTGCAGGAACATTCTAATATTTAGGTTTTTAACAATTTGGTCTTGCACATGTAGGTCCTGCTGTCACGGGTTTTGACCCACTATTCGACCCTTTTTGCATATGGGGAAATGAGTTGTCCATGAATATCAGTGAAGTCAAGAAACTCAGAAAGATTGTTAGGATAAAGAAATTAGCGACAAAAAACAACAAGATCTTTGTCTGCATAATAAAGAAGACATCAGTTCACTACAGGATGATACTAACTATTATACCTTGCCTTTTTTATTCCTTTGCCCCATTTTCAATATAGAGAAGATATTTATGCACATCCTTGTTTTCAGGCCTTTGCAAAGCAGTTCACTGATGATTACCACTCAAACCACTTGTATGGTCAGGAGGCGAGGAAGGTATTCATACAACACCCACGGTTCAATATTGAAGTGTTCCTGAAGAGGACGAAGGATGGACGGTCAATCATCCACAGGCACTGGCCTAAAGTTACAAAGACCTTCAACATATATGAAGGCTCAATATTCTTCTTCTTCTTCAACAGTTTTCTAGATGAGATACATCTGTCTATGTAACGTCTATGATGCTAATTTTGAAAGGTTATAAATGTTGCATGTGAAACTTGGTGCTGGTGTAGTTATGTAATGGGGTAGCTGAATGTTGAAGCTATATGATGTTGTACTCTGATGTATTTCAATTATGAAAATGAAATATATTGTGTGCTTAATATGAAATGTCAATTAGATTAATAAATGTATTATTAATAATTGGATAATTAGCCTGCTAATTGGGTTTTCTATTGCAAATGGTTATTGAGAAAACGCCGTGTGTGATGCATTCAATAACGCACACAGTTTTTCGGAATAAACTGTGCTAGATTAATGAACAATCACACACGACATCCTCTTGAAAACTGTTTGCGTTAGGTGACCTGGCGCAAACGTTTACCATATAAAAACTGTGTGTGATGGACAGCCCTTGACACACAGTTTCTTCTACACACTGCGTGTGATGCATTCAATAACGTAAACAATAAAATTGTTAATACCGCATGCAATGGAAACGCTATCACAAACGATTTAACGGGGAAAATTGTGTGTGATGTACTTGCGAACAGAAACGTTTTCCTTGGAGCGACTGTGTGGGATGTATATACGAACGAAAACGTTTAGCGGTGACTGACTGTGTTGGATGTATATACGAACAGAAACGTTTAACGGTGACTGACTGTGTGGGATGTACTTGGGACCAGAAATGATTTCGCATGTATAATTGTACTTTTTAGCTCTACTATACGTAATTCCGTATTTGAGCGCTCGCCGGTCGCACACGACCTCATTTTGCCGAGCGTGTGTGCCAGGAGGGCATATCCCCGACGGTTTCTGGGTCGTGTGGAAAGGACCCCCTATCACCCACACTCACTAGGCGACGGTTCTAAATGCCGCGCGGAAAGGGGTTAAAAACCGTTTGTATAGCACCTCGCTGTACTAGTGCATTTCATACTTCTCTCTATTCTTCTTTGTCAAATCTGAAGGTCTATGCAGCGAAACGAAGGAATCGTTGTGTTCCTCCACGGCCAGCAAGAGAATGGGGACACTGCTGATGGAGTAAGTGCTACCCCTCTCTTTTATCTTGTTTTGTCTTCTTTGTTGGCCAGATGCTGTAGATTTGAGGGGATTTTTGGGCTCCATTTTTTGTTTTGGATCAAGTCCAGAGTACTAGCTTCAAGCATAGAATAGCTCCCCTTTTTCTATTCAAGTAGTGCTATGTAGTGTGTCCTCGTTTTTGTATGATTTTGTCCTTCAGACTTGTTTGAGGATGGTTGAGGATTATTACTGAACCCAAACCCCCTCATTTATATTACTGAACCCAAACCCAAATCCTCTCAAATCAGTAGCATGTTTGTGAAATCAGTAGCATGGTTGAGGATTTTTTTTTTTTTTTTTGGAACGGAGTGGCTCAGTCTCTTGTTTTTGTTTTATTTTATATTTTTCTGAAACCCTATTAATCACTGGAAACAAGACAGATAATTACTGAATCTATCACTAGGGAGTGAGCGTTTTTTTTTTCTTTTTTCCGATTTTTGATGGAGCCATACTTTAATCAGTAGCATGATTTTTGAAATGTTTTCTCTATAAACAAGAAAGATTGCTACTGAATCTATCACTAGGAGTGGGCATTTTTATTTGTTTGTCAGATTTTTTGGCTGAAACCCTATTAATCAGTAGCATGTTCAAATCTCTCTTTTTACTGGAATCAAAGAGAATGATTATTGAATCTAGCAGTTGCATGTTTTTCTGGAACCCAAACTAAGTTTCTTTTTGCTGAAACCTATGAATCAATACCATGTACAATATTTTTTTTGTTTGGAATCAAGAGAAAGGTGTGACAGCTCCCGGTTGAATAGGCACCCTCTATGAATAGTAAAATCAAAAAAATAGAAAAGTATAAAAAATATCTGAAACTTTGCAACATCAAAGATGATCAAACTTTGTAGGTTCTTGCAAGTTTTCATGCCAAAATATCATGTAGAGAAAGGTATGCGAACGAGTTTCAGATTTCAGTGCTAAAAATGCTCAAAACTTCAAGCACTGAAATCTTTTTCGTGTGTAGAGCTCCTCAAATGGTTTTTTGGCAAGAAAAATTGCAAGCGCCTAAAGTTTGATCATCTTTGATGTTGCAAAGTTTCAGACTTTTTTGAAAAAAAATTCCTATTTGTTTTGATTTTACTCTTCATAGAGGGTGCCTAGGCACCCGGGAGCTGGAAAACAACACTCTTGGAATCAATATATCTTGATTACTGAATGCATCACTAGCAGGGTTGTGTTTTAATATGGTCTTTTCATCTCTGCAACCCAATGTACATCGATTTTTTGTTCACCAGCCGTCGACAACAATAATAACTCATCATTATCTCGAAATCCTTTTTTCGGAACCATGCAAGTTTCTCGCTAAAATCTAGATGTTTTGAAATCATTCCCTTTTTAGTTATGCTTTTCTGATTCCATTTCTTTTTTCACTTTTTACATATGTGTGTTATTAGTAAGTTACCCATTTATTTATATAGTTATTTTTGTGTGCACATGATGCGGTTTGTGGAGTTTGTTTGAACCGTTGCGACTATGAGAAGGAAAGCGGTTTCAGCATGTGTGTATGGGAGGACTTCAAAAATGGAGGGGTAACTCACAAACTACTATTTTTATATCTTTTATATCTTTTTTATTTTTTATTTTTGTTGTTTTGTCATGGCACACTCATAACTTTTTGGGTTTTCCTTTTTTGTGTTCAACTAAAATAGGTCGTGCCATGCAATGAAAGTGTCCGCTTCAACAAGATGACAGGAGAGAAAGTGACGTTTGTGCCAAAAGAATGAACATACATTGTAAAGTTATTTAAATAACCTAATAGGTCAATTTTCAGTGCCAAAGACAAACTTAACCATTGAGTACCTAATTACAACAAACAAACTTGACAAATACAAATATATAAGCTAGGATCCTCCTTCTCTTCCTCGGCGGCGTGTGGCGTCTCCTCCTCGTGAGCGAGCGGCCCCTCCTCTGCGCCCAGGGCCGGTCCTAAGATTTTGGGGGCCCGGGGCGGACCTAAAACTCAGGGCCCTTTCATATACTCCCTCCATTATAATGAATTTTTATCACTAGAATTTTTATCATTGAAAACTTCCTTTAAATAAGAATTAAATTATTTTCTTTTTATTACATATAACCCATATTTGGTTGGTCTAATTTATGGTTAAAATTAAATTTTAGGATGCATGTGCGCCTTATCCATTGGAGTGGAGAGAGTAAATAACATAGCATTAATATTTGATATACGTATCAAATGTTTTACAAATAATACGGAAATGTATCTAAAAATAATCTTCATATCTAATATTTCACTTTCCTTTTTTCTATGGCAGACCCATATACTTTTTAATCGTTATGATAACACAAAGCGCTAAAATTTTGCATCAAAGATTAAACGGTGCAAGCTATATATGCATGATGTGTACGAAGATATATAAATTACTTAATTAGAATAGATGTAGGTTCCAAAAATCCACACCATATAGATTTTTGTGAGTGGTTTCACACGTGCGCAACAGGGTAAAGGCCGGTGCAGGAATTATGGGGCTCTTTGACCTATGTTTGTGAATCTTACGAGATGCTTCACGATCAACTGATGGAGCAAATCACATCACACAATGCAACAGACGAGCGGCCGTGAATCCATTATAAATCTATATATAGATAGATCATAGATATGCCAATAGAACATCGGAAGTGATAAATTACCTCGGATCGGTGAGATCTCATCTCAATGATAATGCGATGTGAATTTGCATCTGGCTCCGGCCGGAGGCGCTCGTCGACGTGCCTGCGCGTCCAGCGCCTAGAAACCAGAGAGCGGGGCGGAGTTCGTCGGAGTACTGCACCCTGGCCCGCGGTTCTTCCAGCGCCTGCAATGCATCTCACGACTTGGAGCCTGGGCTAGGGATCATTACGGCTCATCTAAGGAAACTGACAATTTACAGCAAACTTCTCGCTATCATCGCGGACTCGCTGCATCTCAGCGCGTGTGTCCCTACGTGGCTGCTAGGCCCTTCAGCCTTGATTCTGCGTACTTATCAATCGGGCCTAATACCTGAGTGTCTAGCGTCCCTGCTTCCCAAGCCCATAGGCTATGTGCGACCTCGGGGGCCCCCTGGACCTTGGGGCCCGGGGCGGCCGCCCCCCTGCCCCCCCTGAGGGCCGGCCCTGTCTGCGCCGCATGCATTCTCCTCCTTGGTGGCGTGCGGCTCCTCCTCTACAGTTTCAGGCAGATCCTCTTTGGCGAGGGACGGCTCGTCCTCCTCGACAGCGTCCATCTCCTCGTCGGTGTCCTCCTCACCGTCCGAGGAGGTGTCCCAATACCCGTTCGCCATGTACTTGTCGTACTGCGCCCAATATTCTGCATGTTGGGGCTCATGGCCCCATGGCAGATCGTAGGCAAAGTGGATGGCCGAAGGAGGCATCAGGGAGGGGATGCTGGTTGGGAGAAACCAAGAAAAGACCATCTTGTGTTGCGTCGCTAAACACTCAGAGCCTTCCCGTGCCGCCGTGCGTGGCGCTGAGTTTAATTCTTTTTTTTAATTTATGAGCATCCATCCTTTACCGAAATCACAAAACTGAATTTGATGCATGCATCTATCATGGAACTCCAATTCTTGCATACGATGTCATGTGATTCAGATTGCTTGCTGTTAAGCAACTTAATTAACATTTAAATTAGTTTTATCTAAAATATTTTAGGATTTCTGGTTCCGAGGCGAGTCAAATTAATATATGTTTTTATACTAAAATTTTGTACTTGTTTCTAAATTGTTATTTTCAAATACACTCATCTAATATAGCGTGGTGAATTTAAAAATATTTTTTTAATAAAACTTAATTTTTTTTCTTTTAGTACATTATTTCTTTAAAGCCATATCTAAACCAAATGCTATTAAATGTGAGAAAATAAGAAATAAAATCACATGTATTCTTAGAGTAATGACACTTGCGTGAATATAGTGTATATGTATGTACATTAGTAGAGTTCTCAAAAGTGTATGTAAGAAAAATATCCTGATAGTGATCTCTAGTTTATATTTAGATATACACAGACCAAAAGATCTATGGTATATAAAATGTTAACGAGAAGCTTCTCCGAACAAATAACATGTCGCTTTATAATTTGTTTGGTAAAAATTGTGTTACATATTATAGTTTGCTCAATAATAATTTTTTGACGATGTGTGTTTACTATGTAGTCGGTACTGAAATAACATCGCTCTAGATAAGATAATATTCATTTGAACATGTGGGTGTTAATCGAAGATTGACTAGTATCCAATTTTTAAATAGTGGGCTAAATGTTTTAATGACAACTTCTCCTAAAGTTACAACAACGCTTGGTCATTACTTACCTGCTCACATAAAGTTTATTTATGTTTGCTAGATGCAGCTCCGCCACGCCGACTCTCGAGTAGTTCCAGCAAAAAGATAAGCTGGTCGTAGCTATTTGAAGGACCGGTTGTAACATTTTTTTTCTCCCTGGTTGCAGCTCCACCCAAGGTTTTCGACTTCGATGTGGCAAAATTTTGCTCACCCACGAATTGTCGAAATTTCAAAAATTGTTTCGGATAAATCAATGAAATTTTGTTTGAATTCAAAAAAATTAAATTTAAACATCTAGATAAAATTATATGTATGTTATCTTTTTCCTATCCTATATTCCTTATCTACTTTTTTCCCTATCATAATCCTCTTGCCAAACAATTTCAGCTCCCCAAAAAATCTTGGGCCAGGGCTAGCCGCCGGCTGGCCGGCCAAAATTTCGGCCAGTTGGCCCCCAGCAGTAGGATTAGGTCACCTCTTGCCAGTTGATTTACCCGGTCGTCCTCACGCACCCACTTTGCATCTCGTCCACGTTGAGCAGCAGCTTGCATCCATGGCGGACTCCGCGCTCGCCACCGCCTGAGCTCGTCCTTGGCAGGCCGCGCTTGCCATCCACAACGCCACCCATGCTTGTCGCCTCGACCGCCCGTACTCGTGGGCCATCCGCTCTCATCGCTCAACAGGTTGCCTTTGTCGCCACCAGCCTTGTTGTGTTCGATGCAGGACATAGGCGTCGCTGTCCGAAAAATCATGTGGTCGTCGTAGCATCACCGCCGTGGTCATGGCAACCTCGGTCGCCCGTTGCAGCATCCCAAGCTGCCTATGATAACAACTCTGATGGTGTCGTCTGGCCGTCCGACGCCCGTGCTGTTTCTAGCAAAAATCAATGCCTGGTGTAGCGAGTTATGTTGCTAGATGCAGCTCCGCCGCACTGACTCTCGATTAGTTCCAGCAGAAAAATAAGTCGGCCGTAGCAATTTGAAGCACCGGTTGTAACATTTTTTTTCTCCCTGGTCGCAGCTCCACCTAAGGTTTCCGATTTCGATGTGGCAAAAAATTGCTCACCCTTGAAATGGTCGAAATTTAAAAAATTGTTTCGCATAAATCAACAAAAAAATTAATTAAAAAAATTTGAACATCTAGATAAAATTATATGTAGGCTATCTTCTTCCTATCCCAAATTCCTTTTCCTACTTTTTCCCTATCATAATCCTCTTGCCAAACAATTCCAGCTCCCAAAAAATCTAGGGCCAGAGCTAGGCGCCGGCCGGTCAGCCCCCAGCTGTAGGTTTAGGCCACCTCCTGCCTTTGATTTGCCCCGTCATCCTCGCGCATCCTCTTCGCATCTCATCCACGTTGACCAGCAGCTTGCGTCCATGGCAGAGTCGACACTCGCCATCGCTTGCGCTCGTCCTTGGCTGCCCGCGCATGCCGGCCAACAGTGCCACCCATGCTCGTCGCCCCAGCCGCCCGCGCTCGTCGGCCATCCGCTCTTGTCGCTCAACATGCCGCCTTTGTTGCCAGCAGCCCTGTTGAGTTCGATGCAGGACAGAGGCATCGCTGTCGCAAGAATCCTATGGTCGTCATAGCGTCACCGGCATGGTCATGGGTTTATGGCAACCTCGTCCGCCGGCTGCAGCATCCCGAGCTGCCCATGGTAGCAACTCTGGTGGCGTCATGTGGCCGTCTGACGCCCATGCTGGTTCCAGCAAAAATCAATGCTGGGTGTAGCGAATTATGTCGCTAGATTCAGCTCCGTCGCGCCGACTCTCGACTGGTTCCAGCAAAAATATAAGCAAGCCGTAGCTATTTGAAGCACTGGTCGTAACATTTTTTCTCCTTGGTTGCAGGTCCACCCAAGGTTTACGATTTCGAAGTGCCCAAATTTTCGCATGGTCAAAAAAATCCGAAATTTTTGGACAAATCAATGAATTTTTGTTTGAATTCAAAAAAAATCAAGATAAAATTATATGTCCCACATAATTGACGTAATTACATATGTAACCTGATAGTTAGTCCATTGCTTAGCATGCAGCTGGTCATGGTTCGAATCTCCGGTAGGACATATTCGGTGCCAAAATAATCAAAATGTTTTCGCTACATGATTCGAACTCTATCTAGAGCTAATGATCGTCGGAAGAAAACTGCCGTACCGCTCCACTACTGAAACCATTGCTAATTCTAACCGAACGATGTTCATTTTTACATAGGATTTTAAACAAACTGAATTTTTTGAAGAAAGACAAAAATTTCACACACCCTCGAAATTATCAAAATTTCAGAAACTTTAGTAAATTACAACAAATTTTAAACCTTGGCTCCACCGCGCCAACGCTCTTAGCCGACACTCGGCTGTTTCCAGCAAAAATCAATGCCGGATGTAGCAAAATATGTTGGTAGATGCAGCTCCGGCAGATGGTTCTCAAATCCCAGCACATAATCTCTGCGATGTAGCATTTTTTGCCTCCCCCTCCCCCCGGCTCCACTGCATCACATAGTCGTTTCTAGCACGGCCAGTCGCCGGTTGTAGCACCGCAACATCGTGGCTGTAGCAGTGCACGTCGCCGGCCGAAGCACTGCCTCGCCATGGTTGTAACACACAGCAACCCTCGCCGCGCGACGAGGCCGTGGTTGCAGCAAAAAACGAGCGGCTGCCATCGGCTCGTTGGCAGCCTGCGTGAGATGGGGATATAGATTAGTCTACAAGATGCCGAGAGTAGGGGGAGAAACCTGCGAGATGGGAAGGGAGAGCAGTCTGATCTAACATGGTGGGTTGTGGGCAGAGAGGAGCTGCGCTGGTGCTAGAGGTGGGAGAGAATGCGAGGAAGAGAAGAAGATGGCAACAGGGCTGCTCCCCATTGGGGAGTGACTTGCCATCCTCATACCCATTTAGCAAATAGGGAAACCTTTCTTTCTGTCCTCATCACTATCAAGTTCAGGGCGGGAGCAGGTTTCTCAATTAAAAACAAATTAAAAAATTATGATATTACCATTTGGACATGTAAGAATACTTAAATTTGGTAAGACATGCAAAGAATAATGATAGTAAATAATCTTCATAGCCTAAATTGTACTAAAAATTACAATGCTTGATACAATATTACAATATTTAATAAAAGTTTACCAATTTACATGCTTATGACCATATAACAGGAAATAGCGGCCCATCTCCGCCTCGTAGTTGACGGGAACGTCTTTTTTTCACTCAACGCGCATCGCCAGAAATTTCAGAATAAATCTAGAATAATGCGAGCACCAGAAATTGAATCTGAATGAATTAGGGATACCATTATTCTTCGAACCATCCAACCACATGTTATGTATACTATCCACTGATAGATGAATCCCTATGGGTCCACCGTGTATGATGTATGAATTGCACGACGTATTGCCCATGTGCAAAGGCACGTATATATGATGTACAAGAGGTGGGCCACGACCTCAACTATACAAGGAACTAGGAGGTGGGCCCAATACACAGATATGCACAACACATATACTCAATACCCCCCCCTCCCCCCGCAGTCGAACCGGCACCGCTGCTGGCGCAAAGACTGGACCGGAACTCCTCAAACGACGTCGTAGGCAAGCCCTTGGTCATGATATCTGCAAATTGTTGGGAAGCAAGGACGTGTAGAACACGAATATGGCCAAGAGCCACCTATTCCCGAACAAATTGAATATCCAACTCAATATGCTTGGTCCGACGATGATGTATTGGGTTGGCGGAGAGGTAGACCGCCGAGACGTTGTCCCAGTAGACCACCGTAGCATGATCCATAGGACAAGAGAGCTCCTGTAGGATCGGGCGAAGCCACGAACACTCGGCGACGACGTTGGCCACTGCACGATACCCAGCCTCAGCACTGGAGCGAGAGACTGTAGGCTGCCGCTTGGACGACCACGAGATGAGTGAGGGTCCAAGGAAGACTCAATAGCCCGAGGTGGAGCGACGAGTGTCAGGGCAGCCCGCCCAGTCGACATCAGAGTAGGCGGTGAGCGCGGTGTCGGTGGAGGCGTAGAGCGTGACGCCGCGATCCATAGTGCCACAGATATAGCGGAGAATCCACTTGACAGCGGCCCAGTGAACATCCCGAGGAATGCTGGAGCTCCGGTCGAGTCAGAGTGAGGTACTGGAGAGCACCAATGATAGACCGGTAGAATGCAGCATCTGAAGCGGCAGAACCATCCGTGGCAGAGAGCTTGGCCTTCGTATCAACAGGTGTAGCGGCGGGCTTGCAGTTAAGCATGCCAGCACGATCCATGAGCTCATGAGCGTACTTCCGCTGATGAAGAAAGAAGCCATCAGGACGGCGCACCACCTCAACACCGAGGAAGTAGTGCAAAGCACCCAAGTCCTTGAAGGCGAACTCAGCGCGAAGACGATCAGTGAGCCGACTGAGGAGGCCAGCCGCACATGCCGTCAGGATGATGTCATCGACATAGAGCAGCAAGTAGGCCGTGTCGGAGCCCTGGTGATACACGAAGAGCGATGCATCCAAGCGAGTGGAGCGGAACCCGAGCTGGTGTAGAAACGCCGTGATGCGCTGGAACCAGGCGCGCAGAGCCTGCTTGAGTCCGTACAAGGACCACAAAGCAGGCACACGTGGTCTGGAGTGTTGGATCAACGAACCCCGTGGGCTGCTGATAAAAGACCTGCTCCTCGAGGTGATCATGAAGGAAGGTGTTGGAGATGTCCATCCGGTGCACCGGCCAAGCACGGGAGACCGCAAGGTGGAGAACCGTGCGAATCGTGTCGGGCTTAACAACCGGAGCGAAGGTGTCGGTGAAGTCGATGCCAGCACGCTGCCGGAAGCCACGAACAACCCAACGTGCTTTATAGCGATCAAGGGTACCATCCAGATGGAGCTTGTGTTTGAAGACCCACTTCCCCGTAATCACGTTGGCGTGCCGGGGACGGGGAACAAGCTGCCACGTCCGGTTGCGCAACAGGGCGTCAAACTCCTTTTGCATCACAGCCATCCAGAGCGGGTCATGAAGAGCGGCTCGAACGGAGGACGGCAACGGTGATGGCTCAGAGGTGGACACCGCATGGACGTAGTCATCCGAGGCATAGCGCGAGCTCAGGCAAAAACGCCCGTACGGGCGAGGGTGCGAGGACCGGCCACGGGCGCCGGTTAGGAGGGCGCTGAGGCCTCGGGAGCCGGCGAGGCGCGGGCGCCGAGGGGGGCGTGGGAGGAGGGGGCGCCGGGGGTGATACGTCTTCGTCGTATCTACTTTTCCAAACACTTTTACCCTTGTTTTGGACTCTAACTTGTATGATTTGAATGGAACTAACCCGGACTGACACTGTTTCAGCAGACTTTCCATGGTGTTATTTATGTGCAGAAACAAAAGTTCTCGGAATGACCTGAAACTCCACGGAACATCTTTTTGAAAATATTAAAAATACTGGAAGAAAAATCCACGTTAGGGGGCCCACACCCTGTCCACGAGGGTGGGAGGCGCGCCCCCCTACCTTGTGGGCCCCCTGACGCTCCACCGACCTCAACTCCAACTCCATATATTCACTTTCGGGGAGAAAAAAATCAGAGAGAAGGATTCATCGCGTTTTACGATACGGAGCCGCCGCCAAGCCCTAAAACCTCTCGGGAGGGCTGATCTGGAGTCCGTTCGGGGCTCCGGAGAGGGGAATCCGTCGCCATCGTCATCATCAACCATCCTCCATCACCAATTTCATGATGCTCACCGCCATGCGTGAGTAATTCCATCGTAGGCTTGCTGGACGGTGATGGGTTGGATGAGATTTATCATGTAATTGAGTTAGTTTTGTTAGGGTTTGATCCCTAGTATCCACTATGTTCTGAGATTTATGTTGCTATGACTTTGCTATGCTTAATGCTTGTCACTAGGGCCCGAGTGCCATGATTTCAGATCTGAACCTATTATATTTTCATGAATATATGTGAGTTCTTGACCATATCTTGCAAGTCTATAGTCACCTACTATGTGTTATGATCCGGCAACCCTGAAGTGACAATAATCGGGACCACTCTCGGTGATGACCATAGTTTGAGGAGTTCATGTATTCACTATGTGTTAATGCTTTGGTCCGGTACTCTATTAAAAGGAGGCCTTAATATCCCTTAGTTTCCATTAGGACCCCGCTGCCACGGGAGCGTAGGACAAAAGATGTCATGCAAGTTCTTTTCCATAAGCACGTATGACTATATTCGGAATACGTGCCTACATTACATTGATGAATTGGAGCTAGTTCTGTGTCACCCTATGTTATGATTGTTACATGATGAACCGCATCCGGCATAATTCTCCATCACCGATCCAATGCCTACGAGCTTTTCACATATTGTTCTTTGCTTATTTACTTTCCCGTTGCTCCTGTTACAATTACTACAAAACCCAAAAATATTACTTTTGCTACTATTACCGTTACTTCCATATTACTTTGCTACTAAATAGTTTGCTGCAGATACTAAGTTATCCAGGTGTGGTTGAATTGACAACTCAACTGCTAATACTTGAGAATATTCTTTGGCTCCCCTTGTGTCGAATCAATAAATTTGGGTTGAATACTCTACCCTCGAAAACTGTTGCGATCCCCTATACTTGTGGGTTATCAAGACTATTTTCTGGCGCCGTTGCCAGGGAGCATAGCTCTATTCTTTGAGTCACTTGGGATTTATATCTGCTGGTCACTATGAAGAACTTGAAAGACGAGAAAACAAAAATCTATCCCTCAACTACGAGGGGAGGTAAGGAACTGCCATCTAGCTCTGCACTTGATTCACCTTCTGTTTTGAGTAAGCTTGCGACACCTAAACCTGCTTCTGCTATTCGTTCTGATATGTCGCATGTTATTGATGATGCCACTTCTGCTATGCATGATACTTATGATGAAACCACTTCTATGCTTGATACTACTGTGCCACTTGGTGAATTTCTTGATGAACAACTTGCTAGGGTTAGAGAGAATGAAATTATTGAAACTGATAATATTGATGAAAGTGATGATGAAGACTCTTCCCCTAATAAATATGAATCACTTGTTGTTCCTGAGGGTTATGTTTTAGAAAAAGAAGCTGCTTTAGCTATTTTAGCTTGCAAAGATAGATACGAACTCAAGAGGTTATTAGCTAAATGGAAGCGGCAATCTCTTAATGCTAGAATGAAACTTGACCCTGCTTTTGCTACTTCACCTATCTGTGTTACTGATAAGGATGATGAATTCTCTGTTGATCCTGATATAATTACTTTGGCTGAATCTGATCCTTTTCATGACTATGAATCTGAAACTGTTGTGACACATCTTACTAAATTAAATGATATAGCCACCCTGTTCACTAATGATGAGAAATGTCGCTACCTATATATCCTTAAAATATTTCCGTTCTCATTAAAGGGTGATGCTAAGATATGGTTTAATTCTCTTGATCCTGGTTGTGTGCGTAGTCCCCAGGATATGATTTATTACTTCTCTGCTAAATATTTCCCTGCTCATAAGAAACAAGCTGCTTTAAGGGATATATATAATTTTGAGCAAATTGAAGAAGAGAGTCTCCCACAAGCTTGGGGGAGGCTTCTCCAGTTACTTAATGCTTTGCCTGATCATCCTCTTAAGAAAAATGAAATACTTGATATCTTTTATAATGGACTAACCGATGCTTCCAAAGATTACCTGGATAGTTGTGCTGGTTCTGTTTTCAGGGAAAAACACCGGATGAAGCTGAGATTCTATTGAATAATATGTTGACAAATGAAAATAATTGGACACTTCCTGAGCCAGCTCCTGAGCCTATTCCTAAACCAACTCCGAAGAAGAGAGGTGTTCTATTTCTCAGTCCTGAAGATATGCAAGAGGCAAAGAAATATATGAAAGAAAAAGGTAGAAAAGCTGAGAATATTAAGAATTTACCTCCTATTGAAGAAATACATGGTCTAAATTTACCGCCTGATGGAGAAATATATGATCTTAATCCATTACCTATTGAAGAAACTCATGGTCTTGATAACCCGACATAGGTAGTAAAGGTAAATTATCTCTATAGATTTGATGAAGGTGATATTCCTCACTATAAGTCTGCTAGACAATGCTTAGAAGAGTTTGATAATTTTATTGTCAAACAAGAAAACTTCAATGCTTATTTTGGTAGACAATTGAAATACAATTCCGATACGCTTGAACACTTGGGTAATTACATGGCTAATGTTAAAGGTGAACTTAAACTCATTAGTAAACATGCTTCAATGGTCACCACTCAAGTAGAACAAGTACTTAAAGCTCAAAATGATTTGCTCAATGAATTCAATAGTAAGAAAAATGATTATGCTGTTAGAGTGGCTACTAGAACTGGTAGAATGACTCAGGAACCTTTGTATCCTGAACGCCACCCTAAGAGAATTGAGCAAGATTCTTAGAGAAATAATTTAGATGCACCTAGTCCTTCTAAAAAGAAGAAAAAGAAAAATGATAGGACTTTGCATGCTTCTAGTGAACCTATTGCTGAACCACCTAAGAATCCAAATGATATTTCTATTTCTGATGCTGAAACACAATCTGGTAATGAACATGAACCTAGTGAAAATGCTAATGATGATGTTCATGATGATGCTCAACCTAGTAATGATAATGATATAGAAATTGAACCTGCTGTTGATCTAGATAACCCACAATCAAATAATCAACGTTATGATAAGAGAGACTTTGTTGCTAGGAAACATGGTAAAGAAAGAGAACCATGGGTTCAGAAACCCATGCCTTTTCCTCCCAAACCATCCAAGAAAAAGGATGATGAGGATTTTGAGCGCTTTGCTGAAATGATTAGACCTATCTTTTTGCGTATGCGATTAACTGATATGCTCAAAATGAATCCTTATGCTAAGTATATGAAAGATATTGTTACTAATAAAAGAAAGATACCGGAAGCTGAAATTTCCACCATGCTTGCTAATTATACTTTTAAGGGTGGAATACCAAAGAAACTTGGAGATCCAGGAGTACCTACTATACCATGCTCCATTAAAAGAAACTATGTTAAAAGTGCTTTATGTGATCTGGGAGCCGGTGTTAGTGTTATGCCTCTCTCTTTATATCGTAGACTTGACTTGAATAAGTTGACACCTACTGAAATATCTTTGCAAATGGCTGATAAATCAACTGCTATACCTGTCGGTATTTGTGAGGATGTGCCTGTTGAGGTTGCAAACGTTACTATTTTAACGGACTTTGTTATTCTTGATATTCCCGAGGACGATAGTATATCTATTATTCTTGGTGTAGGAGATATGCCCTAGAGGCAATAATAAATGATATTATTTATCTCCGAGTTCATAATTATGTTTATGTTCCATGCTATAACTGCTATGGTTCTCAAGTCTGCAATAACCACGAGGCTCGGAGGAAGACTCATATGCACGTGTGGAATAATAAACGGTAAAATGTATTCTTAGTCTGGCCTCTAAGACTAGCTCAAGTGTTGCATGATGGTTATGTTTTCCTGATCATGGGCATGTCTATGTCACCAACCTTGAGGGCATAATGTTAAGAGAACATTTGTGTTGAATCGACCCGGCATGATGTTATGCTATGAGATTCATTCGTCACAAGTTTATTGGTACATAACACAGAGATGGTTAACGTTTGCATGATTCCTTAGACCATGAGAATATCGAGTTTCTTCATGCTTGCTTCGTGTTTGGGGTTTGTTAAACGTCATCCGTAAATGGGTGGCTATTACGGCGGCTTACGGGTTCATGGAAAAGTGTGTCAAGTAACTTGATAGCTCAAGATTGGGATTTGCTCCTCCGACGATGGAGAGATATCTCTGGGCCCTCTCGGTGTTACGGTATCCATCATCGTCTGGCCAGACACTTTGTGATTTGATCACGGGGATGCCGGAACACGATAACGAGAAAAGAGAACAATATCGGTAACGAGGTAACTAGCATAGTGGACAAGTTGTTGATCCACGGGAATGCCAACATGTCTCACCTCGGGTATTTGTAACATATCGCGAAGCAACAGGAATAGCACACGACAACTGGAGGTTCACTCGAATATTTATTCGTGTGGGTATAGGGGTCAATATGGGTGTCCACGGCTCCGATGTTGATCATTGATCGGAAGGGGTTCCGGGTCATGTCTATACTTCACCGAACCTATAGGGTCACACGCTTAAGGCTCATCTATCTGCTGAATACTAGACAGGGAGTCTGAGAGAAAATCACCGAAAAAGTTGCGGACAGCGGAATCGTACCGCAGAGAGAGGTCATCGGATAAGTTTCGATGATACCGAAAAGTTGTTTCGGGATACACCATTAAGTCAAATTGGTTTCGGCACATGCCTGATAATTCTTGGAGGATGCCAGAATCATTCTGGAAGCTTTTTGGAATTTTCTGAGATAAAAACTGGAAATGTTCCGGAGCTGCCGGAGCCACTTCAGATGCGTTTCGCAGATGAAAATCACTAAAACCGGAATTGTTTCGGAACGCGTTGAAAATCATTTTAGTGGGTACTGGAAATGTTCTTAGCCCACATAAATATTTTCAGTTCGATCAGACGCTGAAAAATGTCGTCGTGAATAGTGAAAATCAGCTTTATGGTTACTTTATGGAAAGCCACCTTTTGGGGCTTTGCTCCAAAAGATCTTGGGGATGACATGGATGGATAGGAGCCATTTTTTGGGCCCCTCATGGGGGTGTGGCCGGCCACATGGGGTATCCCCCCTTGGGGACCCTCTTGTTCCTTGGTTTCACTCCTAGGTCCTTGTGGAAGGACTTCATTCATGTGCATTTTGGGTTTTTTGTGAAACTACCCTACCCCCTTGGGATTTCCTATAAATAGAGGTGGAGGGGCAGCCCTCCACACTCATCCCTTGCTCTCATACACATGCCATGCATTATCTGGCTTCTTCACTCCCTCTCACGAAAAGAGTTTCGTAGAGCCGTAAGGCTGTCTGGGTTCCGCCAGGAACTAGTTCTGGACGGCGAAGCCCTGCCGGATAGATGACACCGTATGTGTGCAACTCTGTAGAGAGATCGTAGTTTCGGTCTTAGTTCGTGAGTGCCTCCCGAAGGGCTGTCCGTGTGACCGTCCGACTTTCGAAGGTCCTCCCGAAGGGCTGTCCGAGTGACCGTTCGAGTTTCGAAGGGCTATCCGCGACACCGTCCGGGGGGGGCTGTTCGACCGCCTCCTGGAGGGCTGTCTGAGGAGCAGATGAGGGTATACATCCTCACGGTTGGGAGGTTGTAAATCCTAGCTGCGGGGATCTGCACCGCCGATCGTCATCGACTCTACTTCCCGCTGCGCTACGAGTCGGTAACGAAAAAGATCAAACCATGTATGCAGTCTCCATAGTGGTCCTGGGCTGGTGCGTAGGTCGGAAAATTTTTGTTTTCTGCTGCGTTCCCCTACACTTGGAAGACTCTTTTTGAATACTGCAGGGGCTGTTATTGATTGCAACAAAGGCAATGTCACTTTTCATGTTAATGGTAATGAGCATACGGTACACTTTCCGAGGAAACAACCTCAAGTTCTCAGTATCAATTCTATTGGAAAAATTCCATCGATTATTTTTGGAGGTTTTGAATTTCCTCTTCCTACTGTCAAGAAGAAATATGATATTCTTATTATTGGGGATGTGCATATCCCCGTTGAGGTAACATAGTGTTATTCGAAATTTCTCCGGTTGCATGTTATTCGGAATGAGTTTGTTAACAAGACCTGATCAACCTTGTTAGTGGATTCCTTTTGATGAGCATGAGATGGATGAAGTTAGAAGGCACAACCTTCTGTACCCTCTTTCTATTTCTGTTATTTAGTTGAAATAAAATAAAATAAGTATTTTTTGTCTTTTTTCTGATTTATCGGTGCAATATAAAAATACCCCGAAAATAAAAGTTCTCCAACTGCCCTGAAAATGGAATATGATTTTTTCTGAAATATTTGAGAATATCTGGCACTGAGAACACAGCAGGAGGGGCAAGCACCTGGCCACGAGGGTGGAGGGCGCGCCCTACCCCCCTCGGCGCACCCCCTGCCTCGTGGGCCCATGGTGGCTCCCCTCCACTTATTCCTGCACCCACACACTTCTTCTTCCTCCCAAAAAAATCACCATCCAGCTCAAGCACGAGTTCTAGCTCATTTTGTTGTGATTTTCGATCTCCTTGCTCAAAGCACCTCTCACAAAACTGCTTGGGGGATTGTTCCTTGGTATGTGACTCCTCCATTGGTCCAATTAGTTTTTGTTCTAGTGCTTTATTCATTGCAAATTTGTGCTGCCTAGGTGACCATGTTCTTGAGCTTGCATGTCAAATTGATATGGTTCCAAGTAGTTCTAATGCATGATATAGTCTCTAGGCACTTGTAGGAGTAGTTGCTATCAATTTTGTTGAGCCTGATTCACTTTTATTTGAAGTTACTAAAAATTTCAGAATTTTTTAGAAAATAATGAAGAGATTTTTGAGGGGCTCATCGAGCCAAAGCTCGAAGGAAAAGCAAAATGAAGAAGCACAGAGGCCCAAATATAATCTGCCCCGCACCGCGGAGGTTCGGCCGTGTGAATGGCCTTCCGATGATTTCTTGAGAGAAGACGGGATTTACAATGATTTTTATGAATTGGCCGAGAATGCAGGCCTCACCGACTTCCTCCGCAATCAACGCAACCAGTATCTCTTACTCACCAATACTTTTGTGCAAAACTTCTACTATTTTCCTAAGGAAACACCTCCTTCACTAGAGTTTCATTTATATGATGTTGTTAAGAAGATGCCACTAGATGAATTTTGCAAGGTTTGCAAAATACCTTTTGAGGGTAGTTTAGATGAACCACATCGTAAAGATGTAGATGGGTTTATTGACACTATTACTGTAGGGGAAACTAGGAAAGTTTCCGATGCAAGAATCAGTAGCATACATTTTCCTGTTTTACACTACTTTGCCATATTTGCTAGTCGTTGCTTAATTGGTCGCAAAAACTGTGGAAACCTTAGTGTTCCTGATATTATCATTTTGTTCCATGGTTTATTCTGCGATAACACTGTTAGTATGGGCGGTATTATTGCTAAACGGTTAAGTTTGAACCGTACAAAGGGCCCCATCTTTGGAGGTATTTATGCTTCACGCCTTGCTGCGCACTATAACATACCTATTAGGCACTATGAAAAAGAAGAAAAATTGCTGCCCAATGCTTATTTAGATTATAAGAGTATGGTAGCGCATGACTTTATTGTTAAGAATAGGGAAGGGGCACTTAAATACAAATTATTCTTTGATAAACATCACCCTGAGACTATTACCTTGCCTGCTCCCTCCTTGTTTAATTTATCTGCAGGTCCGTATCTCGTTCCGTTGGCGGCCATTTACGCCTACCGGAACCCTACACCAGCCACGGAGCCGGAACCACAATTTGAGCCTCCACGATAGTCCAACTATCAGTGGGATCCGGAGATGATTTCCAATCAGTGGCAATCAGAGTCTTCTTCATCTCAGTACGACCCCGGCTACAACTATGGATATCCGCCAGGCCATCCGTGGCAATAAACCAACTTAGGCCAACAGCCTAACCTTGGGGGAGTACGTATTTCCCACCGACATTACATTTATGTTCACACACACTCATTACTAGATGTCGGTGCTCATACTCTTTCACTGTAATATCCATGCTAGTTTATTTTCTTTTTCTTGCTTTCTTCTTGTGTGTTTAATAAATCTTAAGAAAAACCAAAAAAATTAGTGTAGCTTTTAGTTAGTTTACTTTTCTTGTTGTAGTAGTAATAAAGAAAAACTCAAAAAGATTTCCCGTTCTTCTTTTGCTTGTTGGGAGCTTTCCCGTGTAAATAGTTTTATTTCTTTTCTTTTCTTTGGGGGTTGATAGGAGAAGACCATAATTAAATTGTTGAACTGGCTCTTATATGCATTATTGTTGATTTAATCAAGAGCCCATATTGCCTTGTCTTCTCCTGTTTATTGAATGCTCGCAGATTCCAGCTTAGTCCAATGCACTGCACTCTTATTATTATTCACTTCGTTCGGTCGTGCAAGTGAAAGGCAATTATGACGATATATGATGGACTGACTAAGATGAAGAAGCTGGTATGAACTCGACCTCTCTTCTTTTTGTAAATATGATTAGTTCATCGTTCCTGATTCAGCCTATTATGAATGAACATGTTTGCAATGACAATTAGAGATTATAGTTGCCCGTGCCATACTTGATTAGCTATGAGTTATAATGGTTTACCTTGCGTGCCAACATGCTATTAAAATGGTTGTGACGTGGTATAGTGGGGTGGTATCCTCCTTTGAATGATTTAAGTGACTCGACTTGGCACATGTTCACACATGTAGTTGAAACAAATCAACGTAGCCTTCACGATATTTATGTTCATGGTGGATTATATCCTACTCATGCTCATACTCAATGTCTATTAATTTTAATGCATGTTCATGACTGTTGTCGCTCTCTAGTTGGTCGCTTCCCAGTCTTTTGCTAGCCTTCACCTGTACTAAGCGGGAATACTGCTTGTGCATCCAATCCCTTAAACCCCAAAGTTATTCCATATGAGTCCATTATACCTTCCTATATGCGGTATCTACCTGTCGTTCCAAGTAAATTTGTATGTGCCAAACTCCAAACCTTCAAATGAAATTCTGTTTTGTATGCTCGAATAGCTCATGTATCAACTAGGGATGTCTGTATCTTCCATGCTAGGCGGGTTATTCTCAAGAGGAGTGGACTCCGCTCCTCACTCACGAGAAAATGGCTGGTCACCGGGATGCCCAGTCCCATGCTTTATGCAAACTAAATCAAAATAATTGCAAACAAAACCCCCCCTGGGACTGTTGCTAGTTGGAGGCACTCGTTGTTTCGAGCAAGCCATGGATTGATGCTTGTTGGTGGAGGGGGAGTATAAACTTTACCATTCTGTTTGGGAACTGCCTATAATGTGTGTAACATGGAAGATATCGCCATCTCTTGGTTGTTATGTTGACAATGATAGTATGCCGCTCAAAATATTATTTATCTCTGCTTGAAAACCGAGCTCTGGCACCTCTACAAATCTCTGCTTCCCTCTGCGAAGGGCCTATCTATTTACTTTCATGTTGAGTCATCACCCTCTTATTAAAAAGCACTAGCTGGAGAGCGCAGCTGTCATTTGCATCCATTACTATTAATTTATATTGGGTATGACTATGATTGGATCTCTTTTACCATGAATTACAATGTTTAGTCGGTCCTTGATCTTTAAAGGTGCTCTGCATTTATGTTTTGCGGTCTCAGAAAGGGCTAGCGAGATACCATCTTGTTATATCATATCATGATTGTTTTGAGAAAGTGTTGTCATCCGAGATTTATTCTTATTGCTCGCTAGTTGATTATGCCATTGATATGAGTAAACATGAGACCTAAGAGTTATTGTGAATGTGGTTAGTCATAATCTTTGCTGAAAACTTGAATGCTGGCTTTACATATTTACAACAATAAGAGCAAACAGAGTTTGTAAAAGTTTTTCTTTATCACTTTCAGTTTATCAACTGAATTGCTTGAGGACAAGCAAAGGTTTAAGCTTGGGGGAGTTGATACGTCTCCGTCGTATCTACTTTTCCAAACACTTTTGCCCTTGTTTTGGACTCTAACTTATATGATTTGAATGGAACTAACCCGGACTGACGCTGTTTTCAGCAGACTTTCCATGGTGTTATTTATGTGCAGAAACAAAAGTTCTCGGAATGACCTGAAACTCCACGGAACATCTTTTTGGAAAATATTAAAAATACTAGAACAAAAATCCACGTTAGGGGGGGGGCACACCCTGTCCATGAGGGTGGGGGCGCGCCTGCCCCCCTGGGCGCGCCCCCTACCTCGTGGGCCCCCTGATGCTCCACCGACCTCAACTCCAACTCCATATATTCACTTTCGGGGAGAAAAAATCAGGGAGAAGGATTCATCACGTTTTACGATACGGAGCCGCCGCCAAGCCCTAAAACCTCTCGGGAGGGCTGATCTGGAGTCCGTTCGGGGCTCCGGAGAGGGGAATCCGTCGCCATCGTCATCATCAACCATCCTCCATCACCAATTTCATGATGCTCACCGCCGTGCGTGAGTAATTCCATCGTAGGCTTGCTGGACGGTGATGGGTTGGATGAGATTTATCATGTAATTGAGTTAGTTTTGTTAGGGTTTGATCCCTAGTATCCACTATGTTCTGAGATTGATGTTGCTATGACTTTGCTATGCTTAATGCTTGTCACTAGGGCCCGAGTGCCATGATTTCAGATCTGAACCTATTATATTTTCATGAATATATGTGAGTTCTTGATCCTATCTTGCAAGTCTATAGTCGCCTACTATGTGTTATGATCTGGCAACCCCGAAGTGACAATAATTGGGACCACTTCCGGTGATGACCATAGTTTGAGGAGTTCATGTATTCACTATGTGTTAATGCTTTGGTCCGGTACTCTATTAAAAGGAGGCCTTAATATCCCTTAGTTTCCATTAGGACCCCGCTACCACGGGAGGGTCGGACAAAAGATGTCATGCAAGTTCTTTTCCATAAGCACGTATGACTATATTCGGAATACATGCCTACATTACATTGATGAATTGGAGCTAGTTTTGTGTCACCCTATGTTATGATTGTTACATGATGAACCGCATCTGGCATAATTCTCCATCACCGATCCAATGCCTACGAGCTTTTCACATATTGTTCTTTGCTTATTTACTTTCCCGTTGCTCCTGTTACAATTACTACAAAACCCAAACATATTACTTTTGCTACAGTTACCGTTACTTCCATATTACTTTGCTACTAAATACTTTGCTGCAGATACTAAGTTATCCAGGTGTGGTTGAATTGACAACTCAACTGCTAATACTTGGGAATATTCTTTGGCTCCCCTTGTGTCGAATCAATAAATTTGGGTTGAATACTCTACCCTCGAAAACTGTTGCGATCCCCTATACTTGTGGGTTATCAGGGGGCGCCAGCGCCGCGGCTGGAGGGGGTGCCACATGCGAGGGGGCGCGCCTCAAAGCCAGGGGCGGGCCAAGAGAGGCGCGTGAGTGCCCTGGGAGAGGCATCGAGGAGCCCGCGTCATCGGTGGCGGGAGGGACAGCCGGGGGTACCTGCTGAAACGAAAACACATGCTCATCAAAGTAAACGTGCCGGGAGGTGAACACACGGTGGGAGACGGGATCGTAGCACCGAAAGCCCTTGGAGTTAGAGGGGTAGCCGATGAAGATGCAAGTGACAGAATGGGGTGCAAGTTTGTGTGGAGCGGTGTCGGCAGTGCTAGGATAGCAAAGGCACCCGAAAATACGCAAGCCATCATAGGACGGGGGCGTACCGAAGAGAAGATGGTGAGGTGCATAGTTCCACCGTGGGCGGCAGGGTCGAAGGTTAAGGAGAAGTGAAGTAGTAGCAAGTGCGTCCAGCCAGAAACGAGGCGGCACGTTAGCATGGAACAGGAGCGTGCAAACGCAGTCGTTCAAAGTGCGAAGGACGCTTCAGCTCGACCGTTCTGCTGTGAAGTATACGGGCATCTGAGACGAAAGACTGTGCCGTGGTACGACAGAAAAGTGCGGAAAGCAAGGTTGTCAAACTCTTTTCCATTGTCAGTCTGAAGAGCAAGAATGCGACGCCCAAACTGCGTGCTGACAGAGGAGTAAAAAGCCGTCAAAGTGGAGAGTGCATCCGACTTTCCTCGCAAAGGAAAAGTCCACACATAGTGAGAATAATCATCAAGGATAACCAGATAATATAAATAGCCCGAATTACTAGGAACCGGAGAGGTCCACACATCACTATGAATCAACTGAAAAGGAAAAGAAGCTATGGTGGTGGAGTTATTGAACAGGAGGCGAACATGTTTGCCGACACGACAGGCATGATAGGTGTGATTCTCTATCTTATTACAACTAAACTGAAACTTCTAAGAATATGACGAAGTGTGACGGGGTTGGGATGACCCAAACGAGCGTGCTAGAGATCAACGCCAGCGGAGAGAGCAACCGGTGCGTTGGTGGAGGTGGACGGCGGATGCACCGGATAGAGCTCGTCGGGGCTGTCACATCGATGAAGTACCATCCTGGTTCGAGCGTCCTTGACACAAAAACCAAGCTCGTCAAATTCAACAGTAACAGGATTTTCACGAGTTAAACAACGAACGGAAACAAGGTTCTTAATAAGATGAGGCGACACAAGCATGTTAGACAAAGTTAAAGGCATGTAATTGGAAGGAAAAGAAGTGTGCCCGACATGTGTGATAGGGAGTGTGGAACTGTCGCCGACAATGATGAGGCGGTCGGTGGTGACGGGAGTGAAGGAGGCAAGATTACCAGGATGAGCAAACATATGAGTCGTAGCCCCTGTGTCCATGTACCAATCACCGCCTCCAGTGTAGTTGTTCGGCGTAGGCGCGGTGTGCAGCGCGGCGAGGAGCGCCGGATCCCAAGCCGTCGGCGGCAGGGCTGGCGAGGCGCCGGCGGGGCGCAGGGAGACCATAGCCTCCGCTCAGCTACGGCGGTGGGTATCCTCCATACGGCTGTGGAGACGCGTATCCTCCATACGGCTATGGAGACGCGTAGTATGCCTGGTGCGCCAGCGGGCGCGGCACGGGAAGGGTCGATGCAGGGGCTCGTGGAACCGGCATGCTGTAGGCATGAACAACACCGGTCCATGGGTTGTAGCCGAAGGCCCACGGAGGGGCACCTGGAACTGCTGCTGCTAACAGGGCAAGCCGGTACCCTGCGGCTGCTGCTGCTGGCTGCCACGGCGACCCCCACCGCGTCGTTCGACGGGAGGGGCGGGCAGGCCATACGGTAGCGGGAGCAGCCCCGACTGCTGGGACACCGGGTACGGCGGCGGCGCCGGGAAGGGCGTCGGGTGGCACTGCGGCAGGGGCATGGCTGGGGCAGCGGGAGGCGCTGAGGACCCGCCGCGGGTGGTGCCGGCGGCGAGAGCGGTGTGGATGGCCCACGCCTTCACCTGCTTCATCCACCGCTCCTCCAAGCGGAGGTACGCAACAAACTTGGCGAAGGACAGATTGGGGATGAGGCTGAGGTTCGCCGCGGCGTTGCCGAAATCCTCGTTGAGCCCGGTGGTGAGCGTGCTGAGGAGGAGGTCATCATCGATCTTCGCGCCAATATCGCGGAGCTCGTCAGCGAGAGTCTTCAGGCGGCGACAATAGTCGTCGACGGAGGTGTTGTCCTGGTGACACCCAAAAAACTCCTTCTGCAAAAAAACACGACGCTGGAGCTGGTTGTTAGTTGAGAGCCCGTTTAGCTTGGTCAACACGGCGCAGGCATCATCAACGTCTTGCACAACCGTCTAGAAGATGTCCGGCGAGATGGTGAGGAAGAACCAGCGGATGATCGTGATGTCGATGGTGGACCAGTCATGAAACTCGGGGACGAGGCTGGAGTCGACGGTGTCGTCCACATGGTCGATGAGATGATACTCCCGAAACACAAGGAAGAAATACATCTTCCACGTGTAGTAGGAGGAGTCCGCCTGGGAGAGACGAACCGACACCCGCTCGAAGATGTTCAGGTTGCGGATGTCGTTCACGTCGGGAGGGTTGGCGTCGGTGAACGGGTTGGAGTTGGTGGACGCGGAGGAGGTGACGGGCGACATGGCGGTGGGCGGGGGTGCGGCTAGGGTCGACGCGGTGGCGGCGATCGGCTCCGGAAGCAGCGGGTGGTGCTGCGGCGCGGCGGGAGGTGCGGCGGCGCTGCGGGTGGAGAGGGTCACGGCGGCGAGGGGCGGCGGTGACGGAAGTGTGCGGTGGAGCGTAGGGCGGCGGCTGCAGGTCGCGTCGGTTGCGGGCGGTCGAGGTGATGGGGGAAGGCAGCGGCGGCGAGGGGCGCGGTGGCAGAGAGGAAAGCGGCGGAGGCGAGCGCGGGGAAGGTGCACGGGCGGCGGCGGCGGAAGCTAGGGTTAGAACCTAAAAACTGATACCATGTATGATGCATGAATTTCACGACGTATTGCTCCTATGCAAAGGCACGTATATATGATGTACAAGAGGTGGGCCACGACCTCAACTATATAAGGAACTAGAATGTGGGCCCAATACACAGATATGCACAACACATATACTCAACACACCGGAAACGGGCGATTGTCGTCCCGAACGAGTGGACCGGGACCAGATAGGGATGCACGTCGGTGCGTGGTCCGACGCGGGACGTGCGTGGTCCGACACGGGACGCGCGTAGTATGTAGAAGGCGGCCGGCGCGTGGCTCGGCCGGTCGGCGGGTAGGGGACGTTTACCAAAAGGGTCTTTTACATCTGTATCCCTAACTCGAACCCACTACTCACATTTGCCTCTAGTTTTGAAGTATGCTCAAATTTGCCCCTCTACCGTTAGGTGCACATATAGAAATGCCATTATGTGCCGTTTTCGTCCGGTCAAAGAGATTTGACCGCTATCTGAACGTTTGTTGGACAATTTGCCCCTGACTCCATGTATCACTTACAGGTGGGACCAACTCCTCTAAAAAATAAATGGAAAACTCTTTCTCTCACTCACCCCTCTCTATCACTTACAAGTGGACCCAACTGACATAATAAAAATAGAAAAACTTCCTCCCTCACAGCCCCCCGCTCTCTCCTTGACATGTGGGCCATGGGACCCACCGCCAGGGTCAACACCGGCCCTTGCATGGTCATGGCGAGGCTTGGCGGCTCCGGTGGCCGTCGCCGGCAAGGGCCGTGCGCGCCTGCGTGTGAGGGCCACAGGGCAGGCTCTAGGTGGTCTGGCGGGGCAGGGGGTGGAGGTCAAGGCGGGCGGCGGCGTATGGCGGCACCATGGACGGAGAAGGTTCCGATACAACTCTGCCGCCCGTAGCTATCGGCGGAGCCGATGCTCCCGTGCCACTCCAACGAGCGTTTAGTGGTCTACGTGATCTGCAATTCCATTCGGCCCACTCCCCAAGCCTGCTCGTCCCCTGTGACGAGTGCTCGAAGTACGCCTGAGAGCGTCCAGAGCTTTTGCCAAGGACGTCGTTGCTAGCCATCGTGGCCGGAGGCCAAATAGAGAGGTACGAGCATGTCTATGAGCTCGTCTGGTGCCTCTCCTCCGGCCTGCACGTTCAATCGGGCCTGGGACCGCCTGTACATGACGCACGGGACCTTGAGATCCGCCACGGCCGTCACTCTTCCCCTACTAAATTCAGCTGCCCCGATCCACCCTTGACCTACCCGACCACCGTGTCGTCGTTGTGGAAAGCTTGCGCCCCTACATCCATCTTCCCGCACTCGATTCCGTGCCCGGAGCGCCCTGCCCGAAGCAGACCGCCGTGACCGACCTCGGCTAGCTCGGCCGTGCGACCTCCTCCCGCGGACAGCGTGCCTGCCGCGCCCAGCATGCTTACCGTGCTCACGCGGCTACACGGCGTGCCTCGCGCTCTCCTCTCGCGGCCATCCGCCCCCTACGGCGAGCCGCCGACGAGCTCAGCCTCTCACGCACGGGCGCGCAAGGACCGGCGTTGACCCTGACAGTGGGTCTTGTGGCCCACATGTTATGGAGAGTGAGAGTGATGGGAGAGGGAGAGAAAATTACTTTTATATGTAAGGAAGGAGGGGCAAAAATGTCAAAGAAAAGGCACGTTAGCGATCAAACAGCCTTAACTGGACGGAAACGGCTCGGAGAGGCATTTCTATAAGGGCACATGATGACGGAAGGGCATTTTTTAGCAGACTTTTAAATTAGGGGTATATCTGATTAGGTGGTTCGAGTTAGGGACAGAAATGCAAACGGCCCTTTACCAAAAATCTAGTTTCTTCCTCCAATGAGTACGACGTACGTGCGTATCACCACTTTGGAGTTTTGTGAATAAATATGGACTAAAAGTGATGTGTTGCTCTCGCTGCAATCTCCAGCCTTGTAGCTATAAAGTCAGCTGAGCTGCTGTGTAGAAGAAACAGTCAGTGAAGCATCCTCTCGTGTAGGAAGCGCTGCGCGGTCGTGATGTCCATGAGATCCGGCCCTCCGCGCGCGCGCACACACACATCTATCCGATGACTGTCTTGGGTGGCCCAATAGAGTGCTGCCAGCTAGGTTCTGCATGGCTGGGCTATCCTGATACATACACAGTACTGTACAACAATCTACTGCTATCGCGCGCGCGCGTTGGAACGCGTGATTTCCGACAGGCTGCACTTTGCCTTTTTTAGCAAGTCTGGGATGTCATTTAAGGTAAATCCAGGTCCCACCCCGGGCCCCATCCATTGAAATCAGGGGGGCGAAGATTAAGGAGTTGTTTGGTTTGTGACTAACTTTGCCAAAGGTTGCCACACCTAAGGTTAGACAAGTTTGACTAACTTAGGTGAGTGTTTGGTTCAAGCCACACCTTAGGCAAGGCACACTTGAGCCCCACATGGCATACACACAAAAAGTGTGGTAAGATTCCCTTAGGCTTGCCATCTTGTGGCTCTCATTTTGATGAACTAAACTTACGCAAGGTTGGTAAAAATGTGTGGCAAAGTGTGACAATGCTAGGCCTAGAACCAAACAGCCCCTAAAAATTCACGGGAGAGAGAGAGTAGGGAGGGTCGAGCGATGTACACGCTCATGTGGGCTGATGTATTAACTTTGGTGGGCCCACCTGTCCTTTGGCTTCCGATAGCGTGAGGATACGAGATCGCTCGTTGGAACGCTCGCTAGCGAGCGAGCGTTTCCGCAATCTTAGCTTTTGCAACTGTTGTATTTTCAGGGCTAGGCTTTTTAAATCGTTTATAGGCCCTTGGTAATCTAGTTTTTAGGTCGCTCGTCATCTTTTCTTCGGCGGGGCGATGGTAGCACTGAATAAAAATTCTTAGATTCTTCTTGTCGAGGCCATCGGTCCTATGATTAGGTATGGATTTGGAACCCAGTCTATTTAAGTAAGGATGGCATGGTGATGGTGGTATTCTCATGGTGGACCTGTGTCCTCGGGCTCTGCTGTTGCAACGGCGTTTGCTTCAGCGCCGGCACGAAGCTTGGGAGGTAATCCGGGAGCAGATGAAGATTGTAAATGCATCGGTGACATCTGAAAGATGATGGATCGTGTGCTAGGTTAGTAATTTGTGGATGGCAGGTGCGATTTCCTGCTCTGGCATCTTAGTCATGCGGGGGTGCCACACATCTGGAGTTCGATGTCATGTCCAGGGTGTTGTCCCAGTCTGATTTGTTTAATGATATCGGTTCTGTCTTTTGGTGAGTCATCTTGGAGGTCCGCAAAGCTGCATATTAGCTATGAAACCACATGGAGCTTGGGCGAGGAGGTGATCGTCATTTTTCTTTTGGTGGTTGCTATGGTGGTGCCAAAGGTGGATGACGAACATTGATGTCAAGGTCAGAGGTTTTTTCAGTCTTAATTGTAATTTTCCTTTTTGCGTGATGTTACTTTGTGTAAAGGCTAGCGTCGTGCTGTGTTTTTAATTATCTTAGATATAGGTATGTATGTTGACTTGTACTATGATATGATATCACTACGGTCCATCACGCTCAGTTTTTGTAGCGTCCATATTTCAAGGACCGAAGCCCACCACCACAGCCACAACGTTCTGTTCCAAGCTTAAAGAAAACGTTCTGTTCCAGTACAAAGTCATCCCGTGCAAGCGGTGTTTCTTGTTTTTGTGAATTGAGCTAAATTATCTAGTAGATGTAACATTATTTATTATTTAGCTACTATATGAAAAAGGGTTTTCCCGCTTTGTATTACAAAGCAACCACCGATACATCCAACAATAGGTGTTGGGGCCGCAGCACAAACAAGCCCAAAGAAAAAAAGAGAAAAAAAAAAGAGAAATAAATGTCAACAACGGCAGATCAACGAAACGAAGATGACTGGCGACCGCTAGCTGCACCCTCCGGAGACGTACCACCACGTTCCCAGCACTCGGAAGCGCCGCGTACCAAGCAACACCTTCAAGAAGGATGCGACGACGACGCTGTTGTTGCCTGGACTAGTCCTAGGGTTTCCCCTGATACGCGGGGGGGGGGGGGGGGGGGGGGCAGTGGGAGGAGGGGTGTACCCGATGCCCTTCAGGAAGGTCCGGCGGCACCCACAAGCGTCGCCGCGTTGGGGCCGGACGAGCTGCCAGAGATTTCTCCAAACCCAAACCCCCACCACCACCCCAGACGAATCATAGTGCACCGCCCATCACGCCGCCCACCAACATGTGCCACTACGGTCACCGAATCAACTTCGCCATCTCCCTGAGGTCAGCGACACGAGACCTGGAGGACGGGAGAAGAGATAGTGGCCTCGGGGGCATCCGCAACATCGCCAACATGAGGGGACAACCACCATCGCCACCACGGAGCCGACCGGACGCACGGACAAGGGGCCTGCCAGGCGCCGAGGCCCGGCCGAACCCAAAAGGGTCCGGACAGCCCATGCTGTCACGCTGCAGCTCACCGGCCGACGAAGCCGCCACCGCCCGCAGACCACCGCCACTTCGCCACCAACCAGGGAGCAGCGTCGCCGCGCACCGAGTCGCCGGCCCACCCTAGCCCAGATGGAGCCCGAAAGGTCCCAAATCTGGGCCGCGCGGGCGCCGCCAACCACCAGCACCGCCACGCCACCCCGCGGCCAACGGCCGCGCCGCCGCACCAAGGACCACGAAGCTCGCCGGAATCCCGCCGCCGAGCCACACCGCCGCCGGCCGAGCTGCACCGCCGCCATCGGGAGGCCCCCGCCCCCCCCCCCCCCATGAGCATGTGGGGAAGGGACGGCCCGCCGCCGCCAGCGCCGCGCGGGCAAGGCCCGGCGGACCCAGCCAGCGGTGGCGGGGAGGGAGATGGACGGGGAGGGGGGCTGGAGGAGAGGTAGCGGCAAGGGGCCCACTGTCGCCCGCGGGGGGTGAGCGGGCGGACGGGAACGCGGGGGAGAGAGAGTGGGAGGCGGGGCGCGCGTGGCCGGCGGCCGGCGGCGGTGGGAGGGGGCGGCTGGCGGCGGCGGGGGGGGGAGGGGGAGGAACCCTAGTCGCGGGAGCTCGCGGGGCCATTTATTATTTAGCTACTCCCTCCGTTCATAATTAGTTCATAATTATAAAATCGTTCTAACTTTTTTCTGAATC